>NC_141536.1:33194998-33532498 GCF_021556685.1 Rattus norvegicus | reverse complement strand
TTTGGTGGGAGAATTGGGCTCCGATGATGCCATGTAGTCTTGGTTTCTGTTGCTTGGGTTCCTGCGCTTGCCTCTTGCCATCAGATTATCTCTAGTGTTACTTTGTTCTGCTATTTCTGACCGTGGTTAGACTGTCCTATAAGCCTGTGTGTCAGGAGTGCTGTAGACCTGTTTTCCTGTTTTCTTTCAGCCAGTTATGGGGACAGAGTGTTCTGCTTTCGGGCGTGTAGTTTTTCCTCTCTACAGGTCTTCAGCTATTCCTGTGGGCCTGTGTCTTGAGTTCACCAGGCAGGTTTCTTGCAGGGGAAAAGTTGGTCCTACCTGTGGTTCCAAGGCTCAAGTTTGCTCGTGGGGTGCTGCCTAAGTCCTCTCCGCGGCGGCAGCAACTGGGAAGATCTGTGCCGCTCTTTCCGGGAGCCTCCGTGCACCAGGGTTCCAGATGGCGTTTGGTGTTTTCCTCTGGCGTCTGGATGTGCACAGAGTGCAGTCTCTTCTGGTTTCCCAGGCGTGTCCGCCTCTCTGAAGGTTTAGCTCTCCCTCCCACGGGATTTGGGTGCAGAGAACTGTTTATCCGGTCTGTTTCCTTCAGGTTCCGGCGGTGTCTCAGGCGCAGGGGTCCTGCCGCTCCTGGGCCCTCCCCTACGGGAACCCAGAGGCCTTATACAGTTGCCTCTTGGGCCAGGGATGTGGGCAGGGGTGGGCAGTGTTGGTGGTCTCCTCCGTCTGCAGCCTCAGGAGTGCCCACCTGATCAGGCGGTGAGGTCTCTCTCCCTCGGGGTTTGGGAGCAGAGAGCTGCTGCGGGCCGGGATCCGCGGGTGTGGGACTTCCGGTAAACACAGGAATTCCCCGGTCCTAGAGGAATTTTGCCTCTGTGTGTCCTGAGTTCTCCAGGCAGGTTTCTTGCAGGGGAAAAGTTGGTCCTACCTGCGGTTCCAAGGCTCAAGTTTGCTCGTGGGGTACTGCCTAAGTCCTCTCCGCGGCGGCAGCAACCGGGAAGATCTGCGCCGCTCTTTCCGGGAGCCTCCGTGCACCAGGGTTCCAGATGGCGTTTGGTGTTTTCCTCTGACGTCTGGATGTGCACAGAGTGCAGTCTCTTCTGGTTTCCCAGGCGTGTCCACCTCTCTGAAGGTTTAGCTCTCCCTCCCCCTCTTTTAGTCTTTTAATAAACATTCATAAATGTCTACTATATATTATATAACATGTACTATATACTATTAACTATATACTATATATACTATGATATATACTATAATGTATACTATACTATATATTAGCATAATATATAGTATTATAAAAATATAATACTAATTATAATAATATATTTTATTATACAAATATATACTATATACTATATACTATATACAATATATACTATCTGTAACAATGTATATATATTATATAGTAATATAATGTATATTATATATTATATGTACTGTATATTGCATATAGTATATATAATATCCTAGATGCTATATAATTTATATACACTATATACTGTAGTATATTTATACTATATAATATAGTATTATAGTATATAAAATGGCATAAGATATAATGTATCATATATACTGTGTAATATATAGTATATTTAGATAATATAAAATATATAGTGTATATACCACATATAGTATATATAGTATGTAATATATTAGTATGTGTACATATAATATATAGTATGCATATATGTAATATGTATACATAATATAGTATGTAATATATAGTATATACTATATATAGTATATAATAGTATATATATAATTTATATATTATATAGTATTTATAGAAGGAGCTAGAAACTGTAGATAAGATATGTTTATGCCCTTAAGTGATTTGAATTCAGTTATGAAGGTCGTGTACGAATGACAAACACATGAAAGTCTGCTACTGGGTCAATGGAGAATTGCCACCCCAGTCTAGGCTCTTCTGTAGTAGGCAGCCAATCACTTTCCAATGCTGTACTAAGGCTGAAACAGTCCCCCACATGAGAGAATCCTCAACAAACCTTCACCTGTTACAGATTGAAAAATAAAATCCCGTTATTTGGGGCAATGTGGATGAACTTAGAGAATAGTAAGGTAGGCACAAGAAGACAAATATCCACCCTCTTGTTAAATATGTAGAAGCTAAAATGGTTGATGACTAGAAAAGGACAAAGAAAGACTAGCCAATGGCGATCAGTCAGAATGAGATGGGAGAAATGACAGTGCTGCTCTATTTCAAGTAGAGCGACTACTGATGTCAATAATACACCGCACATTTCAGAAAGGCTACAAGAAAGGACTTTGAGTGTTTTACCCACAATATATAAATGTTTGAGTAGACAAATGTTTAATTGGATTTGAACATTAACCTATGGGTTCATGTATTAAAATATAACATGGCTCCCAGTAAATGTATACACTGCTTAAATGATACCTTTTGAAAAAAATGAAAATATATTATTCTCATAGAAGTGAGTGAGAGTAGATCAGTGGTTACCAGTAGCTAGGCAGGCCTGGAGAAGGGAGGGAGGGGAAACAGGAAATGGGAACAGGATGGACCTAGGGAGGAGGAAGATCTAAAGCTACATCAAATGGCATCGTCATTATAGTTGACACCAATTAGTTTATCCTTGAAAATAGCTAATAGGGGGGTAGGATTTACAGTGACTGAAGATTACTTGATTCACTCTGTACAAGTACACAAGTAGCACAGTGTGCCCCATAAATAGATGTAATTATGCAACGAGTAAGCATTCATTCAGATGTGTCTGTCTCTGTCTCTCTCTCTCTCTGTCTCTCTCTCTTTCTGTGTGTGTGCGTATGTGTGTGTGTGTCTGTGTGTGTGTGTGTGTGTGTGTCTGTGTGTGTGTGTGTGTGATGTGTGAGTGTTCATGTACTAAGGGAAGAAAGGTTTGGAGGAAGAGCATGCCCACAAGCTTGATGGCAGAGAACAGGGGAAAAAATGTCAATGAAATCATGCCGTGTGCTACCCAGGTGGAAGAAGGGTTTGACAAGAACCTTAAATTACCACAGAAAGCTGGGGGTTAAGATTTGCTTTTAAGCAATAAAGAAGACTGCCATGAACAGAACTGACCCAAAGAAAGGCACTATGGTGCTCACAGGGCAGTGAGTGGGTAAGGACTGGGGGTGAGGAGATGGGAACAGACAGACAGCAATCAGGAGGCTACAAGTGGCACTGCACAACACCGATGGCACAGCGTCTGAGGTCACAGAGCAACTATGACACTAAGAGTCTGTTTGCTTAGACGGGGATTACAGGAGGGGAAGGTTATTTGGTGCTTCACAGCCACTTGAGGTTGGCTGACCTAAAACTGCTTAGGAACCCTGTCTCCAGGACTCTACATGAACTGGGGTGAAATTTTGCATTCATGAGCCTTAGCTGAGGACAGCTTCCTGCTCCCCACTTAAGCTGACAGTGGCCGGAGGGAGGGGCCTCCACAGATCTCTCCAGATGAAGGCTTCCGAGGAAGGCCTTTACTGGTGGCTCTCTAATTCCACTGGGGTAAGAGTGGAATGGCTTTTTCCCCCTACAGTATTTCTCTTAGGTCAAGTTTTTCATAGCTTAAATCACTTGCAGACCATGGATTTAATCCCGTCTCAGCCGTATACAGTTAAAGACCCTTTGAGCCACAATAGTTGGGCAACATCTTCCATCAGTTTGAAGTCCCAGGGAAGGTTTCCTCCCCTCAAGTCCCAATTCTGCATTTCTGTCAGAAACGGTCTCCAGAGATACAGTAGGTAGATCTGAATATGGCAGCAGCTCAGCCAGCTCCTGAGGAGGGCAAGGAGCTTCAAGCTAAGCCTCCTACTGCAAATAAACCAAGTTGCTTTTAGCAAGAGAGTCATCCATGTTTCAACTCTTGGGTGTTGTTGTTGTTGTTGTTGTTGTTGTTGTTGTTGTTGTATTCTGGGTTTTGGTTTTGGTTTGGTTTGGTTTTTTCCCCTTAGAGTTCTCTGGTACACTAAGACCAAGATGGAAATATAAGGCACCCACAACCAACAACGACAACCTCCACCTTGAGGAAAGGCTGAACTGAGGCATGCCTGGACTCCTACCGTTACCAATGCCTGGACTCCTACCGTTACCAATGCCTGGACTCCTACCGTTACCAATGCCTGGACTCCTACCGTTACCAATGCCTGGACTCCTACCGTTACCAATGCCTGGACTCCTACCGTTACCAATGCCTGGACTCCTACCGTTACCAATGCCTGGACTCCTACCGTTACCAATGCCTGGACTCCTACCGTTACCAATGCCTGGACTCCTACCGTTACCAATGCCTGGACTCCTACCGTTACCAATGCCTGGACTCCTACCGTTACCCATGCCTGGACTCCTACCGTTACCAATGCCTGGACTCCTACCGTTACCAATGCCTGGACTCCTACCGTTACCAATGCCTGGACTCCTACCGTTACCAATGCCTGGACTCCTACCGTTACCAATGCCTGGACTCCTACCGTTACCAATGCCTGGACTCCTACCGTTACCAATGCCTGGACTCCTACCGTTACCAATGCCTGGACTCCTACCGTTACCAATGCCTGGACTCCTACCGTTACCAATGCCTGGACTCCTACCGTTACCAATGCCTGGACTCCTACCGTTACCAATGCCTGGACTCCTACCGTTACCAATGCCTGGACTCCTACCGTTACCAATGCCTGGACTCCTACCGTTACCAATGCCTGGACTCCTACCGTTACCAATGCCTGGACTCACTCCTACCGTTACCAATGCCTGGACTCCTACCGTTACCAATGCCTGGACTCACTCCTACCGTTACCAATGCCTGGACTCCTACCGTTACCAATGCCTGGACTCACTCCTACCGTTACCAATGCCTGGACTCCTACCGTTACCAATGCCTGGACTCACTCCTACCGTTACCAATGCCTGGACTCCTACCGTTACCAATGCCTGGACTCACTCCTACCGTTACCAATGCCTGGACTCCTACCGTTACCAATGCCTGGACTCCTACCGTTACCAATGCCTGGACTCCTACCGTTACCAATGCCTGGACTCCTACCGTTACCAATGCCTGGACTCCTACCGTTACCAATGCCTGGACTCACTCCTACCGTTACCAATGCCTGGACTCCTACCGTTACCAATGCCTGGACTCACTCCTACCGTTACCAATGCCTGGACTCCTACCGTTACCAATGCCTGGACTCACTCCTACCGTTACCAATGCCTGGACTCCTACCGTTACCAATGCCTGGACTCACTCCTACCGTTACCAATGCCTGGACTCCTACCGTTACCAATGCCTGGACTCACTCCTACCGTTACCAATGCCTGGACTCCTACCGTTACCAATGCCTGGACTCACTCCTACCGTTACCAATGCCTGGACTCCTACCGTTACCAATGCCTGGACTCCTACCGTTACCAATGCCTGGACTCCTACCGTTACCAATGCCTGGACTCCTACCGTTACCAATGCCTGGACTCCTACCGTTACCAATGCCTGGACTCACTCCTACCGTTACCAATGCCTGGACTCCTACCGTTACCAATGCCTGGACTCACTCCTACCGTTACCAATGCCTGGACTCCTACCGTTACCAATGCCTGGACTCACTCCTACCGTTACCAATGCCTGGACTCCTACCGTTACCAATGCCTGGACTCACTCCTACCGTTACCAATGCCTGGACTCCTACCGTTACCAATGCCTGGACTCCTACCGTTACCAATGCCTGGACTCCTACCGTTACCAATGCCTGGACTCCTACCGTTACCAATGCCTGGACTCCTACCGTTACCAATGCCTGGACTCCTACCGTTACCAATGCCTGGACTCCTACCGTTACCAATGCCTGGACTCCTACCGTTACCAATGCCTGGACTCCTACCGTTACCAATGCCTGGACTCCTACCGTTACCAATGCCTGGACTCCTACCGTTACCAATGCCTGGACTCCTACCGTTACCAATGCCTGGACTCCTCCTACCGTTACCAATGCCTGGACTCCTACCGTTACCAATGCCTGGACTCCTACCGTTACCAATGCCTGGACTCCTACCGTTACCAATGCCTGGACTCCTACCGTTACCAATGCCTGGACTCCTACCGTTACCAATGCCTGGACTCCTACCGTTACCAATGCCTGGACTCCTACCGTTACCAATGCCTGGACTCCTACCGTTACCAATGCCTGGACTCCTACCGTTACCCATGCCTGGACTCCTACCGTTACCAATGCCTGGACTCCTACCGTTACCAATGCCTGGACTCCTACCGTTACCAATGCCTGGACTCCTACCGTTACCAATGCCTGGACTCCTACCGTTACCAATGCCTGGACTCCTACCGTTACCAATGCCTGGACTCCTACCGTTACCAATGCCTGGACTCCTACCGTTACCAATGCCTGGACTCCTACCGTTACCAATGCCTGGACTCCTACCGTTACCAATGCCTGGACTCCTACCGTTACCAATGCCTGGACTCCTACCGTTACCAATGCCTGGACTCCTACCGTTACCAATGCCTGGACTCCTACCGTTACCAATGCCTGGACTCCTACCGTTACCAATGCCTGGACTCCTACCGTTACCAATGCCTGGACTCACTCCTACCGTTACCAATGCCTGGACTCCTACCGTTACCAATGCCTGGACTCACTCCTACCGTTACCAATGCCTGGACTCCTACCGTTACCAATGCCTGGACTCACTCCTACCGTTACCAATGCCTGGACTCCTACCGTTACCAATGCCTGGACTCACTCCTACCGTTACCAATGCCTGGACTCCTACCGTTACCAATGCCTGGACTCACTCCTACCGTTACCAATGCCTGGACTCCTACCGTTACCAATGCCTGGACTCCTACCGTTACCAATGCCTGGACTCCTACCGTTACCAATGCCTGGACTCCTACCGTTACCAATGCCTGGACTCCTACCGTTACCAATGCCTGGACTCACTCCTACCGTTACCAATGCCTGGACTCCTACCGTTACCAATGCCTGGACTCACTCCTACCGTTACCAATGCCTGGACTCCTACCGTTACCAATGCCTGGACTCCTACCGTTACCAATGCCTGGACTCCTACCGTTACCAATGCCTGGACTCACTCCTACCGTTACCAATGCCTGGACTCCTACCGTTACCAATGCCTGGACTCCTACCGTTACCAATGCCTGGACTCCTACCGTTACCAATGCCTGGACTCCTACCGTTACCCATGCCTGGACTCCTACCGTTACCAATGCCTGGACTCCTACCGTTACCAATGCCTGGACTCCTACCGTTACCCATGCCTGGACTCCTACCGTTACCAATGCCTGGACTCCTACCGTTACCAATGCCTGGACTCCTACCGTTACCAATGCCTGGACTCCTACCGTTACCCATGCCTGGACTCCTACCGTTACCAATGCCTGGACTCCTACCGTTACCAATGCCTGGACTCCTACCGTTACCAATGCCTGGACTCCTACCGTTACCAATGCCTGGACTCCTACCGTTACCAATGCCTGGACTCCTACCGTTACCAATGCCTGGACTCCTACCGTTACCAATGCCTGGACTCCTACCGTTACCAATGCCTGGACTCCTACCGTTACCAATGCCTGGACTCCTACCGTTACCAATGCCTGGACTCCTACCGTTACCAATGCCTGGACTCCTACCGTTACCAATGCCTGGACTCCTACCGTTACCAATGCCTGGACTCCTACCGTTACCCATGCCTGGACTCCTACCGTTACCAATGCCTGGACTCCTACCGTTACCAATGCCTGGACTCCTACCGTTACCAATGCCTGGACTCCTACCGTTACCAATGCCTGGACTCCTACCGTTACCAATGCCTGGACTCCTACCGTTACCAATGCCTGGACTCCTACCGTTACCCATGCCTGGACTCCTACCCTTACCAATGCCTGGACTCCTACCGTTACCAATGCCTGGACTCCTACCGTTACCAATGCCTGGACTCCTACCGTTACCAATGCCTGGACTCCTACCGTTACCAATGCCTGGACTCCTACCGTTACCAATGCCTGGACTCCTACCGTTACCAATGCCTGGACTCCTACCGTTACCAATGCCTGGACTCCTACCGTTACCAATGCCTGGACTCCTACCGTTACCAATGCCTGGACTCCTACCGTTACCAATGCTTGGACTCCTACCGTTACCCATGCCTGGACTCCTACCGTTACCAATGCCTGGACTCCTACCGTTACCAAAGAATTGCTACCTCGAAGCACCTAAGCGTGAGGAATTATTCAGCTTGGCTGGTTTTCCACGAATAACAGCATAGTTGACTATTGCAGTCACAGCAACAGGAAGTCTGGGGGTGGAGGGGGGGTGCACAAAACCCCTGGTAAGTCTGTCTTTGTGCATTCCAGTCGTAAACAAGAGTCCCCTCACTTTGCATGCGGGCCTGCTGTCACCTTCACTGTGTTTATCATTTCAGACAAAGCGTCTTCAGGAAGCAAGAGCATCCTTCTTTCTTGACGCCTCACACTGATTAAATCTTCTGGAGAGAAGTTAGGCAAAGCAGAAGCTGCCTCCTCTCCAGTCAGCCAGAAGCAGATTTCCCAGCATACAAATCTCCTTCCCTTTTCTCATTGTCAGGGAAAATAAATAAAGGTGATAAAATTTTGTGGCAAGTTTCTACTGAAGATGTAGCAGTTTATGTCTAAACTCAATGCTGAATTTTTTTTTTTCTTACCAGCTTGGTGAATTATCTAGCAACACAAAGAATTGTGAAGCAGCTGGGGTATTTTCTCTTAATTCAGAAAAGCTGGAGAAAGCAAGCGATGTTGGAGTTGACGGTCCGGAAGAGCTGCACCCCCAAGATAGTACAATCCCCCTTCAGGAGAGAAGATGCAGAGAAGCGAGGCTTGGTTGGAGATTTTGCTGGTGGCAAGAGACAGGAGGATAGGAATTGGCAGCTCTCTGCAAACTGATTAGTGTCTGAATCTCTAGAATGTGTGGTTTCAAAAAAAAAATAACAAACCGGGGGGTTGGGGATTTAGCTCAGTGGTAGAGCGCTTGCCTAAGAAGCACAAGGCCCTGGGTTCAGTCCCCAGCTCCAAAAAAAAGAACCAAAAAAAAAATAACAAACCGGGAACAAACCCTGCTAACAGAAATACACCCCAGTTAAAAATCTGGAGAAACAATTACATCAGTGGCATATGTGCTGATCGGAGCAGTAGAGCTTGTCTCTTTAATCTCCCCTGTTCGAAATATAAAATCTACTTAATAAATCACACAGCTCTGTAGACTTCACAAGCAATTCACATGAAAAAAAAAATCCAGATTTTACAACAGTTATCTGCACTGCCAACTAGCTGCTAAGAGCTACTGGAATGAAAGAACTTGGTCCAAGAGGTAAAATATCTTGTGTGGCTGCTAAAACCCATCTGCATCACTTCGGAGATTTCTGATTTCTGTCAAAGGCCTGTAATTGTGGGGGAGACTATAAGCCTCTTGGATCACCACCCTAGCAACTCAATTCCCAGACTGCCCTTTTCCATTCTTCCCAAACAACTGGCGCTTAAACATCACTACAGGCAGGAAAGTAGGACTCCCAGAATGCACTTCTATCCCCTGCTTGCTACAGGTCAATGATTCTTACATCACCGTGTAGACCCTGAGCTTTTCTTCCCCACTCCCAAACTTGGAAAACTACTAATTAGCTCACGAAGAAACAATATGTAATCTCCCTACCACGGCAGTAGCCATACGTGAATGGAACGCACAGATGTATACTTTCATGCTTCACCTAATAAAGAGAAGTAATTTCCATCCAGGCAAGCTCTAAAGACTGCACTTCAATCCTCCCAGGAAGGTGGGAGGCGTGCTTTGTGCAGACTGGCCCAGCCTTTGATGGATTTATTGAGAAGACCTACTGACGAGAATAAGCACAGGAACGTACCATGGTTGAGAAAGAAGAGCAACAGGCTTCCAGAAGCCCATAAAACAGTCATCGGGCTGAGAAGATCATGTTGACAATGTGCTAGGACCAGAAAGGAAGGCATTTCTGATGTTTAACGGAAAATAAAATTTCAAACGCAAGGTGAGCTTGCGGCCAGTGTCTGTCTAGAACTGCTGGGGAAAACATTCTCGGAGACTCTGACCCACTCGCTGTGCATAGGACTGCATTGCAGAGCCAGTGCCAGTGACAGAGCCAGGGCCAGTCAGGGCCAGGGGTAGGGCCAGGGCCAGGGCCAGGGGTAGGACCAGGGCTGGGATCACTGCTTAGCCTCCCAACAGGGGAAGCCAGAGTAAAGAGAAAGAAACTCACTTTTACTTAAATTGCCACTGACCTCCAGTGCTCAGGTAATGAGGTACTGTCCTTGAAATGTAGGGTTTTTTTTTTTTCCAAAAAATCAAAAATTAATATTAAGGCCCTGACATTAATGGAGGAAGGAAAGAGGGAAAGGAAAGGAAGACCAAGGATTAAATATACAGCCTTACTGAACATGGCAAGCTACTTATGAGGATAAATGCGTTCTGGATTTAGCCAGAGTCTGGAATATCTTGTTCAGACCCTGAATTTAGGGCTGATGTTCATTTAGAAACTGCTAGCTTCTTGACATCTCAAATCCCCCTCTAGCCTCAGTACGATGGTCTAAGTTATACTTCAGGTCTCTGGTGAGAAGCAAATTCAAGGAATGAAGAGAGAAGATGACGGTGTTTTGCACAATGCCTGGTAACTACTAAGCACTTGGCCAATGAGACCTGTCCTCCAGGGTTCTCACTGTCCATTGTAGGAACAGTCTGGCAGCAAGGAGACAGTCCAGGCTGTGTAAGAAGACCCTGTCCGAGTTCTTTGTTAGGTGTGGCCCATTCAGCTGAGCCAACCTCAACCCTAGGAACAGGCTCTGCACAGGCCCTGCAGAAGTTCTCTGAAGAATGAAGTGCTGGCAGGCATTCCCAGAGGGTGCACCATCTCATCCCATCCCAGTAGATCTCCAGGCAAAGCATCCAGTGTTTCACTGCCCCTGATAATTTACATTCATTTATTTTCTTTACAAAAGGGAAGACACCTAGCTCCATACAAAGTGAGTGGGGAATAGACAGCTGGAACCCACTAGATGGAAGAAGACCGTGAGCACCCGAATACAATAACCCTCTCTCATTACTGCCAGGACACCGGAAGCAGAATCCAAAGCATCTTTGTGAGTGAGCAAGTTAGCCAACTGCCTTCCCAGCTGATAGAAACAGACAGCCAACCACGAAAACAGGACGTGTTCCCTGCCACAAAAGAGAAGCAGAGGGGATTGTGGTTGAAGACAGTGGCAACTGGGTATCCAGGTTTGCTCTCCTGTTGTAGCATTGAGCAGACCCACTCAGCTCAAGGCTTTGAGGATATTTCTCTTCAGACCACTGCTGAGAATCCTACCAGCAACTACAAAACACACTGTGCCTCTGGGAGTGACTGAAACACCATCTTTTATCTGTAGAACTAGCATGCTGCTGGCATGGTCTACTTCAAATATGCAAATTATTCACCCAGGATGAAAGCACCCAAGACATTCAAGGTAAAGCTGGCTGGATGTCAGCTGTTAGGGGCACGTGGTGAGAAGACATTTTCTACATGTTCTTATCAAAGATTTGAATTCTAAGTGTTGGTCTAATTTCAACGTGTGTTGCACACTGCTTATTGTCTCAGATGTAGACTTATTAGGCATTATATTTACTATATTATTTATAAGACTCCACCTTTATTGTGTAAGTCACACAAATAAATGCTTGTGTATATTTACCAACAGAGTGTTATAATTCTATATATTTTTTCCTTTCTCTTAACTGTAACACTTTGAAGGCAAGCACCATGTCTTACACTGAGTCCTTATATATTTTGGATACTAGTCATGATACTGAAGATTCTCAAACCAACATTTTTCTGGATTAATAAAGAGAGGTGCGTGTTAAGAAGCAGTTGGTTTGGGGTTGGGGATTTAGCTCAGTGGTAGAGACTTGCCTAGCAAGTACAAGGCCCTGGGTTCAGTCCCCAGCTCTGGAAAAAAAAAAGAAGCAGTTGGTTTGTGAACAAACACAAAAGGAAGAAGAGATTGATGAGAAATAAGACAGTAAATTAAAATATTGCCTGACAATCTGCCTTCCCATTACATGGTTCCAAGCTATCACATCAGTGCAGTTTGACACAGAACCCTGTTAAAACAGGGCACTATATGACATTTGTATCTGTAGGGAAGAAATGGCAAATTTTGAGCTGCCAAATAACATTTTTAACAGACAAGCTTCAACACTGCCCAGCACAAGACATAGAACCTTGTCTTTATTCATTCTCTTTGACATTTTTATCGACTACTTGAGTAATGATAAGAAGACTTCTTATCGGCCTAAGGATGGCATCAAGCCAGGAAGGGCAGCCAGCATGCTATACCCAGGAGTCAAGATCTACAAAATAAAATTTAAATAACAGGCTTGGCATCAAGCTAAATACAACACCAGGTTAAATTTAAAGTTATACACTTTGGTTCAAAGAATAAACAAGTAAACTCAGAATGGCCAAGGTTTCACCAGACAGATTAATTTGGACAAATGTTAGAGATAATTGGCAAACACCACGTCTTCTTAACATCCAGCAAAGCACAAATGAGTCTCATCTTGAGATTAGAATATCTCGACCAGGCACAATTGTTCTTATGAATATCTTAGTCAGGGTCTCTAGAAAAATAGAACCAACCACACACATATAAATCAACTATCTTCAAGATGGAGGCCTGAGAATCTGATCGTGTAGTTCAAAGACCTGATGGCCCAAGGCTGGTGGTGTAAATCTCAGTCTGAGCCTAAAGTCTCTTAACACAGGGTCACCAAGGCCAGACAATGTTACCTCATGGTAGCCAAGCAGAAGGAGTAGAAATCCAACCTTCCATTATCTTCTGTTTTATTTGGACCTTCACTGGATGGGATGGTGCTCATCTTGGGGAAGGACAGGTACTAAATTACAAACACCCTCATAGTCACCTTGAGAGGTAATGTCTGGCCGCTGGTCTGACTATAAACCCTCTTGACATAAGGAGGCATACGGACTATGAGGCAGAGGTGAACCACAGGCAGAAAGAAGGAGCTGGGGAGTTGCCACCATGCTACAGACACCCACAATCTTTGGCTTCCATTTTAGATCCCAGAAAGGAACCCACCCAGAGAATCCCAGTAGTGGGCCATTCTCTCCTTCAACCAACATGACGTCAGCACCAATCACCCCAAACTTACAGAAATGGACTTCTCATACCTCTAAAGAGTGGAGAATCAAACTGGAAATGAGTTTTCTTACCCAAGGCCTTTTTCTGCTGTCCCTGTTGCAGTATTGCGAACATGGGACGTTTTATAAATCTCTTTTTCCGTCTTCCCCAGCTCTCAACCACCACGTTCACACATAAAAGCAAAATAAAACAAAACAAAAAAAAAAAGGCTGGGGCTATAGAACCAAGAAGAAAAAAAATCATGTTAAAAAAACAACAACAAGTAGCAACAACACATAAGGAATGAGGTAAACAGAATTCCTACCCGTGAGTTATAAAAACGGAAAGGTAAGCAGAGTTTTATAGACCCAGAGAATGATGAAATGAAGAGAAAGACATCAAGTCCACCCAAAAGGTGATAAAATATTTTATTTGTCTTCTGGTTGTGAAAAAGAAAATAAATCATTAAAATGCCTGTCAGGGTGCCCCAAGGAAAAGGGCATCGAATGGGACTTGGCTATAAATGTTGTAGGAGTAATAAAAGAGTTGGTTTTGTTTCCTTAGCATTTTTCTGGGCTGAGCCTTCCTATTTCAACACGGGAATAGAACAGCGGTAAAAATGAACCCGCTGCAGGGCACACATTATTGTCTCCCGGGCTGGCCTGACTCACGATCTCCAGGGTGGCTGTTTCTGCAGAGAGCAGATTCCTATTTCACTGACCCTGCAGGACAAGCCGCCAAACACCAGGCCTTCTGGATTACAGCTTCTTTTCTTTTCACAGCTACTAATGACTCCATCATACCTTCTATAAAACATTTATTTTTTTTCCCAGTCTTTGGAATTGAAGATGGAGACAGGCTCCTGCCCCCAAGGCACTCATTCTCCTGTCTAAAGGGCCTTGGATTAATTCTATTGTTGTTTAGTGATGTATCTCAAGTGCCTGGAGGTAAGGAAGGGTGTCAGGGTAGCTGTTATAATAGCAACTGTGGGTTTTATTTAAACCTGAGAAGGATTAGGTAAGAATTTGCAGAAGAGGTAGGATTTCCATTAACCCACAAGCTCACAGCCAGCATCCTCTTTGAATATAGTCTTTATGCTTGAACCATCAAGCTGTCCTTCCTGCAGACACATAATGGCTCAACTAAGCCTCAGATACAGCTTCTGCTGAAAACTACATTTCTCTAGTCTATGATGACCATAAATATTAAGAATTAAGAATTTACAAAGGGACCGAGCTTCCAAATAAACCAGACACACTTACTAACCAATATTGCTTTCTACAACTACACAGACATCCGAACTAGGTCTAGAAGAGTTTAGTCTCAATTTTTCCATCTGAGGCCTATACAGAAGGACCTAAGGATAGCACAGAGCTGGGACATGACAGAAGAGGTGACATATATAAAATGGAAATTCCTTTGGTGGCCTTTCAGTAGAATTCCACTATGATGGCACAAGACAGTCAACATTGTCACAAGCTTTAAAAGAGCTTCCCAAGATTGCCACTGATTTATTTTATCAGTACATAACAATACTCAGAAGCCCACATTTTATACTAAGGGCTACACCTATGTTCATGGGAGCAGCCGCAGGAAGGCTAGAGAGGTCAGATGCCCCTTGTTGTTGTACACTGGTCATTCACAGGGCTACTTCTGACAATATGGCCAATGCCACTTCTCAAATGGAAACATGGCATGATATTCTCTGGAATATCTCTCCAGAATGAACCATGACTCCATATTCCAGATGCATATGCAACTTACAATATTCAATAGGAACTTTGGTTCTCCATGCCCATTGTCTGAATATTCCTATTCAGTGGAAACCCATACTGCATCCTGGATGACTCAGGGCAATAATAATGAGGAGATGTGTAATGTTCTCTTGAAGTCACTAGTTAGGATAAGAGCAGTTGCTCATTGCCTGACAGGACAGGTTTCTCAGGCCAGCCAAGAACTGAACAAATAAATCAATGTCACTTTACTGTCTAACATCTTAAACCCACGTATTCAAGATTTGTAGCTCAGCTCTCAATTCAAAGAAAGCTTTTACCGAACTATCCTTGGGGCCTTAGGTGATAACAGAGATGGACAGGACATCAGTGAGGCACACCAGAGGGCACATTTGTCGCACTGCTGGAGAGAAAGCCCGAGAGAGCACACTGGTTTTTCTGTACTCTGTCACTGACTCCGTTATTTCAGGAATCCTTTGTATAAAGCTAACACAAGGTCTTATTGACACCGAGTAAACAAGTATGTTGACAAGGGAAAATAAAAGCTTCAAACCTGGCAGGACGGTTTTACAACTTGGCAACTGCTAAGGAACCTTGCCCCTTTCAGAGTCAGAACCAGAGCAGGCCAGAGAATGCCCTGGAGATTTCCCTATGCCTTTTGTCTCCCCACCCCCACAATTTTCTAACTATTCTAATTTCTTATAAGAAATTCTTTTTAGAATTAGAAATTATTCTTTGTGGAGGAGAAGTATATTAAACTGCTGTTTAACTCCAAATAAAGGATCCATAAAATATAGAAAGTCCACTGCCTTAGGAGCTATAAAGTTACATGTTACTACATGTTTCCTCACATTACAGTAGAGTGGGCAATAACCAACAGACTCAGTGGGTTATGTTGGTGACCCTCCATGTATATGTCTAAGGGCTCCAATGTAAATCTAAGGAATGGTTTGGCCATCAGTTGAAGCCAGGCCCTGCTCCGTGCACAGCTGAAGGTCACCTGTCATCCAAACAAACCCACTATTTGCTTTGCGGGGAGATCCTGAAGATCTGCACTTGAGGAGTAACAGCCTCTCTCCTTTTCAGAGAATGGAGCGAGATGGGAACAGAGCTAATAATTAGACAAAGTTCAGTACTGAGGAGTTAAATATGGAGCACGGTCCTAATGAGGACAGGCAGCTCAAGCATGGGCTTGTCTTACTTACATGAGAAACTTCTGTCTCTACTTCAGACTCCCTGAGGATGGACATCCAGAGCAGTGTAAGGTTACCATTAGAGTGCCGCACTTTGGTTGGACCCTTGGTGACCACCTTTGACAACAGAGTCTGTGAGGATAGTAAACAGATGGCAAAAGTGGCCATGACTGTAGGCCCAAACCAATAGGTGGATGATGTGCTGATGTTTGCGTTCTAACTACACAAAGCCCTCCTCAGCTCAGTGATCCCTGCCAAGCCTCAGCCTTAAACAAGTTCTCTGCTCTTTTCTTCTCTAATGCCCTGTCTGTTTATTATTGTGCAATGACTTTGACTTGTGGGGGAACCTCCAAAAACTCCAAAGTCTTCTCTTCCTATAACCTCGGTCATAAAATCAACAAGAAAGGGGACTAATTAAACACAGCAACCCTAGAGTGAGTCACGCTGCAGTGACATTAAGGCAAGCCGTGCCTGAAGCATCCTCCATGGGGATTAGCCTAGTAAAGCCCCTTCAGAAGACAAGAGGACTTTTTCATGTATCCAATGGGTACACTGAGGTGAACCACAATTTTCTAAGCCTACTAAATCATGCCTGTTCACTTGCTGTCCCAGAAGGCTGGGAGGTGTCTCACCTACCTTCCCTCCATACGCATACCCACAAACCACATACATGCCTATTCACATCCATCTCCTCAGCTCCAGGTCTTAGATACATTTATGTCGCTCATAGTACTCAACAAGAACCATGTACCCCCCACCCCCACCCCCACCCCCATCAACCAGCAGTGTTAGCAAACTCCAAAGGCAAATGCATGAATCAAGGGGCGTGTGTGTCCTGAAGCAGAGACTCAGGGACTGATGCTTAGCCAAACAGGAGGAAGCTAATGCGGTCCAGGAAGCAGTTAAGTTTATAGCAGGGATCGAACAGCCCCAAAGGCTCTAAAGAAGACGCCACCGCTTTCCGGCCTGTGGTGTGGTCCAGAGCCATTCTGTCTTCCAGGCAGGCTGAGTAGCTCAGCTGTAACAGCAACCTCAAAGCACTGTTTGGAAATAGCAGCTTAAGTCCTGCTGTGGAGACCTGCCTGGCCACTTTCAATTTCTCTGCTGGGGACACACGGTTCCAGTTGGTTTGTGAAGGGGAGGGAAAAAGAAGCAAGCATCCACAGGAAGTACTTAATGCAGGAGAGGATTATATACGCTGAAGATTAGCTGAAGGAAAAGATGATGATGAGGGCGGCAGAGTTTCCACTGGTGTGAGAAAACTATCTTTCGGATTTCATGTCTGACGACCAACAGATCTATCCTCTGCAGCAGTTCCTCAGGAAAGGGAAGGTAGTGGAAGGGATAAGCTGTGAGCATCATAGCCCTCCCTAGATCCTGCCTGTGTTATCTTGGAGTTGGGAGTTGTGCATATCGATTTGCCTGTCTTCTGGTATATTCTAGCTTGAGGGGCTATGTGTGGAAACATGCAGGTTCTGACTTATGCAGGGGTTATATGGCAAGTCCCTTGCAGCCACAGGGATCTGACGCTAGCCCGAGTCAACATGACCAGGATAATAGCAGGAGGCTAAGCAGTCAGAACACCACAGAAGGATTTGAGGGAGACAGAAACCAGGCTGGTAAAGTGACTTCCACTGAGTCTTACACTGGTGATAAGGAAGCAAAATGAGAAATCCAGAAAGAGACCTCAGGGACACAGGCCTGATCCTGGCAGCTAAGAATATGCTAAACTCCTCCACATGAGCATGTGGCTGAGAGTCAGTTGCTAAGATATGTGTTATGGGCTGCTTTAAGGGGGCAAAAAAATGACCTCAGAATGGGGACTAGGACACTTTCCTCAGTTACACCACCTATTCTATCTAGAGAATTATTTCCACGAATAATGTATTTAAAAGGGCTATCAGTATACTTCCCTTTCCCCAGGATAGTCCATAAACAAAATGCTAAACAAATACAACATTCTTTGGGGTTGAGTCTGATGAGCATAAACCAAAATTAAGAGGCTACTTGAGAGCCTGTGGGGGTTGTCCTTAAACAGTTTTATTCTTCAAATGCCTCTCTAGCAACACAAGAAGGAGAGCACTCCAAGCAGCCACACTCTGGGAGACACTGGTGGGCCCGGGAGAATGTGTTCTGTTCAATTCAGGTCACAAACACCTTTATGATTTCTATTCAGTTTCTCTTACCATGTGACCTATCTCAAGTCACAAGGGTGTGCCCAGAAATATTTAGCTATCTCACCAAACAGCTAACTCCAACGTCTCTGGGAAAACAAAGCAGAGCAAAACAAAACAAAACAAATCACAATCCAAGAGAGCTTTACTAGAACTCGGAGATTTGCTTTCCATTAACTGGGGAGGCAGCTAGGGCTCAAGTTCATTCCCCAGAGTCTGGCACCTCTGGGTAGCCTCCAGTCTCTGGCACTTAGTAGATGTACGGCCAAGTGTGGCTACTTAACCTCTCTTGCTTTTCTCACCCTAAAAAAAAAGTTTTTCAAAATATTTTATAATGATTAAATGAATTTGATATGCAAAAGACCTCAACTCCTGTTGGCATACAGTATGAGCAATATTATTGCTACCATCATCCCCGAAGGAATGAGGGCATTCCAAGAACTTTGGGTTTCTCCTTCGGCTATCTGGACTGCTGGACTAGTAAAACAAGGTGCCCCTGTGAACTAGAAATGCCCTTAAGAAACTAATGGTGAGAAAAGGAGATGGTTGAACGGGGATGGGGCTGATGCCAGAAACAGGGAAGGGATTTTACATAGTGCTGACAACTTAGAATATGTTAGAAGAAAGTCTAGAGCTGAGATCATGATAGATCAATGATGGGCAGAACCAGATCTTTCTGGGACTGCTTAATACATATGATAGATAGATAGATAGATAGATAGATAGATAGATAGATAGATAGATAGATAGATAGATAGATAGATAGAGGCATCCTTTACCTTCTATTTTACCCTCGTTTTAAGAACCCAAGAGATGGATTTCAGGTGTCTCTGGATTGGCTTGTCCCTCTTGCCAATATGACCATACTAAATAAATCTCCTTTCTTTGCTTTTACTATTTACTTGCCTCTTTTAATTATGGAGGGAGTGTGGCCAATCCTGGCCCGTTAGCTCTGCTGGGAAACAGGCTGTGCCTTGGTAATGTTACTATTGGTGATGTGAGTAGAATTTTTATTACCGTATGCATAGGTACGCTGCTGAAGACCTCTGTTTTCTAGATCTTCATCCTTACTCGAAGACTGTTCAAAAATCAATGCTTTAAGCCACTTTATATCAAGGTTATTAAAGCTACGCTTCTATATCAAAGCTTTTATATTTATATCTTAACTTTTATATCAAAGCTAAGAGTCTCTTGATGTATTCTAAATGGCAATTAATACTTTGTAGCTAGCACCAAGAAGAGGTAGGGTCTATTTCCAGCCCCCAGCCCCTTGAATCTGGCCTTACACTAACACTCTCTGACCAGTGAGGCAAAGGTGAGGCTGAATACACAGTGAAGCCATGGTGGCAGTGCTAGCCCAGGTTGTATTTTCCAATCTCATTGTGGCTTTGCCTCTGAACATGCATCGTGGGCACTGTGCACTGAGCGTGTTGTCATACCACAAACCACCAATGAATCATGAGACACAATGGCTCAGATTTGACTACTGAATGTTGTGAATAACGGTGTTTTTAGTGTACATACAAAGTTTTCTACTCTGATCGGAACATAATGAGAGAAATGAGACAGGCTGGTCCAAAGGTAGTGAGTTATCTCAATTGATTGATCACAGTCAGTTACAGATTGAACTTCTGTTCTATGCTTTCCCTGCTTCTCACTACTCCATTTGACTAGAGATAGAGTAAGACAAAGCCCACCTACCCCAGAGCTCCCCTAAATGTCTTTAAATTGGGCTTGTGAGCTCACTTCAGGGTCTCTCTAACTTGGTAATGGGAGACCCCAGCATGCTGGACTTCTGCAGAATAAAACACTCATTGCATTTACCTACTATTTGAGTCTGGGGTATCATTCTTTGGTGAATCATGGACCCTTACGTTAATGGTTTAAGTTGGGCCTGGTAGAACAAGCCTGTAATCACATCACTTAGGAAACAGAAGCAGGATCGGAGTTCAAGATGATCCTCAACTACATAAGCTTGATACATACCTTCACTCAGAACAAACCAACAAAGAAACATTAACAGTTTAATTACAGAAAAGAAAAACTCTTAATATTTTCCTGCTGTCATTCCTTAGCATGTAAATATCAAATTAGTATGGCTTTGGATTTTATTGTGCTTGACAAATGAAAACATCTATCTCACCGGTATGCAAATATGCATTCGTTTTTAATAAATGGCAAAATTATATGTACTTGAAAGAATTGTTTTGAAATGAATTTCTTCCCAACTTATTGTTAGTAACTTTGATTTCTATACCTATTTCATATGCTTATATGATTGAGTCATGTAAAAACTTCTCCGGAAAACGTGGTCATGAATAGAGGGAGTTTATAAAGGTCTGTCCTAAATCCCACCTCCCAGGTACTGGTTTAGTGCCATGGGAAGAATGGCCCACCTGATACGAGCTGAAGGAGCACCTAGCTGAGCCTAGCCCCAGTCGTAAACCCACAGAACCACAAGCAAATAAAACAGTTGTTGTTTTAAGCACAGCTACAGGGTGCTGTGTTAAGCAACACATAACTGATGATAGGCCTGCACAAACGAGGCTTTATCATCGGTAGCATTTCTAGCACAGGTCCACACACATGAAACCAGGACACCTGTCTATCTGCCAGCACATTTACCAATCACCATGTGGAGCTTCCCAGCTCTCATCCCACCTGCCTGAGGTCAGCGAGGTCACTGCAGTCAGCACAGCAACTCGAGAAAAGCTACGGCCAGTTAATAACCAGATGTGGGGCAAAGGAGGTAAACTTTCCAATGTAGGTCTTTAAAGGAAGACATGGCGGTAGTAGGGGGCTTTCCTCCTCTGAGCCATGATAGAATATAAGGCCAGGCAGACCTATATCTAGGGTCAATCATAGTTGTTTTATTCCATGAGTCTTTGTAAGGTGGGCAGATGTGTTCAGGATATGTGCAAACCAGTGCAAAGTAAAGGTCACCAGGTGAGAATCTAGGGGGCAGGTTACAAGAAGCCATCTAACTGTTGTGCTGCAGATACATGGTACCAAGAGAGCAAGCAGTCCCAGAGAGCTTCTGTTCTCTGCTAATCAAAATGACTGAAACTTTCTTACATAGACATAATTAAAACTTTGGGATGTTTCCCAGTGAAGAATAGATAAAGTGCCAGCGGTTGTCACCAGTGTTAGGGTTTAAATCTCGGCTCACGCCTGGACAAAGCACATCAAACCATTATGGTTCCATGTGGAGAGGCTTAATGAGAGAAGAGTAGAGGAAGAGAGGAAAGGCTGGCCATGAGCACGTCAGGGGAAAGAGGGGAGATGGGCAGAGAAGGGACAAGGGGAAGAGCAGGGAAGGGAAGAGAACAAAGAGCAAGAGAGAGCAAGAAGGAGAGGAGGGGGCAAGCAGCCCCCTTTATAGTCAGGCACAAATGGTGTTGCCAAGCAACTATGGGGCAGAGCATACCTGACTGTTGCCAGGTAGCTGTGGGGGTGGAGCTTAGACAGACTACTGACAGTGGTAGTCAGGGACACATGGCCAGGCACAAGGTAAGAGTGGAATCCAGTGAGCCATCCTCCAATGTCTAGGCTGGCCCTGTCCTGGGATGTTCTGCTAGCCACATCCCATTTCTGACATTTTGAGGCTTGGCTACCTTTGGGTGACTCTGTGTTCTCATCTATGAAACATGGGTGTTAATAGAATCTACCTTCCAAGAACGCCATGATGATTACAAGAGAACCACAAGTATAACACTTTAGTCTGGTACCCAAGGAAAATGTTAGCTGTGGTGATGCGGATGATGGTCAGCAGTCGAATTACAGATTTATTTACCACCTTATCATTTTTAATTTTTATTTATTTAATATTTATGTTCTTTACGTTTGGTTATTTATTTGTTTCTTTATGTTTATTGTTACCATGGTGTTTATGATGTTCCCAGTGCTATGGTTAACACTGTGACAAGAGATTTTTCTTTGCCTTAGAAGATGGCCTCCACCCCCATGTCTCATAGCTGGACCTTCAACTCTCTGAGCTGCACATGTGGAGGACAACTAGTAGCACCCTCATAAACTGGAGTAACAGTTGATGCCCCACCCTCCCTCTTCCCCTAGGGAAAACTGATGATAGCACACAGATACTCTCTAGTCTTCCTGAGCCTAATTAGAGCAGCATAATGTCATTTATTCACAAAGGCAAAGAGAAAGGCATCCTACCAGACATTTTACAGAATCCTGCTTTGTACTTGAAACGTGTAATTACCATTAACAAACACTGATGCTAATAGTTCAATCTGCTCTCTGGACAAGAAAAGAAATGTAAACATGGCCCAGGCCCAATCACCTCAGGATCTCAGACAACTTCCTCTAGGTGCTTGCCTTCCTTCTTTCCTCCTTCAAACACAAGGTAGGAGGTCTGTTTGCCAGTCAGAGCCCTCGGGGTTAGGGGTTGGCATTCCTAACAGCCAGGGAGGGACCACTAGGCAGAATAGAAGTAGCCTGCATAGCCACAAAAGGCATTGCATGGCAGTTGCAGCCTGACCTCGGGCTCTGCTTTGCAAACCAGCCTCTGCTTTGATCTCTTCACCTGGCAAAATGGAGGTCGGGGCTAGCAACCTAATCTGGACAGCCTCTGTGTTAAACACCACACTGAAGACCAAAATCAAGTGAAAGACATTATGAATAAATGTAGAGCTTGAAATGTGCTTATATTTATGCTCATCGATTCTTCGTTGGAACAACACTTTGGTCCTGTTTTGGGTCATTCCTAAACCTTACCATTTAAAAATCTGAGAATTCTGAGCATTCAATAATTAGTATTCATACACACTGAGTTTATTCAGAGTCTATTTCCCTTGATAGGACCATTGCAAGTACCACTCCTCACCCCACATAGATTCCATGATCTATGAAGGTCACCTTAGGTTAGTTCTCTTTTAATTAATCAAATACGTGACTTCTGCAATACCAGAGATGTCTTTAATCCACCAAGCAGTCCCTGGGCTTGCAGACTTCCTCCTGTTCTGAACAAAAATAGAGCAAGCCCAAACTAGTATTCCAAGTCCCAGAACCACAGAACAGTAAACAGAAGCAAGTTAGAATCGGGCAGAAAACTGGCAAACCGGAGAACGCAGAGTTCCAAGACATGCAAGAGTTTGTATGGATGCCCAGCAGGCTAAGCCAGAGCTTCTAACTGAAGCCCCAGGGGTGTCTGTAATAGCAAAGTTCTTACCTTAAGAAAGACAGCCTGGTAGTCAGTCTCTAAGCCGCAGGGAACAGGTCTGCATCAAACGAAGTAGCCAGTCTACCAGAGAGAAAAGGACTAAGTCAGAGCTGCCACTGCTCAGTGCCATCCTTCAGCTGCTGAGATGTTTTCTAACAACAACAACAAAGGTCGTCTCCAGATGTCTGAAGACATTTCAGAATAGAGCAGCAACCACATAATGAATCAAACAATATCAAATGCACAAAACCCCTGGAATCAAGTCAAGGTGGGGTCGTTGGTGTAACAGAGAGTGAGCTAACCTTTATTAACACACACCTGGGCCCCGGCTAATTGGGGATGCAATAATAGTGAAATCATGCACCCCATCAAATCCCTCCACAAAATGGCTGATTCCCAAAAGGCTGACTGGCAGAACTCACCATAGAACGGACTTACACCAGCCCATTTGGCAGGCTGCTGCAGTCACACCTCCAACCCATCCACAATGGAGACTCTATACCACTTAACCCACCTCGGTTTGGAAGACATCCCTACCCAGCTGATGAAATAATGACAACATGAGACTTGAACCTAGATGAGGGGGTGGGAGGGAACTGGAATATCCCTCTGCGAGCACTCAAAGGAGCAAATAGAACAGACAGGTTATATGCCCGGTTAAAGATGATTCTGTGATTGACACATCCCTATCTAGGATAGTTCTTTGGACAGTTTGGCTAAGGATATTGGTGCTCATTGTTAAACATCAGTCCAGATGTGGAGGGAATATCCTTTTCTTTCTTTTTTTTTTTTTAACAATGTGTGAACGTTTGAGTCAGTGAATCACCTTTCTATTCAATCAAGGAGAATCTAAGAGGAAAAGCTAAGCCCCTCAAGAAGGAACTCTGCGTCTAAATTACTATGAAACTCAGCATGTCAATAACAGCTTTTCTGCAGAACCTCAGCTCACTGGCCCATTCTTGGAACTTCATATTTGCCAGACCCGATACAGTCCTTAAAATAAATCCCTCTTTTATATCGTCACCAACAGGATTCTCTGAAGGGACCCTAACTAATATGTCATCTAACTTTTTTTAAAGGAAGAGCTAACTTTATATACTTGCTTCATGGGGGACGGGGGACAGCACAAGCATGATTTAGCAAGGGGTACAAACAGGAAAACAAATCCCACCCAAGCAGAAAGCATTCAGCAACCTGATCATCTGGCTTGTTCCAGGGATAAAATTACTACTTCTAGAAGGATTAAGGGATTCCAGATTCTTGAAATATTTTCCATAAATAGCATGATTTCTCCAAAGTTTGGTGGGAATTAGACCTCAGATGTCTGAGGCTGTCATCCTGGCCAGAAGATGACATGAAAGATCTCTCTGTACAACCAGGAGTAAATCCACAGATAAACTGTCACAAGCAGGTCTGGAAATTCAGGTAATAAACACTTAAGTGAATTTTTTTTAAAAAAAAAAAAGCAATTTGTATGTTTATACGTGTACATGTCCTATATACCTTTCTTGTGTCAGAATCAGGTTTTTAAGGCTTCTAAGTACTCATACCCATTAGCCATTTTATAGCTTCTGACTCAATGCCACTGAAGGTTGAACACTGTTGCTACTTTCCCTTTTTTCCCTTTCTAGAACGTTCCATAGCTTCAAACAGGAACCCTGAAGCCACTGACCAGTAAGCCCCCTTCCTGCTCCCCAAGCCCTGCTGAGGTCTATGATCGCCATAACTCTGTGTCCTTGGGTGAGTTCATAATCACAAAGTCATGCTTTCATTTCTAGACTGTTTCCATTTGCCCAGAGTCCTCAGCATTCATCCATGCTACAGCATGTATCTGAATACCACTCCTCTCTCATATATAAATAATAGTCCTTCAACTGCATACCATGTTTTGTTTATCCCGGAACTCATTTTTATATAATTAACCCACCAGGTAATTACTGAGCAGTTGCGAAGTGAACGGTCTTAATTTTTTAAAGTACTAACTTTACCCTGGGACTAGTGAATGTGGAAGAGCAGAAGAGACACCCACCAGGAGCCAATTAATTATACAAACCCTAGCTAGAGAATCATCAGCGGTAGCAAGGAAACAAAAATTATTAAATAGTTTTTCTTCCCTAAGGGTTTGGTAAATCCCTCCACACAATCTTAATTAGTGGTCTTCATATTTAAAGTAGAAGTGAGATTAAAGCATCCCCAAGTCTGTAGTCAGGGTACACTCTTAACTCTAATATCAACACCGTCTGCAAGCCTACGATTTGGCGTGTCATTGCTGACCCTCTTCCCAGGATAATGAGCTTCCATCAAAATGGCTGATGCCCAGAAGTCAGAAGCCACAGAACCATGAAACATTGGTTCCACCCCAGCAGACAGAATGGCCTATGAAAGTCACAGAGAAAGCACATCTGCCTCTACCCTGCTGCCTGCCCACTCAAAACTCTTATCTCCATAGCAAACAAAGAGAGTAAGCAGCCTCCGTGGGAAACTTCGGGTGAGCATGGCTCTCCAACAAGAAAATTTAATAGCAAAAAGGAGTGGCCAACCCGCTTGGGCGGGGGAGTCACTCCAGAGTGAAGAAAAGCACAGATAATGTGAAGTAGGGTGACACTGATAAGTGGCCCCAGAGGAGGCTTCAAAAGGCGACTCCAGGAAGTCGTCAACAACAACAACGACAACAACAATAATCATTTTTGCACTCTGGAAACAGAATTTCAAACCACTGCCCTTGAGGACACAGGCTATTGTGTTCAACAAAATATCCCAGCTTGGAGGATCTGCTGTCATCCACATCAGCTAGCACTTGGCTGAGGTGAGGCTCATTCTGCTTTACATTTGGCTAGCTGGGAATATGTCGTTTAAAGAAGAAAAGCCATTTTAGGAAATTATGGAAACTCGAGCGCTTGGCTCCACATGCATGTTTTTAACGACTTGACTTCCAAGTAGGCATGGGGAGTCATACCTGCAATCCCAGCACTCAGGAGGCAGAGGCAGGGGAATTAGAAGCTCAATGCCCACCTCAGTTATATATCAAATCCAGGGCAAATTCAGAAATAAGACTGATTGTTTTTTGAGCGAAAGGGATTTTTTGTTTGATTGCTTGTTTCATATAAAGACAAAATGGACACTGTAATAGGTAGGTAAATAATTATTGTCTCTAAAACAAGAAACATATTCTATGGGCTGTAGATGCTGAGCCCAAATGGAAGTTATGAGTGTGCATTTGTGTGTGTGTGTGTGTGTGTGTGTGTGTGTGTGTGTGTGTCTGTGTCTGTGTCTGTGTGTCTGTGTGTGTCTGTGTGTGTCTGTGTGTATCTTTCTGTCTGTCATATGCCCATATTCATGCGAATGTGACACAGAGATCAATGTGGATGCCATTCTCTACCATGTATTCTGAGGCAGAACAGGGTCTCTTAATGAGCCCAGAGCTCATTGATTTGGCCAGGCTAACTGGCCAATGACCTATAGGGATCTGCCTTCACTTCGCCCCCTTCCCCAGCATTATCACAACTTCAGAGATCTGAACTCAGGACCTCATGCTTATATGCCAGGCAATTTGTCAAGTGGGGAGCCCAGAATGGTTAATTTTAATGGTCAACTTAATGGGACTTAGAACTACCATGGAAACAAACCACTAGGCATGTCTGAAGGATTGTCTAGATTGGGTGAAGACCCCACTATACAGTGAGTCGCCATGTATCATGGGGTGGGGTCCCCACCTAAGTAAAAAGGAGAGAGTAAATTGCACAGCGGCATCCTTATCTGTCTCTCGTCCCATGACCATTGGCCTCTTTCATTTCCCTGTCCCCGTGTATTTCCACCACAATGGTCTGCACCCTCAAACTGTGAGCCAAACCAAGCCTTTCCCACCTCAAGCTGCTTTTGTTGGCTACTCTGACACAGAAATGAGAAAAGTAAATAGGACAGATGCTAATACAAGTGACCTAAACTGGAATCCCCAAGGAGAAGGCCCTCAGTGCTTGGTCCCCAACTCTAGGGACACTAGTAACATACACTCTGGAGGCATTCAAGGTGCACAGGACCAGTGCTGGAATTTTAAATTCCACAACTGTCTCAATGTTTAGCTGCCATTAAGTTCATTCAGCCTTTCGTATGCTCAGCCTGTATCCTCACTCAAAATTCACGTCTCATGTATCTGAATCCATTTGCAAAAATTAGAGCCCCAGGGGTAAACAGATGGGTCAGCAGCAATGAGCCTGCACTGCTCATTGAAGAGGCCTCAAGTTTGATTCCTAGCACCCACATCAGGCCACTCACAACTGCCTGCAGCCACAGCTACAGGGCAACCAACAGATCTGGCTTCTGCAAGAAACTACACTCAAGCGCACCTACCCTTATATAGTTAAATACTCATAACTGAAAGAAAACAAAACAACAGGTAATAAAGTTCATACGTGGTTCATAAGACTGAACTTGCATCTGTTCAAATGTCAATTCCCTTGTGTTAGGAGATACACCGTGCCTGCCCCTTTACCCCCCCACACACTGAAGTACTAACCCAAAGGCTTCAACATGTGACTTACTTAGAGATAAGGTCTTTAAAGAGGCAGTTAAGGTTCTATGAGGTCATTATAGCAGATCCTAATATGGTACTATTGGTAATACCATCCAAGGAGATCAGGTACCAGGCATAAATGTGGAAGGACAGCTAGGACGATATGGTCATCCACAGCTAAAGAGGGAGCCCCTGCAGAGGAGAGCCTGTTGGCAGCTACATCTTAAACTTCTAGCCCCTAGCATTGCTATTCTGTCCAAGCTCCACCCCCACAGCTACCTGGAACAGCCAGGTATGCTCCACCCCATAGTTGCTGGGCAACAGCCAGCTGTGCCTGACACTATAAAAGAGGCTGCTTGCCCCCTCCTCTTTCTCTTACTCCCCTCTTACTTCTCTCCTACTCTTTGTTGTTCTCTCTTCTTGCCTCCTTCCCCCTCTCCTACCACGTGCCCATGGCCACCTTTCCTCTCCTCTTACTCTTCTCTCATTAAACCTCTCCATGTGGAACTGTGTTGTCTGGGTGTGTTCTGTCCAAGCACAGGCCAAGATTTAAACCCTAACAACTAGCACTGAGAGAAAATGAATTTCTGTTTGTAGAGCTACTGGACTCTGGTACTGTGTTATGACAACCTAATAAAAACTATAAGGCCACCCTTTTGTCTTTTCCTCTGCCAGGACTGCCAGGGAAGAATCTAGAAAGGTCTGAAGGCCTCTCCTATACTTTGCAAGAAGTTCACTGTCCTTCACCTCCTCAGCTCCAACCAGGGTGGCCTCTAAATCCACAGAGAACAAGAAGGCCTTACTCTAACATGGAGTGAAGGCCCTTGTCTGCCCCAAGCCCTCCCTTGCATGTCCAGAGCCCTCTGGCCTCCACATGTAGGACTGTCCTGCCTTTACCAAATACTGAGTGCTACTAAGAAGCCCCCCTTCAAAGAACAGCATCCAAAAGCCACATCATTTCGCTTGCCTTGATATGGTTAAGATGCTCTAGCCAGTTTTGTTCGGCCTCCACTGCATCTCCTGCTTGTGAATAAAGGAAGAAGCAAGGGCAGAGTGCCTTGCAGACTACAAAAGTAAAGTGCAGAGCAAGAACTGTCAGGGACAAGAAGACTCCCAGTTGCCTCAAAACCTAACAAGTAATTGCTTTTCCTTTCATTGGAAAAGTTCATACAGGAGAGCTGACTAAGCGCTGACTAGGGTTGCTTACTAGTGCTTGGAGTCACAAACACGGCAGTTTTAAGGTTCTACGCTGTCCACAGACAATGCATGCTTATAACATAGAGAGTAGGCTCAAAGAGAGTAGCATGGTAATAAAAGAGGACCAGAATAAAGTCACACTTCTGGAAGAAAGCCAGGATGCCAGAGGCGAAGGGAGGCGTTGACACCATGTGGCCTGCCCTCGGGTCCCAGACCCACCAGGCTCCACTGCAGGTCTTGGTTTGTGTGATTCCATAGTTCCTGGCAAAGTCCTTAAGAGCTCTTAAGAGCTAGGCACAGCTTAGCTCTGTGGAAGGAATGAGAATTCCCCTTCCTTTGGAGTCCTAGCCAGGTTGGAAGTTTTTGTTAAGGGCACATGGCAGCCACAGGGGACTGATGAAACTCATCTGCCAGTTCCCTGTCGCGAAAGGGGAGGCTGACTGGTGTAATTAACCAGGTGAACAGTGAACTTGTCAACCACTTAGATAAGGCAGCCCTTGAGTCGATTCAGCTCCCCATTACTCCAGTGAATGTCCTTCCACCCCCTGCTGATGGTACAGGCTTTGGGAGTGATTTCCTACAAGGAAGTGAGGAAAAAGGACGGTTTCTGAGCCCACAAATTAGAGAATTCTGCTGTTAAATCACCTAACACCAGGCCTCTAGCTAAGGAGTAATTGACTTTAAAGGGTCAGGAGACACACCCTGCTGTGTGACTTTGCCACACAATCTCTAACAAAAGGATGAACTTAAAAAAAAAAAAACCCTTCAAGCACTCAATTTGTTTTGTTTTTTTAAGGTCACAGACATAAAATAAATACATAATATATAAATATAAAAAACAAAAAATGAGAATAACTAAGCTTCCTTACCAACTCTTTACATCTTTTACCAATAATTAAATGCTGACTTCACTAAGTGGTTGGAATTACTGGGCTGTGATCCCTCAAGGTCTCTGTGGAAACTTGTGTCTGTATCCCTTTGCGTGACGATTGCAGCACTGGATAGATAGAAAACTCTGTAAATGCTCAACTATTGGCTGCTTCTTGTTTGGAAAAGGTTTTGGCTCCGAATTCCTGTTTTTCAATCTGAGCATACCTGAGTTACTTTCCTAGAGCTATCTAATAGAAATTAATAAAAATTGGATTGCTTAACACAATAGAAATGTACTCCCCGAGAAGACCAGAAATATATAACCAACGTGGGTCAGAGGGGATCTTCTGCAGACCCTGTCCATGTAGGGATCTGTTCATACTCTCTTCTAATGCATAGCATTGCCGCAGTCTCACAGCCCCCATGCGCAGCCACAGAGACATTCATGTCCCTTCCCTCTGTGTCTTTTTTCCAACTCCTCCGCTCCCTCATATTGAATGAAGGTCCTTCCTGAATCTGATACACACAGTTAAGTCCTGCAGAGCCGGGGGTTACAGCCTCTCACTCATTGAAAACCACGAATTGCAGCACGTTTAACCACAGATGCTGTGAGGGTTGACTATGTGGGTGTGACCATGTCCAGAGATGGTTGTGAATAATAACGCTAAAACAATGAACTGTGTTTTCTTTCGGCCTTAGTAGGGTTACTTACTTACTGCCAGGTATTTCCTGAAGATTCCAAAAGAGACGGGGTCTTTTTTTATAAATTATTTGTTTGGTCCAAATTATTAAAATTTTTAAAAATTTAAATATTAAGTAATTGTAAATTATTTAAGTAATTGATTTAATTGTTAGTGGCAGAAAGAATGTGTGTGCCCGCACACACAGATCAGAGGGCAACTTGTGGGGGGGTCAGTTTCTCCTTCTACCATTTGGGGTCCAGGGATGGAATTCTGACTACCATGCTCGGAAAAGAGTGGTCCTACCCACTGAGCAATATTGCAGGCTCCAAGACTTATTCCCCTGCAACTCCGATAACCTACAGTTTTCCCCATCAGCTGCAGTCCCATCCCATGCATATCAGAAACCACCCTATGATATCATTTACCAAAACCGAAAGAGTTCCTCTGCAACATTTGAGGTGGAACTTCAGAAGCTGCCGAAACCCAAAGTGAGGCTACCGTGAAGTCACGTAATGGTGATTCTCTCGGGAGAAGCCCGCAGCCTCGCCTGGGTATGTCTGACCCTTTGTTTCTGTGTTTCTCTATTAATCCCGCTCCCATCCCCTTCTTACACCTATGTTAAAATTGCTTCCTAAAGAACTCAACTCTGCTTCCAAGTGGCTGTCCTGAAATTCTTCAGTGAGGGCAAGAACCCAATCTTCACCCGAGTAGAGGGTACTGTGGGCAGCAACATGGAACCCTGCCACTCCACTGTCTGCATCATCATCCTCACAAAATCCGGTAGTCAGGACCCAGGCTGATCCACAAGGACCCATCCCTTCTTGCTGTCCAATCCCAACTATCTCTGAGCCACAGTAACAAAGTTCAGTGACATCCCTCTGCCTATACAGAGACTCATGTCTGTCTTCTTTCTAGGCTTGCCTTATCTCCTTTACAACTCACACAGAAAGACCCAATTCAAACGACAATACCTTTATATTCCCGTGTTCAGCTTCATCAAACTCACCGGATTCTTCTTTTAAAATTATCAGGGTCCGCAAGATGACTCAGCTGAAAGCTATGTCATTTAAGCCTGAAGACAGGGATTGGCTGAGGGAGGGAACCCATGGTTACGGAAGGTTCCCCAAAACTGTCTTCTTCCACATAGCACACATACATGTGACCCCCCACACATCATTTATTATGTATGTGTATAATTAAATATGATATAATTGCATGCCCAATGGAGGAAGGATTCTTGTCTCCTCCAGAGAGAACTCAGTGATCCTTACCTCTCCCCTCAAGCATTAGGGATAGAACATATAGCATAGGCAATAGAGATAGAACTCTGCTTGCTGGCACACCCCTCCCTCCCACAGAATGTAGCAATGCTCTACAAATAGCAAGTACTCCCAGATATTTGCTCAACAGAAGACATAGGCTGTAGGAGAATAATAGAGTTCTTGCCTTACACACACACACACACACACACACACACACACACACACACACACAAGCTTTCATCTAGGATACGGGGGACAGAATAGGCACAAAGGTGATTCATAACACAATATCCTCTGAGTCATAAAAGAAAACAAATTAGTTTCTATGGGAGTCAAAGAAAAGGAAGCCTTTGAAAGTGGAGGCGTTGATGGAAGATGGACCTTGAGGGACAGGCTGCATTTTAGGAGCAGATGATCAAGAGTCTGGGAACGAACTGGAGAAACTGTGTCTGGGAAAGACACAAGGCTAAGCGAAAGTAAACGCTGCTCTCTATGTTAAGTCCACCAACTGTGTGAGCAGTGAATGGCAGAAGGCAGGGTCTGGAAGGCAAAGCAGTTTCTAGAACACCACGGCAAAAGGCTGCGTCTGGTCATTGGGAGATGCAGAAGGCTTTGGAACATACATCTCACACGGTCACTCATATCTTCAGATGGTCACTTAACGTGGTACCACAGAGTCCACCAAGGGTGCACATCAGATCCATCTAGGTGGTTTCAAAATTGCCTTATGTAAAAAGTGAGAAAAATGAAATACTTCTTGACTGATAATAAAATCATGACAATACTTTGCCGTTTTGCTTCAAAGTTTCTAAGGCAAATATTTAACACCTTTACATGAGGTTCCATTTTTCTCCTTTCCCCAGGGAAGAAACACTTTTATTTGTTGGCTAACCTTTTAGTCACTACTGAGAGAAATTGCTGCTGTGTTGTATAAATGGTAAGTTTATATAATTATATAAGTTGGCTGTACTTGCTGTAAAGCATTTTCCAAAATTCAGTCCTGCCTCCCACTCAGAACTGTTTGAAGAGGTCCATTTGTTTTGATGGCACCAGGTGGACATCTGGGGTGGTGCAGGAAAAGTAAGGTAGGAAGAGAAGGAACAATGGGTCCCATTGGTTCCAGCAAGAGGTGATACATTACCAACAAAGACAACAGTGATACACACACACACACACACAGAGAGAGAGAGAGAGAGAGAGAGAGAGAGAGAGAGAGAGAGAACCTAGACAGGCCCTCTGGAACTATTTGGATTCTGGGGTAAGAAGATTGTAGCCAAGAAATGACTCACACAAATTTTGAGTTGATAGAATCACAGGACAAGAGAGGACACCATCTGAGGTAGAACTGCCTGATTTGTCTCCTGGCAAATCGGATTCGGGTTTCGATGCGTGAATCTGAGGTCTCAGAAGGGCCTTTATGTACATGTTTCTAACAGGCATCTGTAAATTTTGGACTGCCACAAAGACGAAGGATAGCTTGTCAGACAGACCCAGGATTCCTTATCATACCCAGCCATGGATACAGTAGTTCAGCATGGAGGTGGGGTGTGGGGCGTGATGCATTCCCAGGTGTTCAGGGGTGAGCACATGAGGCAAGCTCATGAACTAGGCATAGCCAGAGGAGAAGGGCAGCTGGTAACAGGAGAACAGGAGGCCTCAGGAAGACCCAATGTAAAAACCAAGAGGAGGGAGGCAGACTGAAAGATCAGTAGAAAACTGGTGAGCTTTCAAAGAATCATCATAATAAAGGGGGAGAAGTCAAGGGATACTGTGGGCTTAAAACCCATTGAAAACCAGCATCTTCCAACTCATTGGTGTTGGGGAAAGGAGAGGGAGCCCTGAGAGCAACCAGGAGTCAACGGATAACTTCTGGAATTTAAAACAAGAATAGCTGTATTTTCTAAATACGGGGGATGGGGCAGCCAAAGGTAGAGAAACTATGAAAGGTAAGAAATTCTAAAAACGAAAAATATTAAAAATGAATTAAGGTCCTTTTGTACTTTGGATCTCAACTTTGAAGCTTGGTCCCCAGGTTTGTCAATAATGAGAGGTGATAGGTAGGGAGTTCAGTCATTGGAGCTGCCATGAGAGGGAATTTTGGAACAAGGCCCTTTTCTGTTTCCTTCTCTGTTTCCTTCTCTGTTTCCTGGGGGCCATGCAGTGACCAGTATCCCCTATAATGAATTCTCCGCTGTGCTGTTCTACCTCCTCACACTCCCAAATGTAACAGGATCATATGACCGTGGACTGACATGATGAGCTAAAATAAACCATTTCTTCTTATATGTTGATTATTTCTGATCCTTTTGTCATGATGACGGCAGTTGGCTAGCACAGGTCTTGAAGGTATATCAGGTTTGGGATCAGGAAAAAGAGAAATGTTCTGTTGAAAACCTCAGACCAGCAACACACACATTCATCCTTAACCTCCCTTGCCCCAATAAAATATATGATTGGTTAATAGTGCTAAGTATCTCTTTACTGAGACAGAGACAACATAGAAGAAGTAACTGTAGGTTAAAGACTGGGAAAACAGGATACAGCTAAACACACCTAACCTAGAAAGGTGACGTCAGCACAGAGTTGGATACGAAGAAGAAACAGCTAACTTGTGCCCTGGTCCCACTGAAGAGTTTAGCACCTACAGACACCAGGTATCAGAAAGAAAGACTGGATCTTTGGGTGCAACATACAAATTATTTAAAAGAGACATGTACTGGAGAGACAGCTCAGCGATTAAAAACACTGGTTGCTCTTCCAGAGGACCTGGGTTCAATTCCCAGTGCTCACATGAAAGCTCACAACCATTTGTGACTCATTTTAAGGGCTTTTAAGGGACTCTCTTTTCTGAATGTTACCAGCAGCAGGCATATCCATGCATGCAGACAAAACACACATATGCATACATGCACCTCCCCAAAAGGACCCAAGGAAAAAATGTAAAAGAGACATAATAAATTAGATCACCAGAGGCTTCCTCCAGCCATGTAGAGCAAGATTTTCCCTGAGGCCTAGAACACCATCCTTTCAGGGGAAAATTGATGAAATAGGCTCTTTGATTTCAAAAACATCAGGGATGAAGGTTCAGAGGGATAAAGGATAAAATTCAACTGGAGGAGGAAGTGATAGTGTGTACGGAACCACCCTGACCCATCATAACAGTGTCCAGTGACAGGACATGTTCCCTTATAATCTGTTCTGTCCATTCACCCTCAGGGAGACTGGACTGGACAATGAACTCCTCCTCGCCATCTGTCACCTCAAAGACAGTCAGGAACCTGACTGTGAGTGTGTGTGTAGATGCCTGTGCCTGTGCCTGTGCCTGTGCCTGTGCCTGTGCCTGTGCCTGTGCCTGTGCCTGTGCCTGTGTGCCTGTGCCTGTGTCTGTGTACCTGTGCCTCTGTGCCTGTGCCTGTGCCTGTGCCTGTGCCTGTGCCTGTGTACCTGTGCCTCTGTGCCTGTGCCTCTGTGCCTGTGCCTGTGCCTGTGCCTGTGCCTGTGCCTGTGCCTGTGCCTGTGCCTGTGCCTGTGCCTGTGCCTGTGCCTGTGTCTGTGTCTGCATCTGTGTATGTTGCTCAAAAGGTGAAAGGCGGCTAATGAGAGATGGTCCAGCAGTTAAAGGGGAGAGAACCAAAAATGTTCTAAAACTTTCCTCTGACTTACACACACACACACACACACACGCACACACACACACACACACACACACACACACACACACACACACACACACACTCCAAAAGTAAAATTATAATCTTCTTTGTTAAAAAAATTGAAAATAACACTTGGTTCTTGTTTCACAGATGTAATGAAGAAACAAAAATGTTTAACCTACACAGGTCATATGCCTACACAGGTCTAATGAGTCCATCCTACATTAGTCCTGTTTCCTTGGAGTCAGCCATCACCTCTGGCTCTAAGTCCTTCTACCTCTTCTTCCACATCCCTCGAAGGGTTTGACAAAGACATGCCATTTAGGGATGACTACTCCAAAGTCTGTACTTTGTCCTGTTGTCTGTCTCTTTGCTAACAACCATCTACTTCAAGGAGCTTCGCTGACAAGAGCACAGCAACGTCATTATCAGTCATTGCATCATTAGGTTCCTTTCTTGTTTCGTTAGAGTAGCTGGTTCTCTGCTAAGCCATGGCCTATCTCATCGATGGTTCTTAGCCACTTTAGCATGGCTATGTATTCTCAACACTGAGAAGGGGAGATAACACAAAGTCCTCCTACCTGTAAACAAGAAGCTATTTGCAATTGATAACTGCTAGGATAGGGAAAAAAACCAGCTCTCTTCAGTGGAGTGTCACATGGTATAAAAATCATAGTTCAGGGCAGGCCACATGCCCAACAGTAGTTGGCCAACACACAAACAGACTCCATGTTTTTTTTTTTTTTGGTTGTGTTTGTTGTTGGTGGTGTGTGTGTGTGTGTGTGTGTACACGTGCGCACACTCTTTTTCTTTTGTTTTAGTATACTTGGTAGTACTGATTTTCCTTTTTTTTAATACAATTGTCTGTTTGGATTTTCTTTCTTTTTTTTTTCTTTTTTTGGAAGGGGGACCTTGAGAGTAAGAGATAAAGAACATAAAACTGAGCAGGAAATTGAGCTCAGGATGATCTGGGAGGAGCTGGGGAAAAAGAAAGTGACTAAAATATACTGTATAAAAATATTTTTAAGCTTAAGATTTATTCCTTTTTATTTTGTGCATAAGTGTTTGAGCTGCATGTATGTAAGTTTATTGTGTATGTATATTGCCCACAGAGGCTAGAAGAGGGGGGCAGATCCCTGGGAACTGAGGTTACGGGCAGCTGTGAGAAGCTATGTGGGTGCTGGGAGTGGAGCCAGGGTCCTCTGAAGAAGCAGCAAGCGCTCTTAACCACTGAGCCATCTCTCCAGAACCAAGTGTTTTGAAATAAAAGGATAAATAAGAGTCAGGAAGGATTCTTAGAAGAAAATTAATTTAACCATCAACAAATTAGCAGAGGACTAGAAAATGAAATCAAATAATCTTTAACAAAATACAATTTGGTGAAGATAAACAATGGGCACGAAGGATCTGTACAAGCATGAAAAAAAAAGCTAGAAGCAAAGAGAAGAAAAGGATGCAGAAATAAATAAGGAATTTTCCTTGCATTCCCAGAACTCCGTGCGAAAAAGAAAGAATCGTGTGTCCTTGTGAACCACCGGAAGCTTATGAGAAAGAAAGTTCTGAGCATTCAGAATATGAAGAGAAAGACTGGACTGTCCATAACCACAGGCACAGAGATGCGTGGGAAATACCTGCTCATTCCCAGAGAAAAACGATTTCCATCTTCTCTGCTCGCAGGTGAGAGAGAATGGGTGTGAACGTAGACTTAGAAACGTTTGTTGATATGTGATGGCTGGAGAACCCAGCTTCTGTTAAAAAGATACATTGGGAAGAATCAGAGATGTGACCCAGCCACCCCAAAGAACTGGCAAAGAAAGACGCTGAAACAAAAGTCCAATCAGGAAGGGGCTGCCAGAGGGAACATGCCCACGGGCCCAGGAGGACTGAGGTGCATCTCCACGTTGATTTTATGCATGCGTACTCAAGGCAAAATGGCACAGTATGCAAGGAAAGGCATCTGAGTGGACAGTGGCAAACCTGAAGAACTGCACTGATACTGACGCTCACTATTAACTCTCTGGAGCCTTTTATACTACAAACTCTATGAGGCCAGAGAGAATGGTGTAAGAATTTCTACTAGTTAGAAATGTAGAGACCATAGCAAAAGAAACAGCTATATTAATAGAGGAGCTGATACTGGAGCTAAGAATGAGGATGCATATACACACACACACACACACACACGTGTGTGTGTGTGTGTGTGTGTGTGTGTGTGTATCACATATATAATGTTATAGATATAGATCTATATCTTTATCTTGTTATATAGAGATATTTACAGGAAAAAAGTGAGGGGAATGTGGGATCCCAAGATGGTTTCTGGGGAGGGCATGAAATGAAACCACATAGAATATGGGCAGTAGAGGTAACCAGGAGTAAGGTATGGTAAGCTCAGTTTGAGAGATGTGTACAAGTGAGTAACCCTAGTTATGGAAGTCAGACTACCCATCATCCTTTGGGATATAAGTTCTGCAGAGACAGGAACTTCCTCCATAGGGACTTACCCTCACTAATTACGAAAAAACACACAAAAAACAAAAGCAAAAGCAAAAAAACAAAAAACAAGATAGAGGTTTGAAAAGGCAGCAAGCAATTACTGCACAGATATAACATGTATGTGTGAGTTCATGTGAGGTGTGTGTGTGTGTGTGTGTGTGTGTGTGTGTGTGTGTGTGTTCTATAGAAAGCGAGCTAAGCACAGAAGGAGAATAACTTGTTTGATGCGCCAAGAATAAGAACAGCACATCCAAATCACATACCAATGTTTTCGGAAACTTCCCTAACCTGACCTTCATTTGGAAGTTGGCTTTGCTTTTCTCTATGTCCCGGAGAACCAGGCACACAGTTTATCGACTTCCTTCTAGATTCTTAAACCCTGCCTGTCCCTGAACACCTGGACCGTGTCCTGATCACTGGCAGTCTTTCACATAGCCTTCAAGTCTCAGTTTTAACTCTTTTCCCCTGAGTCCTTCCACCTTCCCTCCTCAACACACACTTTCAGTCTCCACTGACACCTTCTCTCACAAGTCCCTCTTGGCCTCTGGTTTGGGAAGGGATATTTTGATCACGGCCATAGGAATTGGCAATATATGTCTTCTCCACCATTCTATCATAGACATGTACCTTTTGCAGGCCAACCATGCCTTTCTCCTCATAGGTTAGTCACTGGACCCAGCCTTCCTCAGAACTTCTTTAAATAAGAGGACCCACCCATGCAAACTGGTGTCAAAAAATACTAAAGCTCTGTGACTAATTGCACCAACTTTTTTTTGGTGTTATTTGTTTGTTGGCATGTTGTTTCATATATATATATATATTCTTCATTTCCCTACCCTAACTTCTCTCAGACCCTCTCCTACCCAGCCAACTTCACTTTCTTTCTCTTTCTCTTTCTCTTTCTAAAAACTGAATGGATTTGGAATGGCCAACTATTCCTGGATATGGCTTTTTCTAGAATATGGTCCCAGGAATCACTCCATTAAACAAAATGTTGGTTTTTCTTTTCCTTTTCAAACCTTACATTTCTTTACTGGGAGGTGGGCATTATAAGAGGCTGTGTTCATGCCCTTTATCCCTCCTAGTTTGTTTTATTTTAATGAAAACATTCACATACAAATCTATATATTTTTTAAATTTCTCTTGAAAAATCAAAAGATGTCACAATGGAGACTTCCACACTGTACTGCCTGTCTGTGGAAAGTGGGTGGGAAGGGGGAGGAGGACCTAGGCAGAACTGGAGATCTGGTGCCATTGAAGAGGCATCAGAGCTGCACTGGGTTTGCACAAGGTCTGTGACCCAAAGGAGACCAGGAGACTAGAGACAGGTCCTCCTCCTTTCCCAGCCTCTAAACTGAGGGAAGATCTGATTTCATTCTTTCACACCCCTTTCAGACTCTTGCTACAGCCCTTAGTCACTCACAGGACTCTTTCCCAAATGCCTCCAGTTTATTCCAATTCAGCTATGAAAGCCTGCACCTCTTTACCTTGGAAAGACGTGACATCATTTAGAATTACTAAACAGTTGCTGAGAGTTGAAATGCTAAACTAGCTTTCACGTGCAACGGCCCAGCTGTGCAGGGAAATGCAGACCTCAGCAAATGGGGGAGGGGGCCTGCACTCTTGCAGTGAGAGATTCTGTGATTTCCTGTGTGTTGACATGACCCAGGCAAGTGGGTCAAGAGACCTACCCCTGCAACCACCTTGACAACCCTGAAAACACGAAGAAGCAGAATCCCCCATGGCTGAAAACAACTGCAGCCATCTCTGACAGATATCCACACCGCGAGCGCCTCTGTATGCGTCCCACACAGTCTGGTTCATATATTTGCATAAATTTCTAATCAACGAAGCCTACCCTACTCAATTGTGGAGCTTCTTGTAGTCATGCTAAAGCAATGAACAATGTGCTCTGACTGGAGCTAATCACAATACATAAATTCCTGTAAAACAAGAATTAATTTAAATTCTCCTCGAAGCTTCTCAAGAGGTTTTTCTAAGCCTGCCCTTCAGAGACAGCATCTCCTGGGCTAATGACTTTTATTCATCAGGAGCCAAAGGTAACTAAGTAGTTACACTGATAACAGTCTTGTGTCCAATTGCTTCAATCAGTGTGTTCTGTTTTGGTTTACATTTACAATGTGCACAGCTTTTGGCTACACATCGCCTCATAACCTTCTAGAAGCATAGTACTGGGTACCTTAGACATAGGATTTAAGTCCATATTCCGAAGAAATTATATCCTTCATTACGGGGCCCAGTGAAAAACGGTGAGACAAGCCTGAAGTATGATACATCCTGCAGTCTGACTCTCTTCTAGAACTTTCCACATAAGCACCTTAAGTTTCTCACTCTGCTTGACAGAATTGCTAAAATGTTTAGTAAAATGGTAGTCTAGATAAATATCTAGTTCCAGCAGGCAAATAAGGAGGTCTTTTAAGCCCATGGCTGTGGGCCCCTGCCTCCAGTCCCTACCGTTTGCTACCACAGGGCTTTTCTGGGAGTTGTTTTTCCTTCACAAATCTTGGAGTTATCCATAAGGTTCTGTATAACGTCACAACCATAATTCTATAAAGCTGAGAGGTCGTCTTGCCCACACCCTTCAAATCCCTGTTACATGTTTACGGCATTACACCTTTTCTACTTGAGTTCCCCTAAAAGAAGCTCCTCCCTCCTTGAAAATGTGCCTTTCAGAAATTTGGAATGATGGGCCTCTTGAAGAATCTGCTGTGAGCGATGACACTCCCTCCACAGAGATCACACGTGCACATGCTTGTTTTCAGTGAGGGCACCCCAAACCTTCAGGGTCCCACCCTGGTGCACATTCCACAGGAGCCATTGAAAAGCAACCGACACCTACATCAAAATAAAAACCAGGACCTTGCCATGAAAACCTCAGCCAGCAGGTGAGGGGAATAGATGGTTTGGTTCTACACGGCTCCCCTACTGGGGTCAATTTTCTGGTTTCCTGTTGATTTAGTTGTTCCTCTGTCCTTACTTACACCCACAAAACACTGGTGTGTTTTCTAAAGGGTGTGTTTTCCCAGCTCCACTTTGCCCAGGAATGTCAATCAGAAAAGAAGAAGAAAAGAAAAAAAAAAAAAAAAAAAAGCCAACCCAAGAGCCGTCACATCTAGCCCTGATTCTCTGTGCACATTAATACAGGAGTATCCATGCAGGTGAAGGGGTAGCTCTTGCCTGCAAGCTACAGCCATCATGCTCCTCTCACCTCCCGGCATACCTGATGCTCCTTCAAGGCAGAAACCACATTTTTTTTCACCCAGGTGAGGGGTACACATCCCAGTACGCTATTGATTGGAAAACCCCACTCAGAGGACACCAGTTGTACACATTACCTCCCCCTTCCCCTCCCCCACCTCCTCTGGCTTGATCTCCATCTTCACTGGCAGAACCCAACCCATCTGAGGCCCACATCAAGTTTTGCACTAACTGAAGAGACCTAAGCCGATCACCTTGGACAAGAAACAGCCAAGTCTTTCTCTGCCAGTTCTCAGGTTGGTGTTTAGTTTCTGCTGAGAAACATAAGACACTCACGAGAATGTGTTTCAGGGAGCCAGTCTTTTTATAGTACTATCAAAAGTGGGGGTGGAAGGGGGGGGCACCAAGAGATCTGTGAAATATTCTTGTACAGCTGTTCACATCTTAGCATTTAATTAGTTATGATTGCAATTTAGAAAACAATTAAACTCTGTGGGGATTATTTACTGCATCTCCGGATGGTTCCGTTTTTATGCTTGTCAAAAAGAAGACAACCAGGACCTAGACAGGCTGCGACTGAAGAGATATAATATTGTCATCCTCCCGCACAGCCAATCTCTCTTGCCTTCCTTCTGAGATAGGGAAAACTTTTTTCTCTTCTATTTTTTTTCTTCCTCCCTTCTTTCCTTCCTCCCCTCCTTCCCTCCCTCCCTATCTCTCTGCAATTTCAGAACACACATTCCTAAAGTTTTCAAACTGTACGGACCTCACTGGGTATTGCACACTTGTGGTTTTCACTCACGTTTCCAGCCGTAGCTTAACGCAATATCCTCTCCCGGTCCACACACTCACTGGCATTTAGAGCTCTAACAACCAGTTAGAACCAAAATATATACGTATATCCCTCTAAGCGGGAACTGGGTACAGAAAGACAAAGGGAAACGAAGCTTTCCCACCAGTATAAGAAAACCAGTCTTTCTCTGCCAGTTCTCAGGTTGGTGTTTAGTTTTCTTATACTGGTGGGAAAGCTACCAATTAACTTGGATTTTGCTAGAAAAAAAAAATCAATGGGTTTGTGGAACATACAAAATAAATAGAACCCGGGTGTAAATGTACTATGGTACCTTAGAATGGAATCCTGGGGCAGGTAAAGGATTGTAGGGAGAAACTAGGGAAGTCAGAGGCACATGGGTGTTTGGAAATTATTACTGACTTATTAACTGTGCCCAAGTGCCATCAAATGCGAGATGGTATTGAGAGCAGACACTGAGGGGCAGGGATATAGGAGTCCTCGGTTCTCCTTTGAGCTTGTCTGAAAATATTCTAAAGTGCAAACTTCGCTAATTTTTAAAAGTATCCTTAGCCCCTTAACATAGGCAGTTTATAATCAGACAAAGATGGGAAATACTTTTTAAATAATATATTTTGATTACTGCCCCCTCCAAAAAGACAGGATACAGGCACAGGGTGCCTATCAGTATGCAGCATGGATAGCAGTCAGCAAAACACCTGGTGAAAGTAAGGGATGAGATTTAGGACTATAGGGCTTCCGGCTCACTCTACCACTGCGATTACTCTTAACCTTGCCCGATTACATACTGGTTAAGCTCATCTGTGACTTTGAATCCAAGCAGGGAGGTAACAGATGCTAAGGGACTTCTTGGTTTGAAACCCTCTGTGAACCTAAAGGTCCCTGTGTCTGGAGGAAAGCAAGGCGGGGCTCATGAACTCTATTAAAGCCTCCTCAGCCCTCGCCGTCTGTCAGTGCTTAAGAGTGCTCATTCAGATTGTCTCCATGGTGGAACCGGCCCCAGCTGCACTGTACAATCCCAGGACAGTGTCTTTAAGGACACCGGGGCCTGGAGCCTCCTCAGAGGATATCATTTAAGTGGTGTTGGCTGGGGGCCAGAACGCTGATCTTTCTTAAAAGCTGACCAGGGCTTTTGATGGATAGCATGGTTGAATAGCTAGGAATCCGTAAGGTGAGTTCTAGTAGACCAAATCTGGATGTCAAGCAAATGAATTAATTTTTCAAACAGTGCAGTTGACAGAATTCCAAATCAGGAACTTTCTTTTCCTGTAGCAACGATCTTAACCATGGATCGGACTAGAGTTACTAAGTTGCTACTCAACCAATCAAAGATGATTGACAAGTACCGGAAGTTCACAAGAGCCAATGGCTTCTCAGAGGGACCTAGCCCTGAGGACGCCTTGATTTCAGACCTTTAGCCTCCAGAACTGTGAAGAAATAAACTTCAGTTGTTCTAAGACTCCCAGCTTGCCTGGTATCCACCTAGTAAACTAATACGTATATGGGGGAGGGGAGAAGAATAAACATTAAGGGAAACCATGACAGCTCAACCTGTTACTCTTACTAGCAGGAAAGATTTTTAACAGTAAGAGGAAGGGGTACAGATACAAAACAGAATGGCAGAAAGGAATCAAATACTTTAGTAATTCAGAAACTATGGGCATAGTAAACCCATTTATTAAGATACAAAATGCTTTGTGAGTTTACAAATATAATTCATTAGTCTGTTATTTTCATGTTATTTAATGATCATGCAAGATATTAAGTATTCTCGGACAAAGTGTGTTCTAGTATAATCTCCCCCATTTTCTTCTAGGGGTAAATGCACCCCTAGTCTCTTTTCCTCTTTCCTTGTGATTTGTTCCTTCCCATCTCCAATACCCATATCTGCCCTCTCTCCTGCCCTTCCCCGATCCCCACATTATCCTCTGTTCCCTTTCTAGTTTTTAAGGCTTTGCCCACATTTACACACATACACAGGCAACATGACAGGCTAGGATACACATCTGAGTGAGAACATGCAACTTTTATCTTTTTGGGTTTGTGTTAATATACTGTCTAAATTCATACACACACACACACACACACACACACACACACACACACACATATATATATATGATCTTCAAATGATATTTTGGCAGAACAAAATGATATAAAATATACAACGAATAAAGAAAATGAAAGAATGCATTCAAACGCTAACTGCTAAGGTTTGGCTAAAGCTCCGACAGACCCTAGCCGAGAGCTGGTCCCCAGTCCACAGCACTTTAGCCAGTTGATGGAACACTTAAGAGATGGACTTTTGGGGGTTGGGGATTTGGCTCAGTGGTAGAGCGCTTGCCTAGCAAACACAAGGCCCTGGGTTCGGTCCCCAGCTCTGAAAAAAAAGAAAAAGAAAAAAAAAAGAGATGGACTTTTGGAGGAACTTTGGTCACCAGGGATGTGCATGTGCGACAACTGTAGGACTCGGGCCCTCTTCTTCCTCTGCCTTTGTTCCTGGCAAAGGATAAGTTCTACAGTGCAGTCCCAACAGTGGGCCCTTACCACAGGCCCAATACAATGCACCCACCAACTGTGAACTGGAATCTCTGGACCTTCAGGCCAAATAATCTTTCTCCTTAAATTCTCTCTGTTAGCATTTCCTCTAGGCTCTGCCCAACAGTTACCTAGCAACAGTCAGGTACATGTCTGGTTCACATATAAAAGAATCTCTCTCTCTCTCTCTCTCTCTCTCTCTCTCTCTCTCTTTCTCTCTCTCTTTCTCTCTCTCCTTCCTCTCTCCCCACATGTGCCTGGCCAGTCTCTTCCCTTCTTTCTCTCTCCTCTCTCCTTCTAGCCTTCTCTATCCCTTCTTTCTCTGCCTCTACTTCCTTCCCCCAGACCCTCTTCCTTGTCCCAAATAAACTTCATTTTATACTAGACCAGTGGGTGAGGGGAAATGTCTCAGCATGACCGCACTAAGGCGCCCCTTCCTGCCACATCATACCACCATATTACAAAGCATATCACTCTCAGACATTATGTTACAAAGAAGAAAAATTAGCAGCATGTTAACTCTTAAAATAAGCAAATGAAAAAAAAAGCTCACAGAGCAATATTCATACCAGAAACAACAAGAAACAAGCTGGGAGCCAGAAAGTTGTAAAGCAACTGCCTCTCACGCAGCAAACATTCTCAGACCCATAATTGCTGGTGTGATGCCAGGTGAGCATGATATAGACTATGTGTGATGGGGGCGGTGCAGGTGATTCTGGGTGTGCATGGTGCTGGGTGTGCATGGCTCTGGGTGTGCATGATGCTGGATGTGTGTCATGCTGGGTGTGTGTGATGCTGGGTGTGCATGGCTCTGGGTGTGCATAAAGCCGGGTGTATATGGAAGCTTGCTTGCAATTCTAGCACTCCAAAAGCAGACCCAGGGGATCCCTGCAGAAGGCTGACCATCGTAATGGTCAACTCTGTGCTCAACAGAGAGACCCTGCCCCAGTGAAAAAAGTGATGAGCCATCCAGGAAGACTCAATGTCAACCTTAGTCCTCCACGTGCACTTTCACATCCATGTTCCCACACATTATGATACACGTGTGCACATGTATACACACAAACACACACGAAAACATTATTTAAAGGAACAATCCATGCTGAAAATGCACCAAAACAAAACTATAACAATGATGTTCCTAACGCAATAGTCCACAAAAATATAAAGGTTGGAAAATTGTCAACTGTAAGGAAGAATAAGAAACCTGTTTCTTCTCAAACAGTCTGAAAAAAGATGCAGACTAAATGAGTAGCATTATAGATGACAGAACGGCTTAACCAGTAGGATTAATTGGAAGGTTTGACTAAAAGTCTACTCCCTAAGAACAGAAGTCATATTCTGTTTGTAAGAACCCTGGGGTGCTTATAGAATTTCTCATACATTAGTTTTCTAAGAAGTCCCCCAAATTCTCAAATAATCTGTCACACAGACAACATTCCTGGACTGACGCCAAATACGGTCCGTGTCTGAAGTCTACCTCACTTGCAAAGGAATGCAGATTAAACTTCAGCAAATGAACAAGCACAAAAGAACGGCAACACAGCATGCTGCTGAGGATGGAAGAAATCAGGCTTTTAGACCAAGAGGTAGTGGTAGTGTAAATTGATGTAATCCGGAGATATCTACCAACATTTAAAATAGGTATCTAGGGGCTGGTAAGATTGCCCAGTGGGTAAGGGTGAACTGCCAGGAAGACTGATGATCTGAGTTTAATCCCTGGGTCAGGGACACAGACACAAACATACTAGAGGAAGCAGATCAGTGCCTTCCTCACCCCATATCAGAAAAACTTCCTCCAGCTCAGGCAGCTAATGAGAACAAATACAGAGACCCACAGCCAAACAGAATGCGGAATGTGACTTTAGAACATTCATCCTAAATGGGATGTCTCCATCAAATCCCTCACCCCAGAGCTAGGGAGTCCTGCAGAAGAGGAGATGGGAAAAGTGTAAGAGCCACAGGGGATGGAGCCAACAAGAAACGTGGCTCTCTAAATCAACAGGGTCAATGGACATATAAACTCAGAGAGATTGAGGCAGAATGCCCGGGGTCTGCCCAGGCCTGCACCAGACGGGGTCCTAGAGCTCTTAATGGTAGGCCCATGCCCAGCAGTAGATGGTCAATGGTAGGCCCCATGTCCAGCAGTAGATGGTTAATGGTAGGCCCCATGCCCAGCAGTAGGTGGTCAATGGTAGGCCCCATGTCCAGCAGTAGGTGGTCAATAGTAGGCCCCATGTCCAGCAGATGGTCAATGGTAGGCCCCATGTCCAGCAGTAGGTGGTCAATGGTAGGCCCCATGTCCAGCAGTAGGTGGTCCATGGTAGGCCCCATGCCCAGCAGTGTACAGCCAACGGAAAACAAACTCAGCAACATCATTGGAGGTTCTTCATGTCAGGGTTTGTTTTTCTTAATAGTATTCTTTATTTTTACCCTATTTATATTCTTCCTTCTCTTTTTACCCTGCAGTTCTTCTTTGTATATAGTATGGCTTCCAGTTTAGTGTTTTAAAGGGACTCCAGACTGGGGGAGTGAGTGGGTATCTTTGTATCTGTTTCTTTTTCCTTCTCTTGGGTTTTTTTCCATCTCATTTGTTTTGTTTTGGCATATCATTTTGTTTTATTTTACTATATTTTACTATTATCCCTTAGAAGACAAAACTGTAAGGACAATATACTATCTGGAGCAAGGGGAGCTACTTCAAAAAAGGGGGGAAATTAAAGGGGGAAAAAAGCATTCTCCCCTTTTGAGACAGTATCTTATCAAGTTGCCCAAGCTGACTCTGAACTTGTTCTGTAGCCCAGGCTGGCTTCAAATTTGCATTCCTCCTCCCTTGGCCTGAAATGTGATGGACTTGTAGGTGTGAACCACCACACCTGACTGTCCTTCACTTTGTAAATTATGAAAATATGAAATTTCTGTTAGTGGGTCTTGTTTTTGTTTTCCTTTAGAACTTACTGTCTTCCTCTACTCACTTCCTGTTCCAGGAGTTCCCTGAGGAAGCTACACATGTAGCTTCCTGTTCTTGACTCATTGATAGATCCCCTGCTTGGTTACCTCTGGCTTCTTTCAAGAATCTTCTCTTATATTTTTGGTTGTGAGCCTAGCCTTTAACGGCTGAGCCATCTCTCGGGGCTGGAGAGATGGCTCAGCGATTAAGGGCACTGACTGCTCTTCCTGACGTCCTGAGTTCAATTCCCAGTGACCACATGGTGGCTAATAACCATCCAATGCCCTCTTCTGGTGTGTCTGAAAACAGCTACAGCATAGTCATATACCTAAAGTAAATAAACCTTAAAAAAAAAGTCTTCTCTTTATCATCAATGTTCTAGAAATGAAATGATACAGAGGTATATAATTCTTTGTACGTGTGTGTTACTTAGGTTGTGCATTATGCCCCTTTCTTTGTGATTTGTGGCAGACATGAACTTCAGGAAATCCTCAGAAAACAGAAAAGTCATGTTTATAGATAAAATATAAAAAAATAGACACCTCTCTTTTGTCTATAATAAACATCTAGGAATTTTTTCCATTAGAAACCCTTACAACTACATCACATGAAGAATGTACATGGGTTTTCCATCATAGTGTTTGTTGAAGTGAGAGAGACAAATGCTCCAGGGGCCCTCAGTGGGTTACTGTGGTCTTCTCCCGACACTGCTATCAACAAGAAGGGAGCGACTTGTGGCACTTCTCTGACAAACAGAAGCTTCAAGATCTGCTAGAGCACAATAGTGTTACAACCAACATGCTGCGTTTCTGTGAGGACAGGAGAGCTTGCAGAAACACTCTGAGGCTCTCCTAACATCAGTCGCTTCTGGGAGGAAAAAGAACCACAGGACAGGAGAGACCTACTTTCACGAAGTATCTTCCTGCAGCACTTGCATTTTTTACACTGTGCACGTATTCCGATTCCAATAATGAATAAGCACAAGCCTCTAGCCATCTTACTTATTCATTTAACACACAGCATCTTAGTAAGATGAATTGTCTGGTGATAAGCCTAATGAACTCGCTGCAGAAAATCCAAATTCCTTTGCACATTCCCACCCCATCCCTCTGTTGGCTAACGTGTCTGTACAATTTAATCAGAAAACATGTTCAACGAGGTTTCTGGAGCTTCAGTATTTGACTGGCACATGCCCAGTCAGGCCCTGCAGAGCAATAGGAATTGGCTTCTTCTCGCAGCAAACCCGCTTGATGACCACAGATATTCCTCTGATCTCTCTCCTCTCCCTACTCAAGTGGACATACTACCCACATTCTAGCCCTTGAACATATGGCTCCTGTATCCTGGGATGCCCTCAGCCTCCACAGTCATACGGTGTACTTACTGGATCCACCCGGCTATGCTAAAATGCCACTTAGTTGGAAAACATCCATGTAGCTGTACTCACTACCTTCTCGGTCTCTCTAATTCCTTTTTGCAATTCTTTTTTTTAAAAATCACTGATGCAGCAAGCCCTGGCACCAAGGGAAGCTGCAGGAAAGCAGTGTCTGTGTTTAGGAAGCTACCAGTAGCTAATTGCACATAGGAAGCACCAAAAACAAAATGCTCTTATATGTGTAATAAAATTTGCAGGTAAGAAATCTATAGTACAATTAATTTTTGACTGAGTACTTCTCCAAGGTGTTTAATTTTTTTCAAACTGTGGTCTGTTCCTCATCTTTCTGGCTTCACTGATAAGGAAATGCAGAGTAGATGGAGACAGGGCCTTTGGGAAGAAAGAGCATTCAAGGAAGGACAGGGACATCTTTCCACAATGTTCCATTCTCTTAAAATTCACCAGGCCAGTATGGTAGTGATTCAGAAATAGTGGTCTTGTTTTTTGTTGTTTTTTTGTTTGTTTGTTTGTTTGTTTGGTTGGTTGTTGTTGTTGTTCATGGAATTAAATAGTAATAGAAAACCTTCTCTTGGCGGTATGGGAACAGAGTACAGTGCTTCAGACGTATCCTAAAACAAGGCTGAAGTGTAGGAAGTCATATGACCTGAGGAGTCTAGTCTAGACCTCAGCTTTCATGACCCAGTGGGTGTGTGTCAGATCCATCCAAGTCCCAGAGAGCCAGACTGTCCTTGATCCTCAATGTCCTGTAACCCTGAAGGAGCCCACCCTTGTCGATTCCAATGTATGCTGGAATTCAGTGAATCTTCTCTGGGATACCCCCGCAAGAAACGGCACTAGCCTATGTGGGAGCATCACAGGGCAAAGAGAAGTCTGGCTATCATGTTGCACCTAGACAGTCCTGCTGGAGGGAATCCTGGTTCCCAATTCGTATGGTTCTGTGAGAGAGCTGTGTATCCTGCTCAGCACCAAGTCCCAAGCTGGCTGGCAGCCTTGATCTGACAGAGAAGACGGTTTTCGCTTCCAGGGGAGCAATGCCCTACTAAAGTGGCCTTCACTGCTGCTGATATCCCAGCTTGAGGAAGAAGTCCCTGAAGAATTCTCACCTCTACCTGGCCAAGGAGAGCTCCATGCCATGGTGAATTAGAGTGCTGTCTGGTGTCAACCAACTGGTTTGGGAGTCCATTCTGGTAAATAAAATAGCAACCTACTATCAAGACAACTACAAGAGAGAGTAAAGCTAGGGACACGTCCTTTACTCTGCTCCATAGGCTCTTGCAGTCCCTAGACAGGAAGACCTTCTCCAAGTGTGACCTAAGTCCTCCCTGAGTCATTATAAGCAGCATGGCTCCTCCCACTGCTGTTGGAAATGTCACAGAGTTCCTAAACACTGTCTCTAGCGTGTGCTATGAAATGTCTGAGGGCCCTCCTCTGCCTCCTTTAGAATAAGCAAGCTCCCTCCCCAACACCCAAAATTATTGTCCAGCTTATTCCACTGATGCCCCTGATTTCTAAAACTTAATAATCTGAATGAGATTATATTTTAAAGTCTTGGCTCTCTGTATGTCCTGTTCCTCAAGCATTTAACTGGCCCAGCTCCTCTGGGCCTGCTGCACTCTACACAGAGCAGAGGGAAGCAAGAATTGCTTTTTGGAGCATCTGTCGCTGCCGACCCTGGGTTACCTCTGCTGTGTATGCTTCCAGCACTAACCTAAAATTATTCTGTGCTCCAGTGACACTATTACAAGGGGGCAGGAAGAGTGGCGGCCTAATGAGGCAGCAGATGACATCCGCTGGTCTCTGTATGAAAATCAGCACAAGCCAAGCTGTGCGTTAATCAAGTCACCAAAGGCCTTTGGCCCTTGGACAAGGCAGCCTTTGTCAACACCTGAGAGGAAAATGAGCTGCCTCCTTTCTAGTGCTAATAAGTTGAGTGGAGATGGGGTTAGGTTCCATGGGAAAATGTATGCTTAACCTCCCCAGAGCATCTCAAGCAAGGGACTTCAGAGTGCAATAAAATGCTTTTGCCTGAAATCTGAGCCACCTTGAGAAAGGTTTGCCTGCATTCTTGAGACCAGAATTGGCACTCTTCTCAATGCCTGGCATGCAGTGGTCCTCCATACTGGCTTATAGAATGAATGAATGAATGAATGAATGAATGAGTTATTCAGATTTACACTTGGTTCTGACTGTTCTGCGTATCCAAGCAAACAGAAAAGTACGCTGCTATATGTAACTCTCATGTGTGCATGAGAGAAAGACTATTACTTAGAAGATGCAATGCTGTCAGCGTTGTCTGGGAGAGTGCTGCACCTATGTTTCCATAGATTCCTAAAATCCACAGCAGAAAGCCATGCAGACAGCCAGGACTTCCGGCTTTTCTTGCTAATTGGAAAAGGATATGTTAGTCACATATGTGACTATTCCTACCTGAAACTTTTCTATTGCTATGAATAAAATAAACAAAAGCAGCTTGAGGAGGAAAGAGTTTATTGCAGCTTACAACTCTCAGGTCACAATCCACCACTAAGGGAAGTCAGGGTAGGACTCAAGGCAGGAACCTAGAGGCAGGAACTGCAACAGCAATAGCCATAGAGAAAAGCCACTTACTTGCTTGCTCCTCGTGACTTGCTTAACCTGCTTACTTATATAACACAGGACCACAAGTCCATGGGTGGAACTGTTTACATCAGGCTGAGCCCTTCCACATCAACCAAGAATATAATGTCTAATAAACTTGCTTATAGGCCAAGCTTGATGGAGTCATCGTCTCAGTTAGGATTCCCTCTTTTAGATATGTGTAGGTTCCCATCAAGTTAGCAAAAACCAACCTGGACACTTGACCCTTTGCCAACTTGACACACAAATGCATTACTATTTAACCATAACTATCCCATTCTTGTTTATCCCCAAGATCCCATATCAGTATCATATCACAATATTAAACATTTCAACTTTTAAAAGCCACACAGTCTTTAGAAATTCAAACTCTTTTAAAGTTCAGTCTCTTTAAAATATCTCGACGTTTCTAAAGTTCAAAGTCTCTTCAAAAATTCCAAATCCCTCTCAAATTACAGTCTCTCAGCGGTGGTTCATATAAAATAAAAAAGGAGTCACATATTCCTTCCTATTTCAAAAAGGAAATGCCAGGACAGAGCCAAAGTCAGATAAAAACAAAACCAAGCCCAAAAGTGCAAAGGACTCGGTTTGGGATACCTGGATTCACTCATGGGCTCCAAAAGGCTGAGCCAACTCAACTTCTCTGGCTCTACCATCCACAGGACACAAAGTTTGCATCATCAACTCAACTCAGTTACCATTCCGCCCCTCCACTGTCCTTGGTAGTCATCCCCTGGCACTGGCATCTTCAAAATGCTGGGGTCACCATTGCAACTAGGCTGAACTTTCGTCAACAGCCTCTCCTAGTCTCTGATCCTGGCACCTGGTACCAAGACTAAACTTCTTGCAATGACTCCTTTAGTTCTGGGCTTCTACAGCAACCAAGGCTGTGCCTTCACCAGTGGACTCTCCTATTCTCTTACAACGCCAAGCCTAGGCTGCTTTCCATGACCCTTACCAGTCTCAACTGTCCCAGCAAACCAAGATTTCGCTTTAGTGGTTCTGGTCCTCCTGTTTATCACAAACGAGTCTTCAGCCCCAGATGACCAGAGCCACAGATTCTTTTTTTTTTTCCTTTTCTTTTTTTTCGGAGCTGGGGACCGAACCCAGGGCCTCTACCACTGAGCTAAACCCCCAACCCCAACAGATTCTTAATTCAAAGTATCAAACAGACCCAATAGAGTCTTGAAGTGACTCTCACATTTCCCTCTGAAACTTCAGAAGTCTGGCCTCCATTGTCTGTGCTGATAGCAACACTATCTTTTAAGTTCCCACAGAAGCTCATTAAGCTCCACACACTTGGCTTTTTCTAAACCAAAGTTTCAAAGGCCTTCCCCAAACCACGATCATATCTGTCACTACAGTATTCCACAAACCAGGTGACTGGTTTTCATCTTAATTAGGTTTCTATTGCTGTGATAAAGACCTTTTCTGAGAAAGAAAGGGATTATTGCATTTTACAACTCTCAGGTCACAATCCACCACAGAGGGAAGTCAGAGCAGGAACTCAAGGTAGGAACCTGGAGGCAGGAACTGAAACAGTGGCCATGAAGGAAAACTGCTTACTAGCATGCTCCTGTGGTTTGCCTAACCTGCTGACATAGGCAACTCAGGACCTATGGGTAGCACCTCCCACAGCAGACTGGGCCCTTCCACACCAATTATTAATCAAGAAAATACCCAACAGACTTGCCTATAGACCACTCTTGATGATGACATTTTCTCAATTAAGATTATCTCTTTCTGCATACGTCTAGGCTTGTGTCAAGGTTACAAAAAACATCCAAGGCACTCCCCATACCTACTATGGGGCAAAAATCAAGGTTTTTGGCTTCTCTGCATCCTTGTCAACCCCCCATGACTATGCTATAGGAACCCAATCCTCATTCCCATTAGCTGTCAGGGTCAAGAATAGGGCCACAGGCTGACGTGGTAAAGAAATCCCAAAGTTTAAACTGGGTTTAGAAACGCACCTATGGTTTCTCTGCAAGAGGTCAGACATTGCTTGCTAACCCTTTCCTAGCTCTATACTTATTTTCCTCTATAGACACAAGAGACATAGTCTACATATTCAAACAGGGTGGCAGAGAGTAACCAAGAATGTATGATTCAAATCTAAGAAAACTAATTTGGAGGCTGAAGCAGTAGCTCAGCAGTTAAGAGTGCTAACTATTCTCTCAGAGGAGCAGGTTCTGTTCCCAGCACCCACAAGGCAGACCACAACTTCCTGTAACGCGAGTTCCAAAGGAACCAACACCATCTTCTGTTGGCCTTAGACTCAAGCACACATGATGCACATATACACACTCAGGTAAACACACACACACACACACACACACACACACACACACACACAAACTAACTTCACTAAAGAGTGTCACAAAAACATTCTTCTTTCACAAAGCAAGACACTGCCCTACATGTGCTAGGGTCTTAGCAAGGGTAAAGAAATTCAGAGGAAATAATCAGCCCTCTGAGTTTTGGGAATTTAATTGCAACTTACAAAGAGTGCAAAAACTGGTTCCCATGTCAGTCAAGATGAGGGTAACAGGACAGTGTTTTGAAATGCTTGTTTTAGTTTGGTTTTTTTTTTCTTTTCTTTTCTTGGATATTTTCTGTATTTACATTTCAAATGTTATCCCTTTTCCTGGTTTCTCTTCCAGAAAATCCCCCATCCCATCCCCTTCCCCACTTGCCTCCATGAGGGTGCTACCCCACCCACATACCCACTCCCTCCCTCCTTCCCACCCTGGCATGCCCCTACACTGGGGCATTGAGCCTTCACAGAACCAAGGGCCAATCCTTGCTTTTAAAATTTAAATGTGCATTCCTTTGACTTAGCAAGGCCACACCTAGCCATATTTTAACTAAATAAGGGGCATTTCTTTATAAAGTCTAAAATATAAAAGAATAAAGAAATAGGAAAATGTTTGTGCTCCATATGGACAAACAGACACAATCCAAATATCTGTTCAGAGGAATGGTGGTGACTGAACCATGGCTTATTTATTTACTCATTTATCTTGGGCAGGGTCTCACTGTGTATGCCTGGCTGGCCTGGAATTCTCTATTGTAGACCAAGCTGGCCTCAAACTCACAGAGATCTAGCTATCTCTGCCGCCCACGTACTGGGACTAAAGGTATGCCACCATGCCCCAGCCTCAGAAGACCGTAGTGATTACTTAGCCTCGAGTACACTAATGCTTACTGAGCATGGACTTGCAGAGGTGGGTACTCGGTACATGAGTTACAACACATAAGGCATGCCAAATCCTTATCCTTCTTGAGTTTATAATCTAGATGCGATGGTTTAAAACATTTCATCTGTATTTTATTTTCTATATAGGAGTGTTTTTTCAGTGGGTATGCTTGTGCACTAAGGTCTTGCCTGGTGCCCTCAGGGGTCAGGAGAGGGTATCAGTTTTCCCTGAAACTGGAGATGTGAGTGACCGTGTGGGTGCTAGGAACTAAACCTGGATCCTCTGCAAAGCAGCAAGTGCTTTTAACCACCGAGCCATCTCTAAGGCCCCTAAAACAAAATTTTAATTGAAGAATCCCAAAATGGCTGCTCATTTTTGAAATAGAGACAAACATATTTGGGAGATATACATTTTCTGATATGGACATAATGCCACATTGCCTTAAAGGAACACCTTACAAAGAGATGTTGGGAGCTCTCTCTCTCTCTCTCTCTCTCTCTCTCTCTCTCTCTCTCTCTCTCTCTCACTCTAGTGGTCAATTGGGAAGGGCTGGAATAATTTAAAGATAAGATAAGGGCTACAGTGTGAGCTTTGGGACTCTGGCTTTGATGCATATGCCAACTTCATGAAGCCAACAGTGAACTTATCCTAACAATCCAGATACCATTGACTCACAGGATCCCCATAGGAGTTCCTGGGCCAAGAGGAAAGATGGCTCAGCAGTTAGGAGCAACTGCTATTCTTGCAGAGAACCCAGGTTTGGTTCCCAGCACCCACATGGTGCCACACAAGTATCTGTATCTCCCGTTCCAAGGAACCCAATGCTGTCTTCTGAACTCCCTGGGCTCACAGGTAGTGCACATACACAGTGCAGGCAAAACACACCCACAAAAGAAACTAATCTTAAAAAAACAAACAAAACATTTAAAGAGAAAAACTAGAGTTCAAGGATAAGAAAAACACTAAAGCCCTTTAAAGAATGCCGGGAGTAAATATTTGCTTCCTTCCTTTCTGATCCCAAGCATTTTACCATTCACAGACTTTGCCTATTATTTTATTATACAGTTTAAAAGAAAATACATCCATCAAAAACATTTCAATGAAGAATTGTTTGTGCTAGATCAAAGGACTTTTCATTTTCTGCTCTCCCTTTTCTCTTTCTGCACCTATACACACACAAGCAAAAAAAAAAAAATCAATTAATTTCGGTCCCCCAGTAAGGATGTTTTATATTTCTTAGCACTGCTCCCTCCTCATAGAAGTAGTTGCTTAGAAAATACTGTTAATGAAGCCAGATGGGTTAGCTTCCCTTCGCCTGTATTCCCATTTGTCTCCACAAAATAATTACTTTCTCATACAGCCTATAAGTCACCCAAAGCAGACTTCTTTGACAAACGGGGTGGGGAGGGGGAAGCCACACCCTGTTAAGCATCCTGTAAGTCCCAAATACATATTTCTCCCTCACCATTTGTTTCTACTGATGCCCTTCCCCTATTCCCACATTTCACTCAGTGCCACAGCGTAAGACTGAGCCCAGTAAACTTTTTCAGTACAATAGCCATTAGATGGTTGGAAACAGGGAGATAGAATCTGGTGACATAAATAAGCTGGCTCCCAGGCTCACTGCCCTCTGGGAAAAAGGAAGTTCCAACAGAGAGTTACTGGGAAGCTAACAAAACTTCTGTTACCAGATGATGGAATTGGCCTCCAGCTATTAGAGTCCACCAAAGCCCATGGTAGTTCTTTCATTCAGTCAAGTCAAAGGCACTGGAATGTATTGACAGTGTGTTTCTTAGTAAACCCATTATCTTCCTACTCTATGTCATCATTGCATACCTTAGCTCCAAGGGAAAACAAGTGTGATTTTCACAGATTTATAGGCTTATGTAAACCTGTAAAGCCAATATAATTTTCTTTTTGCTTTGATTATCAGAAGGCTTCAGATGAGACACAAGTCTAAATAATTCTTTATTCATCTATGCCATCAACAGACATATATGGGCTTCCTGTTTCAGGTAAGACACCATGCAAGGTGAGGGTGACCTTGGGTTCAAAGGCACAAACCTAGTCTTCAAGGGAGACAGGGAAAGACACTGAGTTCACATTTAGTTGTTACTGTAGTTGAGACACGTATAGAATTCTCTAGAAGCTCAGAAATGCAGCATCTCACCCAGTCTGGCCTGGGGGAGAGAACATGGGGAGTTGGGGACCCTCTAAAGTGACATCAAGATTAGTTCTTGGCAAATTATCTCTAATTTAGTTTCTGGCATTTCTCAGTTCTTTCTTTGCAAATAAGTTCAATTTCTTAAATCTCCTAGCTGGGTGTGGTGGCATCTGCCATCCCAGCTATTTGGGAACCTAATCTGAAAAGGTCAGTTTAGACCCAGAGTAAGAGACTAGCCTAGATAACATAAGACTCATTCTGAAAATTAATAAATAAATGAATGATTAAATAAGGAAATAAGTAGAATTTAAATCGCTATAAAAAGTTTGAAAAAGCACATATATATTCATGTACACACATTTAAATATACACATAAGACTCACAAAATAATAAACTTTACAACTTAAAACTTTTCAAAACAAACAGCAAATATCTGGCATTATAAATGTCAGGTCCAAAAGAAACATGGAACCAATGGCTAACCTATTAGCATACCAAAGAGCATTCTGGCCTCTAGGTTCTCTCTGCTAGCCAGTACCTGTAACTGTGTCCTGTTCTCAATTCTTCTTACCCTGCCCTCTACTCCAAACTCTCCATCCCGTGGCATTAGCTTCTCTTCCCTCAGCTTCTGATTCCTACAAAACCCTGCCATTTTGGCTGTGTGCTCTCTTTGCCTCCTCCTTTCTTGGTCCTCTTGGCTCTCTTTGCCTTCTTGGCCCTTCCCTTCTCTTCTGTTCTCTTTTCCCTCCTCCTCCTCTTCCTCCTCCTCCTCCTCCTCCTCCTCCTCTTCCTCCTCCTCCTCCTCCTCCTTCTTCCTCTCTCTCTCTCTCTCTCTCTCTCTCCCCTCCTCTCTCACTCTCCCTACCCCAGCCCCTCTCCCCCATCCATTGTCACCTTCGTGGCCTGGTTATACCAACTGGTCATGTGTAGTCTACCATTTTCCCTCCCTGCTCTGGACTCTTCCAGATGTACCTTCCCTCTATCTACAACACAAGCCTTCTCCTTAACCACACACCTTGGAGTGGCCATGTCCTCATTTCGTTCTGTAAGGATTAAGAATAACAAAGATATTGTCTTTGTTTAGCGCATTGTTATTTTTAAAGAGTTATTTCTATACATGGTGGGGGAGTGTTTTGTGGGCCTATACATCTGCATCGAATCCCATGGGACTACAGTTGGGGTCAGTTGTGAGCCCCATGTGGGTGCAGAGAATATGGACTCATGGCCTCTGAAAGAGTAGCCAGTACTCTAAACTGCCCAGCCATCTCTCCTGCCCAGTTTGGCCTATTCTTAGCCTTGCCTGGTTGACTACCAATGATGATAGCATACAACTGGGAAGGTTTTTACAGAGCATTTCTGGACCAGTAGATGATGATGACAACCCAGCTTGGCTACATGGCTTCCAGATCTGGCTTACTTCCAGATGTGGCTAATGCAAAGCCGAAACACTCCTTCGCTAGCTCCTATACCAACCGTATCATATGCTGCAAGGGAATGAGGCTGCTGGCATAATTTCAAGTTATATCATTGGTTCGAATCTATCCCTGAGCAAAAGTGCTTTGATTTCAAACGAATACTCTCTAGTGGTCTGAACAGCAGAGGCAGTAAAAACAACTCTGCATTTATGAGAGCGTTCCCATTCCCCCAAGGAATAGTTTTCTGGGCCTACGAATACCTTAAATGCAATAAAAAGTCTGGGGAGTTGGAGTCCTTTAATTTTTGGGACTTTCTAAGCCAGAACTCTACATAATGCATAGAGAATGAATTTGTTGTGTAACAACTGCTTGAATAAAACACATTCCACACAGGAAATTTACTAAATTCTGGTTACTTCATAAAGCTATGGTAAGAAGATTGCTCCACTCCTCTATCAGAATAAGCCAGGGAATAGATAGGGCATCAGAAAAGAGCTGCTCAAAGCCACCTGTCAGCAAGGTCTTTCCTGGTCTCTTTGCACAAACCATTAACGCCTGACCCTTTCCCAGTGCGGTGGCTTTGCTCTTTCTTCCTCCCCATCGTCTGTTTTCCTTCCTCCCTTCCTCCTCCCTTCTTTTACACTGCACATCCTTATCGCCGGGAAACACTTGCTTCTTTGCCCATTCCCTCCACACAGAAAAGGATCCTGAGAGCAGGGGCCGTGTTGTCTCCAAGAGCTGGCATCGAGTAAGCATTTATCAAACGTTTGCCAAGTGAGTCTTTCTAGATCTTACTCCTTTGGCTCATTCACATCCAATCTATAGGGAAGCCAAAACACACTGGAGGTGAAAGAATTCTCCTTTGACTTTTCATTCTTGCAAAGAGCAGTTCCATACAGACCAAGGCGAGTGTAAGAAGATACCTCAAGAAGCCTTCATAGCAATAGTCCTGCCTGTAGTTGACTGACTGATAGAGAAGAGCTTCTGATGCCTACTCTGCATGACTCCCAAGAACGTTCTCCAGGAGTTCTCACTAGGAGGACTGATCAGCTATAGGACCTATTTAATAATCTCAAAATGAAACAGACACCTACTGGCTGCACTGACTCCCTGGGTTGCATCTAAAACCAGTGGGCAGTGACAAGGGACCCAGACAAGCCATGAACATCAACCACACTGTGCACCTGTGACCCTCATCAAGCTGACCTCCCAGCCCCAGCTTCTTTGACAGTGAAATCATTTTCTTGGCTGAACGTAAGTCTATAGGACTCTTCAAATTTTGCTAGGCCTGACTAAAGAAAAAGCAGTCAAATCATCACAAGAATTACTCACCAGGGTTCCAGAACCAGTAAAAGAGAACTGGAAAAAACCCTAAAGAGGGCTGCTGTCCCTGACACATAATTGTCCTGGGTCTGTCACTACAACCGAACGCATCATAGAAAAATAATCTTTAAATAAGTAAATAAATAAAAAGCATTCGTCTACAAAAGCCTTGGGCTTTGAGCAGCCTTAATTCTAAGTCTCGTATTGTATCTTGGCGCTGGCTAACAAAGTCTTTCACTAAACAGTCTGCCAAGGAGCAATGAAGCAGAGCTCTCGCAATCCTTTCGACAAGCTACTGAGAATGCAAGGCTAACTTAATGGGGCAGGGCCAAGTGCAGCTAACAAACGGCAGGCACTTCTGTAAGATGGAAATAAGTTGCCCGTGTTCTTTCAGCAGTAACTCTCCTGGCTAAGCAGCTCTGAAAGAGGTCAAAGCCTTCTTCTTGTCGATGTGCAGCTGACAACCTTTTCCATCTGCGGCAAAGGAGAGATGGCCAGAACATGAGGCTGGCTTCAGCAGGGACTGGAGTATCCAAGTTGTAGCTAACCCCTTCCCTGGAGAAAGAACACACAGAACTATGCTCTGCTTCCTGGAGACCCAGGTACTTTGACTAAATCCCTTTCCTTTGTCCCGAATAGAAACTAAGCCATGGCACAAGGGAAGCAAGAGTCCTATCCACAGCAACCCTCTGAACAGGGTGCACGGGCTGCAGGATGTTCCCTCTGCTTGATGCACACAGGGTGTCAGGCTGAAGCTTTCAATACCTCAAAAAATAACCTTCATCCTAGGCCTAGCTCTTCTTTAAAAAGGCTATGCATTGATCTGTTACCTGTTCTGATTTGTCTAAGTAACTGTGACGAGCGCCCGTGCAGGCAGCTCTGCCCACACTGGCTGCACAGCTTTGGGCATACCATTTCCACTTTCTCGGTCTCGGTTTCCTTCTGTGAAAAGCGCTGAGATGAGACTGAAATGTCTGAGAGTGGCAGCTACTCGAAGGCTCTGTGGTTTTGTGTATTTTCCTGAGCTGTTTCTCTCTTTGAAAGAGGCACGCGCTTATATTACCAATTCTTTCCGTTCTCTCATTCTTGTTTCCTTGCAAAGACTTTGCCGGTCACGTGTCCTCTGTGGAGAAATTTCCTGTGTGACTCTTCAAGTCACATAAGAGACCACCCTGAGTGACTGTGTCAGCTTTCCATCTCTAGCAGAATACCTGAGAGAAAGCAACTTCAACGAGAAAAAGGGTTGTTTGAGGATTCGGCGCACAGCAGGGTGGGGTGGGCTGGCTTCCCATTGCTTTTAGGCCTGTCATGAGGTGGAAGATGAGCAGATAGAACACTGCAGAACCATTGCTGGCCAGAAAGGGAAGAGGGAGACAAAGACAGGGAAGATAGAAAAAGGGAAGGGGAAATGGGAGAAAGGGAGAGAGAATGAACAAAGCTTAATTTGTTCAACCATTTAAGCTGTGAGCCCATCAATGGTGCAATCTCTTCCAGAGGACAGACCTTCGTGATCCAAGGCCATTCCAAAGGTTAGAGCTCTGGGAAGCACTTGGGGTCCAATCCTTCTATACGGGAGCTTTGGGGTAGGGATGGGGGGGGCACTTCACATGCATACCTGGACATTAAGGCTCAGGAATTTCTACGTGCCTGATCATCCTGGGTCCTGACAACCTTCCCATCCTTTGATCATCAAATTTAAAGAAAAAGAAGCCCTGGCTGCACAGATCCCCACGTACTTTCTTTTGAGGATCTGAAGATGGACTCTCTAATTCCAGGCGTGTTATTCAGGAGACGGGTGGCCCTGAAGCAATCAGCAGCTAAAATGTCTTTCCCTCTCTCCCTGCTTTGTTCTCTCACTCATCCTCACGAGTCCTTTCATTTTCTCCCCCATCCCCTTTCTTGGCGCTTCTCTTCTTGCTTTGGTCCTGCCATGACAGCTAAGAAGGTTATTTAGACCCATTAGTGACCCGTGATAAAGTAAAATAAAATGAGAAATTGCTGCTTATCTTCAGTGAGCAGAACCACAGGATTAGGACTCAAAGCCTCTGAAGCATTTCATGTTAACGTTAAGAGAGCCGAAACATAAAAGCCCATGAGATGAAATGAATTCAGGATGGCAAATTAGATCAAGCACTACCTCCTTGTAGAAACATTTGAAACGCAGCTCTGTGTCCAATGTTCTCCCACCAGAAGCTGATATGGGTCACTGTCAAACATTCTTCCACGGGAAGTTGCTGTGTGTTAAGAGAAGTTACCCAAACCACGGCATTTAACCAATAAAAGCAGCAGCATCCGTGAGTTTAATGAGACTGCAGAGCATAACTCTTTCAATGCTTTCTCCAGAAGCAGGGATTGTTCACATGGCGAGGATTTGCCGTTAATCAGAATATCTCCTCTGCACCCACTCGTGAACTTAATACTCACAACGCCCCTGTGGTTAACAAGAGTCCAGGAGGGCTGCCAACGGCAGGCAGAAGTGTGGCATATCTAAGGGAGCGGCACAGAAAGATATCATTATGATGAATGTTGTAGACATTTTAGGATAAAAGGCTTTAAAGTCAGAGGTTTTAGGGGTAACAAGCTGTCGAAGACGTCTTTAGACATGCTAGCTTTTCCTAATCACCCACCAGGTACAACAACGTACAAAAGTTGTACATCATTGTCCCCAGATAGACCAGGCAGAATATACATGGAGCAGATGAAAATGTTCACTGTGGGCAGGCAACAGGGAGAAGGATGTGGGCACTTCCCTTCCTAACGATCCTACTCTGCCCCGATACAGCTAGACCAGGCCAGATACCACTTCAGGATCTAGAACCTTTCATTTCTGAACAGAAGACTTGAATTTTTCTCCAGATGTAAGTTATTCCGCAAACGTTTGCTTGCATATTCATTGTGGTGGCTCTGACGGAAAGGTTAAATCAATCAGATTCAAGCAGTCCCATTTCCTCCTCTTTCCCTTGAGAGAACATTCAGTGTCCCTCCAGGACAATGTGAAGCAATTCATCAGGAAGCATGCCATGTGTGTAGTGGGACCTGGAGACAGTCTGTGGAGTGGTACACACTGACTTCAACAAAGGGACAGGTGGTAGAACGATGCCTCTGGCTGTGCCCTCAGAAATCTAAGGGAGAAGCCAGACCTGCACTGGCTAGAGTGGCTCGCACTGAGTCCTAAGCAGGTGCCCTCTGGAGCAGCACTCAGGAAAAGAACATGGCGCATCCCCTCTGTCTGACCAGTGTCAACAGGGCACAGGCTGCTGAGTCAAAGGCCAGAGAACAAGAGTTTAGGGAAGCAAAAGGGATGACACAAGAAACAAGAAAGCCATTCATTTCACAAAAGAAAAATGACTCTTAGAGTCTGAAACGATGTTGGGGTTCAGTGCCCCAGCCCCTCCAGACAGGGTTCCCATCTTTTGGACTTTTTATGCTTCTATCCCAGATACCACGGCCCATCAGGCAGGCACTACACTAGCCCCGTTCTACAGCGAGACTCAGAGCTCCAACCTCCCACCGATCACTGAGCTAGAAGTAAGCAAAACGAGGAAACTTACACAGAGAGGTCCTGCCTAACTGCAGATCAATTTACTAATTTTCAGCCGTGTTGGATGGGAAAGCAATTCATGTTCACATGAAGCCACAGCCTGAACTTGTTATTTCTAATATTTTCCCAGACTACCAAAATATGGGAAGATATGCTGTCACGATGCAGGTCAGCGGCAGCAAGCATGCATTTTTCCAGCCAGCCGTGCAATCACAAGGGGAAGCAACTGGGACTCAGAATCTATGGTTAAGCTACACAGCCAGTATGTTAGAGATAGTAAGTTCGTTTTCTGCTTTTCATATTTCTATTTATCATAGGTTTATGATTTACCCTATCATAATTGAGGTGCACCTGCAAAAGTTTTCTGCTCTGAAGACAAAGCTGGATAAAGCAAGCACATCTGGTCATGATGAACACCACTGGTTGGAGATGCTGCCTACACCATAGGAGAGGCCCTTGACTCGAAAAAGCACTCAATCCTCAATGACAGCCTCTCCCACCAGTAAATATGCTTGCCACCTACATAGGAGCTGCCAAGCATTGCCTCAAAAAATCATCTCCAGTTATAAATCAGAGCAGCTGCTGGCTGCTTCCATTTCTGCTTCGAGGGTGTTCACTACATGCATCTCAAAGAGAAGGCTGGCACATGGAGAGTGTGGGGACAAGGTCTCTTAAGGAACCAGAAGATACCCAGGTCTGGCACCTGTCTTAGTCTACCCATACTATATCAAGTAAGATCCTTATGGCTACATTTTGTATACGATCCACTTCAATTGTCTAAGAAATGTACTGTATGTGCCGGCATGTGCATATCATGTCTTGCATGTGGTGTCAGAGGATAACCGGCAGGAGTTAGTTCTCTCTTTCTGCCATGTGGGTTCAGGGAATCAAACTCAGGTCGTTGGCCTTAAGAGCACCTTTACCCCTGAGCCATCTCACTGGCCCTCGTGTTTTTAAATGTTGTTTATACATTGTTATGTTGCTTGCTATGTGACGGTGTATTTGCTTTATTATTTATTGGGTTCTTCCTTCCAACACTTATTCCAGCCTAATCCCTTCCAAGCCCCCAACGTTAGGTAGGAGAGAGAGATTAGAGGGCGGAAAGGGGAGTGGACCTCTATAGGCTACTTCCTGCTGATTAGGGCCATCGGGTTTCTTGGGGCAAGTCCAGTATTCATCCTCAGAGTACCCAGCAGTCCAGCAATAACGAATGTAACCAATCAGCAGCAGAGAGGCCCTCTTGGACCTCTTGCATTCATACCCTCTCCAGAATCTCCAGAATTAAACTATCTGCAGCTGGCAAAAAATAAAATCACATCATGTTTCCCCCCTCCGCCCCCAGCACAGACGATCATAGTTAATGCTGTGGAGAAACTGAAGAAGCCCCTTACCGCACACCCGGGATTAAAGCAAAACCATTTATAGCATATGCGGGGTTTTAAAGAAACCAAAACGCTCACTACGACTATAGCTCTTGGAAATTCAGAAATTATCCTTCTTCTCCTTTTCATATTATGGTCTTAGAAAGCTAAGGAAGGTGGCCTTTGTAGAAATCCTTCCAAATGTGTCATTTGTTCATCCTTGCATTCCGTGTCCCCAGTTAACCATCATCAATGACTCTCTGTGGCTTTGAAATATAGACACTAAGCAGAGTTCTAGAAAGCAGGCCTTTGACACCAAAATTCCAACTGCCCTTTGCTATTTACCCGCTCAGCATGGCTGTAATCAGGGATTATTTTGCAACAGAAAAGAGACAGGAGGCTCAGGTGAGCACTGCTCTTCTCCCCTTGAGAAACAGGTGGCTGAGGTCCTTCTCATCAGACTTCCTTCTGGTTTACAATCAAGGGGATTAGAACCCCAGCAAAGACTAAAACTAGAGTAGGCAATCAAACAGAAGCCAAAGGCAGGTGGTGTGTGTCTCATTGGTGTGCTTCCACCACGGGAGCAACAAAGAGATAAGCCTTCTGCAACACATCTCAAGACTAGACTCTGCTGCTACCTCTGCCCACTGCCCTGGGCACAACCTCCCTCCTGATATGGTGGCCTCACTTAGAGCGGCACTGTTGTGTTGTTAGATTCATTTGGTGTGAGTTGTTTCCTCTTTTCCTGTGTGAACGATAAACTATGCATTCAAAAAAGACACCTGGCCATCTTCCTCTCTGACATGCAAGTCCTGTTCGAGACAGGAGGTAACAATAAGAAAGAAGAAATTATAGATTTGATAGGGATTGGAGAGGGTTGGAGGAAGAACTGTGGGGTGGAAATCATGTAAATATAATACTCATGTATGAAATCCTCAAAAAGAAAAAAAAAAAAGAACGTTATACCCATAAGCCAAGAATAGCAATTTCCTCATGGGCAGTGGTGGTTCACATCTTTAATCCCAGCATTTGGGAAGCAGAGGCAGGTGGATCTCTGTGATTCCGAGCCCAGTATGGTTTACAGAACTAGTTCTGGGACAGCTAGGGTTACACAGAGAAACCCTGTCTCAAAACACCAAATAGAGTAGTGCATTCCCAAGGCTCTGCAACATATTAGCTAGAACTGAGATAACATTTTTCTGTTTTAACCTATATTCTGCCAGACCCTTGCGCTATGATACAATAAGACCGTGCATAAATACACTAAGGAAATATTATAATGCATATTTAACCATCAAAAAAGTAAAGGAATTGTTCCACAAAGAATAGATATAGGAGTGGCTCGACGGTAGGGCCATGCTCACAGCATAGAATATGCCACATTAAGTCATTCAAGCCCCAGCACTAGAAAAAAAGGTACAGCAGTAGACACACATGTGTACAAAAAAGTGAAGGAGGGGACATACGGGAAGTAGGAAAACAAGGGAAGAGGGGAAGAGAAGGGAGGGGGCAGTAAATACAAAGAGTAAATAGCACATAGACAGTGAGACTTGCTTTGAGAGGAGGGGCCGTTCTGTTTCCAGAAGTGGAAACTGAGCCCCAGACCCTAGGCAAAGCAGGAATGTGTGCAGCAAGCTAAGACCCTAGACAGCGCCAAGGCAATCCCACGTTCTTCCTTCCTCAATGCTCCAAGCACAAGAAACAAACCTCTCCACAAAGTCCCCGTTGTTTCTATATATTAAACTTGATTAAATATAAGCTCGCAAAAAGCTCCTTAAAACGCAAGGAAGCAAAGTAGCATAAATGAGAGTCAGAAGAGCTGGAGGAACCACACCCTGATTACCAAATATTGAAACATGCAGTGCTGCTATGTACAATTTAAAAAGAACGGGCTGAAACGGACTTTAGAAAACTGCCAGGAGGATTTGCAAACTAGCCAAAGAAAACCTCGTATGACCATAGCGTCAATACAAAAAGAGATCAAATTAAAGCCACTGGATGGGTTCAGCTGTGGCTCAGGATGGCTGAAGGAAAAATTACCAACCTGGTAATCGGTCTAGAAGTGGTCAGGATGCAGGAGAGGGGTTGGGGGAGGGCTGAGGACTTTTGTGGAACAAAAATGAAAAGCAGTACTCCGAATGCTCAGAAAATACCCTCCACCCCAAGCGGAAGAAAGAAAAGGTGTTCCTTCATCAATGTAGGCTGAAGACCATGGCAGAAGACCAGTGATGGTGACAGAAAAGAAGCCAGGATGGGCAACAACAACTCCAGTGGCCATGGTTTCTATGGCAACAACAGAGGTCCAGATAGGGGCTTTCCCAGCTGTTAATAAAAAGCTCAACAATGAGAGGGAAGTAAATGCAGTTTCCGGTAAACAAGAACTAGTTTTACTATGAACAGAACTTCATGAGAGGGACTTTTAAATGCTGTACTTCAGGAAGGAGGGAAGTGAACCCAGCAGGAAGCTCAGACAAAGAGTAGAAGAGGAAGGAGAGAAGCAGATGATTTTTACTTGGATGCTTTAAATGTTCCTGATAGATAACAAATCTAACATCTATAACGGGGAAAGAGTTCTGAACTAACATGCTTGACAAGAATAGCGTATAATTCTAGGGATGGGTGGCATTGAAGTATTCTGAGGATACTCCTTGGATACTGCCTGAACTCGAAGAAGACACAGGGATTCATGGTGCCCGTGACCTGGACCAGCACCAGGACTCCCACCACTTCCTCCCGCCGCCGCCCCAACCCTTCCTTAAGATGTTCTCCCCAAAGCTGGGATTTAGATGGCTGAGTAGTCCTGCTTAACAGAATGAATGCTCCCTGGAGGCAGGGTGGTTTTCCCCATCGAGGAGGAGGGGCTGCAGCAGAGAGCAGGCTTCCAGGAGGAGGAGGACGGTGGTGTTCTGGCTGCTGAAACCCTAGCCAGTCTAGAAAGTAATCCCTTCATCCTAACTGCGGGCCAGGCGTGGCACTGTGTGTGGAAGGCTTTTCTGGGGAGGGCATTGTTTGACTGGCAAACAGGTTTGAGATTAGCAATTTGTAAAGTGGCCACATGTACTGATAGGCAAGAATGTGTTTGCCCTACTGGGTTTTTTGCCAGTGGAGAGGTTTCAGTGGGGGTGAGGAGGGAGTGGGAGTGATGTGAAAAGTATGTTTGGTAGAAAAACCCAATGTCCTGCTAGAGGCTCTGGCAGTTGAACCTAGACCATCCCAACCCTTAGAATCCATCCCAGCAAGGTCAGCTCTGGATAAATTACTGAAAGAAATCTTGAATGGCCATTCCTTCATCAATTTTCCTGGCTGATGGATTTGGCCTGGGGAGAGGGGTGGAGCAATGTTGTAACTGGTATCTGAACTTGTGGAATCCAGGTTCTTTTTTCTCGTAATCCTAACACAAACAAGCAGAAAGGTCACTGGCTGGAGAGACGTGGAGACACACAGTTCTTTGACAGGGCCGTCTGATTTATGAGCTATCGGCTATTTGGATTATCTGTCACCTTGATGAACTCCATGAGAGGTATTCGTGAACAGCCATAATGACAACTGGTGACTGCCCTGCTACTTCAACTTCAGAGGCCTTAGAAATGATTCCACTTCTGCGGGTTGCTAAGGACACAAGGCTGAAAACACAAGACTACAGTTGCATGCACACCTGTTCATAGTATCATATGATCCCAACTTACACAAAGTTTCACAACCCCTGCCTACAGAACAGACCTATGCTCAACACACACCACCTGGATTTCCCATGGGTGTATACTTGCCCCTAGTGTGGTGTGTGTGTGTGTGTGTGTGTGTGTGTGTGTGTGTGTGCGCACACACGCACACACACATTAATGTGCATGTGCGTGAATGTATGTATTATCTGCTATTGGAAAACTGGAGATTATGTTCTCTCCCGAACAGGGGAAAAAAATGATGCTGGCAGGTGCAATTTGTTCTGTACCCAAAAAGAATTACATGTTGGTAATCCCCAAGAAGTCTGGAATTCACAAACCGCATTCTTAGCTAGTACTGTAAGACTCAAAAGCAGAAGACTATTATTTTCAGAAAACAGAGTTTATACCTTAGAAAAAGAGTCAGTGATTTTTTTTTGTGGGGGGGGGGAGACAGTTTCTATGTGTAGCCCTGGCTGTTCTGGAATGTGCTCTGTAGAGCAGGCTGGCCTTGAACTCACCAAGCTCCACCTGCCTCCCTCTGCCTCCCGAGCGCAGGGAGCAAAGGTGTGTGAATCAGTGATTATTTATGAGAGTTCATTATGAAGTCATGGAGACATGGAAAGGTCAGCCCTTGCAAGTCACAGGGTAGAGCAGAAAACACAGTGCCAGTGAGCCAGGTAGGGAATACCAAGACGACGTCTCCTAGGTTACAGGCTACTAGACTACTCAAACTCTCAGGAATTCTTGGGGGGGGGGGTTCATAAGGTCTTTTTAGAGCATTTTTTAAAACTCTCTGTCTCTGTCTCTGTCTCTCTCTGTCTCTCTCTGTCTCTGTCTCTCTCTGTCTCTCTCTGTCTCTGTCTCTCTCTGTCTCTCTCTGTCTCTCTCTGTCTCTGTCTCTCTCTCCCTCTCCCTCTCCCTCCCTCTCTCTCCCTCTCCCTCCCTCTCCCTCTCTCTCTCCCTCTCCTACCTCTCCCTCTCCCTCTCCTTCTCCTTCCTCTCCCTCTCCCTCTCCCTCCCACCCCCCACCTTGCTTAAGTCAATTCACAGAGGCCAAGGTCACCAGTTTGATATCCTTACCTCCGCACACCAATTATACAACTTGCGTTATGGATACAACTTTCTTAATGGAGAGTCCTTACCTTGGATACCTCAATATTAACCTTAATTATTATTAGTTTGCCACCTAGACAACTACCAACAAAAACTCGGGGACAAGATCGGTAGAGATAGTACCCTAACTTACACAAACAAAAGAACAGGTTGAAACAAGGCATAAAACCAGTAGCGTCCAGATTCGTCCCTTTAATTTAGCATGTGGTGTGACGCTTTGCCAAACACACCACTGTCCAATGAAGACACAGCCAGTACTGCTCACGGGGGCAAGAGCCCTCTCTTGCCCTCATCAGGTGTTTCTTTCCAGGGTCCAAGTGATGAAGAGATTTTCCTAACCGCCCCAACGTTCTGGATTCCCAGATAAAAGGCTCACACACACAGCTTTATAATGCCCTAAACAGATCAATGGTGAGGCCACTCCCAAACCTCCATGTAACTAGCACACTCTCCCTTCCAATATTCCTGAATTATTACTTACTAAAACCTATATTCTATCCTGGCCGGCCTGGACCCAGGCCCATAGCCCTCCTGGACCATGATCCCCAACTCTTACATGTTGGCTGTCTCTCTGCCCTGCACTTCTCAGGCCTGATCTTTCTGCTTTGCCAGAATGACGATTGTAAATGCTCCTTCTTCTCTCTGTCCCCTTGCCCACAAATCCTGAAGTCCAGCCTCTGTCTCCCTGCCAAGCCATTGGCCAACAGCTACTTTATTTACTAATCAGAACCAACTTGGGGCAGGGATTCTCGGCATCTTATATGCAGGATTCTTGTGCAATTTTGGGAACCCAGTTAACATAATACAAGTGTTAAACCAAATCCCCAACAGGGAGGGACCCAGGGAGAGAGACAGGGAAGGAAGCAGGGAGGGATGCAGGGAGGAAGGGATCCTTCACATTAAAAGCAGTTCCTTCTACTTGAGATTACTTTGAACGTGAACCTATATGCAGGTATAGGTACTAAAATCACCAGTGCTCAAGCCTAAAACAGTAATCTAATGATCCAGAATGTGTTTATATTAAACCCACAAACCCCCAGATATGTAAATTCCCAGAGGCCCTTGGCCAGCTTCCGGAATGTTATCTAGCCATCAAGTTCTTTCCCAGACAAGCTGTGTAGTGTGCAGCCAACACTGGGAACTCCAGTCCACCAAACGTGGAGTGGGTAGGTTAAGGGAACTTAGAGGGTTGGAGAAGTGGGCAAGCTGTTATGGGGAGTGAAGACAGAAGTGTTGTGGATGGCTAGGCTGCCAAGGGGCATGTGCATAGCCCACGGACCAGAAATTTCCAGGGTGATTTCTCCAACGCTTTCACTAGGGATGTAATTTTTATGACATAGGAAATGCAACCCTGGAAGCCTTTCAAGCTTTCTGAGAGGGATGTGAAATATGACACCAATGAGATTCTATGTGTGCCCCCACGCTCCTACGGACACAATTCCTATCATTATTGTTCTGGGCTGGTTCTTATTGCATTTGTTTGTTTGCCATTTGCCTGCCAGCTACCACTGTCTTCTCTGCTCTGTCCCGGAAGGGTGAACCCCTGTCGCTGGTTGATTTTCCTGTCACTGTGACTCAACATCTTACAAGAAGCAACCTAAGAAAGGATTCCATGGGGTTCTTGGTCTGAGGGGATACAGTTAGTCCTGATGGCAATGGCAGGATTGAAGGAGTGGGGCAGATGTTTGCATCTGAAGGCAGTCAGGAGGCAGAGGAGGCTTCCAGTGGAAGTGAAGCCGACCTTTGTATCAGGAATGGTGGGGGCACCTCTGTGTGAACGCCAGGGGCTGCACAACCACAAAAGCATCTCCTGCAGGAGGACCTGATTGAGGACTGCCTGAGAGACCAAGGATTGCTGGTGCAGACAATGCCAGTCAATCAGGAACTTCTGTTTAGAAGAGATGCTTTCTTGAGACCAATAGGGTGAGGGCGAGAGCTTGCTGCAGCGTTTCTCACTCACTCCTGGGGAAGTCTGTGTCGTTGATTCTTCACCACCTCACCTCCATCCCCCAAGGGCAGGTAGGGCCAGCAGTGAATAGTCCAGGGCACCACCAACAAACCTATAACTCCCAGGGCCCAAACTCTTAAAGGTTCTACAACTTCCCAAAACTATATCATCAGATGGAGGAACCAAGCATCCAAATACAGACGTCTTAACGGTGGACATTCACATCCATACCCAGGCAATGAAATCACTCTCTGAGGGTAGTGTCAACCAGGTACCCACATGAGGGGACCGCTAGTTGGGAAACGGGAAGGAATGAAGAGCCAAGCTATGACGTCTGAGTCTTGTTGCAGCCATTATTGATACAATTATCACACTTGGTTAGGCGGCAAATCAATACTACGTCTATTTATGAACACTAGTTTGGCTTCTCCAAAGTCAACAATATAAATAGAGAAGAAAGGTCACTTGACATCTCTCAAGAAAGCAAACCTATAAAGGTAAATTATACAAACAAAACGGCCTTGACCAGCTAAATCCATTCTTCAAAACTTTAACTTAAGAAAATAGCCTAGAAAATGAAAAAAAAAAAGGTGTCCTTAAGAAGGAATAATTTCATTATCATATTCACCAGAGGAAATTTTACAATTTAAATGTACAAAAGGAAGAAAATAGTTAAATTCTTGCACATCAACTTGATGGATTAAAAAAGATCTATGACACGTTAATGATAAAACTTTGTAACTGAAAAAGCTCATATTAACACTGATAAAAAAAATGCTTGAAATGCATCAGAATTTTAATTGCATAAAAACATGTCCATGTATCTAAAAGTGAAATAAAAATCTCACCAAGATAACCAGTGTTGGGGGGGACTGGAATTCGAAGTACTATATTCTTATTTTCTTTAAAATAAGTATAGTATACTTTAAAATAAAGCGAAAGGAACAGGACAAAGGACATGACACAATCCCTGGAAATCTCATGGCTACAGCTTGTGTGGCAGGGGCACCTTCTGGGAGCTTCAGGCCCCTCAAGATTGCACTCTGCCTTCCAATCCATTCTCAGCTTTACAGGGGCCCTTCGGTCTCAGCACAGCAGCTCCTCGCCCACTCACCAGGACATGAAGTTAATAAAACCTCATCGAATGGCAAAATGCACTTTCCTACTTTCACATTCGTATCTGGCTGTATATGCTATTTGCTGACTCTAGCTGGAACGATTTAGAATAACAGCATTCTCTCAGACGATTCTCCTTGTTCAGTGATTGTGGGCTCTCTCAGATGCTGCATGCTTTCATTAGGAAGCAGCAAGATGAGCTCTGTCATTGGAACCCTCATCGGTGGCTTTAAGATATGCCTCCTACCCTCCCCCTAAAGAGAGCCCGTCTAGCACAGTGATAACAGATTGATGGCCATGACCTTCTTTGCATTCTTCTAACTCCTTTTAAAATGAAATCAAGGTTCTTGCTGCTGGTGTCTACGGGCAGAGCGCCAAGGCAATGTAACGAGGGCTACATATCATCGCTCACTCTCAAGATTGTCTTCAAGTTCATCGTTAATGTGCTATGCCACCGAAGAACATGCCAGAGTGGGGGTGGGCAGTCCAAGGGAAATGTGCTTTCCCCGTACCCGAGGCCTATTTTCTTGAAATAGTGGTTGTCACAGAGGCAATGTCTTCCTATTGAAAACAAATATGATGCCACATTGACATTACAGCAAAATGCTTTCCAGACGTGCTGCTCTTTATGTCTTAACGTTGAACTGATGACTTGACATTGCCCTGAAGTTTTAAGCCGAGCAGGATTTCCTGTCTAAAACATTTACCATCCAGAGTGCATTCTGACTTGAAATAGCGCTATTTCCATTCCGCATCTAAGCAAATGGTAATCTTCTGTAACTCCACGTCAATGCTGGTGTATTCCATGGATTGGCTGTTATTGTTTTAATAAGGCCAGGACTAATGGTCAGGGGCTCTATCATTACCTGACTGAAAGAGGGAAGCAGAAATCGTGCATGGCTCATTTTCCTTCTCCGCTGAGCTGATTAACAACACTGTGATTGTGCACTTACAATGTACTTTTCATACCCAGAATTGCCTTTTACCTTTGACAAGGCCTAAAAAATAACACACAGCTTCAAAGCTGCTTCAGGTTTTTTTTGATGTCCAAATATTGTCTCTGTGTGTGTGCGTGTGTGTGTGTGCATGTGTGTGTGTGTGTGTGTGTGTGTGTGTGTGTGTGTGTGTGTGTGCATGTGTGTGCACGCATGCCTGCATATGGGGGAAATGTGAATGACTATATTACTATATATGTCTAGGTGTATGCATATATGTATGTGTGAACATGTGTGTATAAATATGTGTGTGTAAAACAGAGAGAATGTATGTGTATGTGTACCCTAACACAGTACAATAGGAGGGAGTAGATTTACCTTGGCCTTCAAAGATAGACATTGGTTCAAGTCTCAGACCACACACCCACTACATAGCCCTGTATGCATTACTTTGTCCATTTGCTGGATTTAAAATGGAGATATCACTTTCCATGCCTGGCCTTTGGATGGACTAGATAAGATGTAATTTACAGAAAGGGGCTGGACCACACCATACTGATTGTTCCTGTGGAAGCCATCTCTAATCGCTTTTCAAGATCCTTTTGCTTTCAGACTGGTCCATTTTCTTTAAAATATTTACAGTCAGAAAAGAGGGAAGAGAGTAAAAAAAAAGTTACAAATAACAAAGTTAAACTCTTCCTAAAGGCATTGCAACCTATAGTCTCAGAAACTCTGTCCCTCAGTTCTTCAAGCAAATGACCCACAAAAGGCTATTCTTTCCCATATTCAGTCCTGCCTGAGGCTAGTGGCACTTTAGGTAATGCCCAGGACTCATCAGCTAGCATCCCTGAGTTCTGATTAAAACTGTTTATCAAATATAAGAAAATGCTTCCTGCAAATTATGGTCTTTGGTCAATGTGATAGCCAACCCCACAATGGTCCGAAAACATGTTTGGTATTCACACCTTTGACACCCACTACACACACTGAGGCACGCAATCAACAGGATTGGGTAGAAATGATGATATGCGACCTTAAAAACATTTTACATGTATTTCTTTATTGGGGGGGTGCTAAGGCATGTGTGTGGAGGTCACAGAACAACTTGCAGAAGTCAGTCATCACCTCCGACCCTGTGTGTCCCAGTAATCAAGTTCAGGTTGTCCAGCTTTGCAGTACTCAGGTTTACTAATGATTTCTCACCAGCCCCTGATATTTTTAAATGGACAATTTAATTTTTTCCCCAGAAATAAATGGCGTGAATTCTATGTGGAAGGAGCCCATTGTGTATTTATGTCATTCAGCATCACTTCATACAGTTGTATCATCCCTCAGAAGATGGAGGACATCTTGAAACTTCCATAGAGAAGGGTTTCTACAAAGCTAGTTTCAGGCCAGCCAAGGCTACACAGTGATACCCTGTCAAAAAGAATAGAAGGAAGGATAGAAGGAAGTAAGGATAGATGGAAGGAAGGAAGGAAAAGGGAGATGGAAAAAAAGAAGGAAGGAGATGGGAAAAAAGACGGAAAGATGGACACAGGCAAGGGGTCTCAATAGATCTCAGTCTAGATCTATTTCTTCTTGCTCAGAGTCCACTGTGGGTCAAGGTGCCTCACCCATATCCTAGCTTCCTCGATGCAACATTCCAAGTGCCTCTAAACTCTGGAAGCAAATTTCATCTGTCACCAGAACACAGCATGAGAGATTTGGGGGACCAACACCATCAATCCAAGGTCTAGCACTGAAGTGACTCCTATCAAACCACAACCCAGTGGCCAGTCACATGATCTGCTGAGTCAGGAAGATGAATCCTTCTGCACAATCAACTAATACATGTGAACAGGGAAGCCTGTATCACAATCATACTTCAAGATCCTCAAAGGGTCCAGTGTCCAATCATCCATTTCCAGTGAAAACATCCTAATGCAGTCTGTAGAAACTAAAGCAGGTTTACAGATGTTGAAATTGAAGCAACAGAGTCAAGGAGATGTCTCAGAAGGTAAAGGTGCCTGTTGCTAACGCTGGTAACCTGAGTTCAAAATAGGGGACAAGTAGACTGGAAAGATGGCTCAGCGGTAAAGAACACTGACTTCTCTTCTAGAGGATCTGGGTTCAATTCCCAGTGCATGTATGGTGATTCATAACTGTCTGTAACTTCAGTTACATGGGATCTAGTACATCTTCTGGCCTCTGTGGGGACCAGGCATGTAGGCAGAACACAGGCACACAGGCAAACAGAACATTCATATCCTTAAGCATAAATAGGGAGCTACTCTTCCCTGCAGAGTGGGAAGAAAGAACACCCTCCTCCCACAGTGATGAGGAATCACAGGCACATGTACACAAATCATTAATGTAATAAAAAAAATTTAATAGAAAAAGAAACAGAAAAGTGCCATCAACGTACCTAAAAGTTTAATAAGAATTCAAGCCTCTATGCAGAAAACTGTCTCTCAGTTATACAAAGTTTCTTTTCACAAGCTTCTATTGGTATTAGCTCAAGGAAAACACTAAAGGTGATTGAAATCTTGGCTATTGTGATATATGTGCCACAGAATGTGATACCCACAGTGAGTCTCTAAGTACATTATGCAAAAGATAGCCTTTTGAAATGGCCGGGATCAGCTCCATCAGACATATTCTTGGCGGTTACTGACTAATGCCTACAATGAAAGCCAAAAGGGCTCAGGATGGAAGAAGACTTGGGGTTTCCTATTAACACTTGAGTGTCCTGTCTCTGCATCTGTCATTGAAGATTAGCCCTCAGAACAGTTGTGTGTGAACTTCCTTCATGCTAATGATCAACTTTAGATTTCAACATTCCCTACAGTTCTAATTTGCAGGCTGCTGACAGCCCAGCTTTAAGAGAGACCAGCCTTTATGACTTACACGTTAAGCCTTAAGATACAATTTCCTTCTCTCAGATATGCGGGGGTCTTGGTATGGTTTTAATACAGCAGAAAGATTTGCAGTGGGGGTTTCTTAATTATCACGAGTTACTTAATTAACCAGCATAGAATTAACGTTTTCCTAAGGAAATATTTATGAAAACTCTAGATTCCAAGATCAAAACAAAATACAACTTGGCATTGAAACAAAAGCATTACTTAGGAGGGTAAGATGTTTCTCCAAACAGTGTTTATTCGGGAGTGATTAGTATAAGCTCTTTTTTTTTTCTTTTAATCTTTACATTCCGTGCAGTAGCTGTTAATTCAGAAGTTGGTGTCTGAGGGAAATACTAAGCAAGAGCCTTGGTTGGTACCAGGTCGAGCCCTGTCCTCAGCTCCCCTTTCCTGTTTATTGAGCTTTTGAACAGAAAGATAAAAGGATAGCAATTCCTATGTCAAGGTGAGAGACATGTACCCAAATCTCACAGTGCTCAACCAGCTTCTAGTCCATGCCCAAAATGAGCAAGCGAGTTCACCATAAAACTCCACGTCTTTTTCTCAATGCTTTCTCAAAGGTCCTTGACCTAGTGCAGATGACTTGGTTACTCAGAAGGAAGCCACACAGCTCACTCCAGAAAGCCACCTCAGCTCACTCTGTTGTCACACAAGTTCCTGCCACAGTGTGTGGCTGGGCCTCCCAGAGATATAGGTTATCACAGAAAGAGCAGGAAGAAAAAAAATCTAGGTTTTTATCAGCTTACAGAAATTCCCACATCTGCTTTTTAGCCACTAGAGAAATGGGGCTCCTCAGACAGAATTATATGCATGAAAAGACTACATTTGAATCTTTCCAAGGCTAATAGTTTGCAAGGTATCTCACTTAATAGAATTTCCCTAGACTGTAAGAACTCATTCTTACACTGCTCACTTAACCAGGACAGACAATTTCACAGGCGAGACTCTCCCCATGTGACCGTTGTACATTTTTCACTGCTTTTCGCCATAGAATCCTGAATCCAGAAATTGACCTTGAATCTTTATTTTCTGTGCATTGGTGTTTTGTCTGGATGTGTGTCTGTGTGAGGTGTCACATCTCTGGGAACTGGAGTTCCAGACATGTCGAACTGCTGCGGATGCTGGGAATTGAACCCAGGTCCCCTGGAAGAGCAGCTAGTGCTCTTAACCATTGAGCCAACTCTCCAACTCCCAACCTTGATCTCTTTTTCTAAATCTCATTGGCCAATCATCCAACTCCCTAATAAATGGCATATGCACAGTACCACCAAGGAGCATTACTGAGCTGTGTGAAAACCTTTAAGGGTTCCACATTCCTGAAATAGAGGGAGCATTTATCAACCTGATTCTGGCATTTCTCTAGGGGAAGTGGGGCTATAAACAATGACATTACAACAAACAAAAGTTACTCGACACCCTCCCTCAGTCTCACAGTTAGACTTCAGCTTGGACAACAGAGGGAAGCCTGACAGGTGTAAACTAAATAACGTTTTGGTTTTGGTATCAGGTATCAGACCCCCGTGCTTTGGGTCCTTGCTAGACTAATGTTCTTCCACCAGGCTACAGGCTACACTCTCTGCCAGAAACCCCATGTTGTTTCTCCTTCCTCCTCCTCTTCTTCTTCTTCTTCTTCTTCTTCTTCTTCTTCTTCTTCTTCTTCTTCTTCTTCTTCTTCTTCTTCTTCTTCTTCTTCTTCTTCTTCCTCCTCTTCTTCTTCTTCTTCCTCTTCTTCTTCTTTCTCCTCCTTCTCCTCTTCCTCCTCCCTCTCTTCCTCTTCCTCCTCCTCTTCCTCTTCTTCCTCCTCTCCTTTTCTTCCTCCTCCTTCTTCTTCCTCTTCTTCCTCCTTTTCCTCCTCCTTCTCCTTCCTCCTCTTCTTCCTCCTCCTCCTTCTTCCTCTTCTTCTTCCTCTTTTTCTTCTTCTTCTTCCTCTTCTTCTTCTTCTTCCTCTTCTTCTTCTTCCTCCTCCTTCCTCCTCCTCCTTCTCCTTCCTCCTCCTCTTCCTCCTCTTCTTCCTCCTCTCCTCTTCTTCCTCCTCCTCCTTCTTCCTCTTCTTCTTCCTCTTTTTCCTCTTCCTCTTCCTCTCCTCCTCCTCCTCCTCCTCCTCCTCCTCCTCCTCCTCCTTCTTCTTCTTCTTCTTCTTCTTCTTCTTCTTCTTCTATTTCCTCCAATTGATTTTCAAACCGTAGGTACCATCTGAGCTTTGAGTCCCAACCATAGCCGTTTTTTAAACCTCCTTTTGTTGGCAGTTGACTTTAAAAATCAATATTCAAATGAGCAAGAATGACTATCGGCGAACCAAACACTACTGACATCCAGCAACTGGTTTTCTGGTTTGCTTTCCATGCTTCCCTTTTTAAATTATAGTAGTCACGTGTCACTAGTTTGCCCTTTTTAAAACTTTAAAAATATAGGAAATTAGAAAAATACTCTAACGGGGAAGAACCTTGTGATTAGGAGGCACTTAGCATACATTATTTCATTAAGTCTCCCATCAATTCTTCATGATGGTCGTGGTTTTGTATCCATGTTACAAATAAAGAAACAAGCATAGGAGATGGCGGTGATTTACATAAGCATCAGGTTTACCTCCAAGCGTTTCCATACTTCAGACTTCATTTTAATTACCCACTTTATGGTACTACTTTCAATAATTAAAAGATAGTCTCTAAGTACGGGATGTTTCCTGGCAGTGAGAGATGATTAGCCCTAAGCTACATTCTGCTACAGTCGAGTCTAACAAATATCAATATAGCAAAAGTGGCAAACTGTTCCCAAGAACTTTAGATGCATCCTAGACCCGAGTTCAAGGACACATAAGGTCTCTCAAGACTCATGGATCTATGCAGAGAAGGGGACACAAATATTGTAAGAGCCAGAGGTAGGAGATAGCTTCAGGGGTTACCGGTTTCCAGATGCAACAGAGTGAACTCACAGAGACAGGGACAGCAGGAATAGCTCGTGTGCTAACTCAAGCCAGACAAAAGTCCAGTACGGAGGCAGGGAGCTGGGGTTGAAAAACCACCCCTAGCCAAGAAGTCACTTGTAATTGGTAGCTGCCAGGAGAGAGAATGTCAGTTTTCTTCAGTGGGGTGACTCTAGGGCAAGACCCATGCTCAGGAGTAGTTATCCAACACAAATTGAACGGCGTGTCTGTTTTAAGAAAGAGAAAGAACATGAAGTTGGGTGGTTTGGGAGTCGGTGGAAGGTCTGAGAGAACTTGAGTGGGAATGGAAGAATATGATCAAAATATACTATATGAAATTCTCAAATAAAATGAAAGCGTTACTCAAAAGAATCCTTACAGAAATACAAAAATGGTGAACACTACACAAAATAAAAATCCGCCATGTAAAGCGTCCCGTTGAAGATTATGAGTCACAATAGGAAACAGAATAGCACACTCGTAACAATTTATAACTGGCTGGAGAAAGCCAATCGATTAAAACCATCCAGAGCACAGATGTTAAAACTAGCTTCCAAGAATGTTGAATTGTTATAGCTAACTATATTTCATATGAAGGGCTATCAGGTTCAAGATTAATATATGAAAGTCACCTTTATTTCCATATACAAATAACCAGTAATCAGAATTTACAATTAAAAAAAAAAAACCAGCATCACTTATTATGCCTTCCCAAAAGAAGCACTGAAGGAAAAGCCTGACAAAACGTGAGAAGATTGGTCACTGTAAGGGATCTTACATTGTTACATTGTTGCAAGAGTACAGAAAACAAAAAGGGAGCTACACAGCTCACGGGCTGGAACGTACTTACGTACAGTTAAAGTGGTGCTTCTCCATTAGTCATCTACATATTAGACTGTCAATCAAAGTCCTACCAGGCTTCCTGTAGAAACTGACAGGCTTGTTCTAAAATTTGTAAGAAAATGCAAAGGGACCCAGAGTAGCCAAGGCAACTTGATTGCAAGACTTATACCCAGCTGCGGTAATCAAGACAGCATCAGCACACAGATCCGGGTAACAGGAGTCCGGAGAGAGAGACACATGGAAAATTAGACAAATGACTGTTTCTAACAAACGTGCAGCAGCCAGTCAATGAAGAGAAGGATCGACTTTCACGAGAGGTACTAGAGCAAAGAGAAATTTGCAAAAGATGAACCAGATCTTACTCCCTGTGTGGGAAATCATTCGAGTGCGTCATAGAGCCAAAAGTCAAACCCGACATCAGAAAAGCTTTAGTAAAGAACATAGAAGGAAATCTTTGTAACTTTGGATTAAAGGATAATTTCTTCATTTCCACAAGCAATACAAGATCCATTTTAACAAAGAAAACAAGACACGTTGAATTTTATCGAAATTTAAAATTGCTCTTCTTTGAGAGACATTATGAAAACATGAAAATACAATACTCGGACGAGAAAGAGAAAGTTTGCCAAACACATCCCTTATTAAAAAGACATAGGATAGAATTTATAGAACTGCTCAAAAACAGAAGAGTCGACAACACAATTTATAAATGTTTAGACACCTCACCAAAATAAATACACGGAGTCAAGAGGCCATAAAGAGTCCTCAGCACATGGCGTCATGGTCTGCTTGAGTGAGGATGTGGTGAAACTGGGACTCTCATGTACGGCTTGTAGCAAGCCAAGAATAACACTGTCTTCCTTGGTAAACAGTGTGACAGCTTATTAAGTTGGCTTAACCATTTAATCAACAGCCACAGTGGCTTTATAACTACCACACTCTTAGGTGTTTACTTGACAAAAATAATACATAGACAGACAGGCAGACAGACAGACGGATGGACGGATGGATCAATAGATCAATAGATAGATTAGATAAATTATAGGTGGATGGAAGATAATCATATACATACCAAGATGTGTACACAAATGCTCACAGAAGCTTTCTACGTAATAGCCCAAAGCTTAAAACAACCCAAACGCCATCAGCAGGTGAGCATATAAACAGATCATGGCATTCAAGACAGTGGAATGTCTTTCAGTGCTAAAACGGTCTGAGCTACTTATACACGTCACAGCCATAAAGCTCTCGGAAATTACCTGGAGTGAGCAAAGCCAGACAAGAAGATAATATACTACACTCTTAATTTAAGATTAGAGAATATGCAAAGTAACCAACACTGACATAATGCACCCCCCCACCCCACCCCCACGGCCGCCAAAAGGGCGGAGATGGACTGGAGGCAAGAATATCCGTTGAAGACCTGAAAGCATTTCAGGTGATAAATGTGTTCATTACCTTGATGGTGCTGATAATTCCACAAACAATGGGTGTCTAAACTTGGCAAATTGTATGCTTTAAATATGCCCAGTTTATTGTAGGTCAATTAAACCTCAGAAAAGCTGTTAAAAATAATAAGACAAGACTGCCTATTTGAGGTCACCCTTTGCCAACCTAAATTTTGGCCTCGTTGCAAAAATGTCTTGAACAGCATTTAGGAACAGACTGGCATTGTTAGGCTTAATGTCCTGTGAAATAGTCTAAACTAATTGTTTCAAAGGCCTGTGGCAGCAGTTTTCCGAGATTATATCAGGCGACACTTTTTTTTTCCCTTTGTATCTACATAAGCTTTGTTGCCACTGGATACCAAACAATGCTTTTATTGCAGTCATCTCCACAGTGGGGATGTGTTATTTCGCTCAAGAGAACTGAGAACAATGCCCCAACTTCCCTGTGTCTGGGCCAAGCCTGAGCCTATACTGCAGTGAATTTGCAGCAAACTGTTCAATGCGGGAGCACTGTTCTGAATCATTGACAAGTCGGTTGGTTCCCAAGCACTCAGGTGGGAGAGAGAAAGATAAAAACAGGGAAAGAATGAAGGACAGAAAGGCTCAGAAAAGAGAGCCTAAGTCAAGTACCAGTTCAGGGATGTCCCCCATCCCCCATTTCCCCCACCACCTCCCTTGCCCAAAACTTTTAATTTCAACCAGCTATCTCTGCCCTTCGGAAAAGAATGTGGTGGTAACTGCTTATTTCTAAATAGCTCTCCCAGCTGCATCTTCCCGTCCTAGCCTCGGGATCTCAGAGGCCGCAGACAGTTTCTCAGCATGTGTTTAGGGAACAAGCACACACATAAACACAGAGACATGCACCCACGTGTCCATCTGAATCCAATTCCTCACAACAGGGCAGATGCTTCCTTTCTTCTGCTTCTTAACCAAACTGCCAGAACCCTGCCTCTCTGTGAAGGCCTCTGTACCTCCCAACAGTTCCACCTCGTAGTAGGTCTCTATACTAACCTGTGTTTCTGGAGCTGGGCAGACAGGTCATAAAGCATGTACTATGCAAAGCTTAAGAACACGGGTTGACATCCCCAGAAGCCATGCGAACTAGGCACAGGAGTGTGTCTAAAACCCCCCAATGCGGGGCCACAGGCAGAAACAAGAGAACCCCAGGAAGCCTGCAGGCCAACTATCCTGGCATGAGCAGTGGCAAGGCCATGTCTCAAACAAGGCGAAGGTGAGAACCAACCACACACAAGGCTGCCCTCGGGTATCCAGATTCATGCTATGGTAACCCCCAAACATACTCTAAACCTATGTTTCTTAAACGCAGTCTCCATCGATGGTTACTTGGATTTTATTAAATCAACATCTTTATTTACCTGCTATGTTTTTAAATAACTCACTTCGTAGACATATTTACGTCTAATGTAACTTCCTTCCATGCTCTCCTTACACAGGAGAGCATGATCTCTCCATCCTTGAGGTCAAGAGGGTTCAAATAAAAACTCAGTTTACTCTGCTGACCTAATGGCAGCTGAAGCAAATGAGAGATCGTATCAACTCTAGCCAGGTCATTCTTGCTTTCTACACAACTCAGAGAGGGGATGGCTTCTGTGAGAGAGTTGTAAAAGACCTCCTTCTTTCCAGGTCAACCTGACTTCTGGCAGGCAGTTCATGAGCTGGGTTTTGGCAATGTTTAACCCTTGGCCAGATGCTGTGAAGCAGTGTGCCCAGCTCCTCATGGTGACATGCCCAGCATGACCAGAGCTCCATGGACTTTCACTCCCTAATTCCTTTTCATTCCCAGCTTTCGGGCTGTGCAGTCAGTCAATCAACAGTACGTCCATAGGGGTGTAGAAGGACACTATATTAGAGACAGAGGATCATTAGCAGTTCCTTGGAGGTTTCCCAGCATCCTCTAGTTGAGGTCAGGATGAATGGCTGCATAAATGGCTGGCTTGGAAGTTTGCCTCTTTTGCAATGGCATGCTAATGAACTGCAAGTCAAGGTGAGTTACTGAAACCAGCAGACCTAACAAGAGGGGCCATTATTACTTCAGAGGCTGCCCTGTCTGAAGACACGGCTCTACCCTGAGAAAGTAGGGCATTGACAAGGTTGGTTCAAACAATGGATGTGTAGATTTCAAACAGCAGAAAGATCTGGTTGCAGGAGAGGCTAGGGTTAGCACAGAAAGGAAGCAGGTTGTTTGCTCTGTTTATTCCATGCCGAATGTGGTATGACTCATAGCCCTGCATCCATGGGTATTTTTTAAATCATTTTTTTATTTAAATAGGATCTCACTATGTCTCCCACGCAGGCTTCCAACACTTGCCCCAGCTCCTCAGTACTGGGATTAGAGTGTGTACCGCCACAAGCATGGGTCTTTTTAAATATTCTAGATTGCTAACAAACTCAAAGACTGCTTCATTTAATGTGTGGCCACACCGTAGACATCCCATGCTTCAGGGGATTTTGCCACACCAATAGCACGAATTGGACTTGGTCGGTTATTAGTTAATTATCTGTTGTTGTGAGAAAATACCATGCCCAAAGAGTGTATTTTGGCTTACAGTTTCAGAAGGATAAAGTCCTTCATGGGAGAAAAGACAGGGCAGCAGGAGGGAGGCTGATTCTATTTCATCCACACAGAAGAAGTGGATAGCAAGAACAAGAAGGGGCACTAGAAAGCCCAGAGCCCACCCATGGTCACCTACTGCCTCTAACAAGGCTCCAGCTCACGAAAGGTTCTATACTCTCTCCAAATGGCACCATTAACCGGAACCAGTGTTCAAGCATATAAACTGTGATGGTTTGAGTAAGAACGGCTCCCATAGGCTCCCAGATTCAAATGCTTACTCACAAAGGAGTGGCCAGAGGTGTGATCTCATTAGAGGAAGTCACTGGGGGTGGGCTTTGAGGTTTCAAAAGCCCAAGACAAGCGCAAAGTCTCTCTCTTCCTGCTGACTGCAGGTTCAGATGCAGAACTCTCGACTACTTCTCTAGACACATGTCTGCCTACAGGCTGCCGTGCTCCACTCCATGAGGAAAATGGATTAGACCTCTGAAACGGTAAGCAAGTCCCCAATGAAATGTTTTCTTTTATAAGAGTTTTGTGGTCATGGTATCTCTTCACAGTAATAGAAGACTGACACAAGCCTTATATAGGGAACATTTCTCATTCAAGCCACCACAGGGACTTTAAAAAATAAAGGATATGAGGTTGAGAGGAATATCAGGGACAGGGTACTCACATACATGAAATAAATCTTTTTTTTCTTTAGAGAGAGAGATTGGTAGGAGCGGTCTCCTCAAAGCAGAACCATGAATCCAAACACAATGAGCCAGAGCGCTCTTCGCTACCTCCAGCTGAGCATGCTCTATAAGGCTGATGAACTTGGGAAACAGCTGTAAGGCAAGCATAGTGCCAACATCACAAAGCTGGGCCCAGTGAACTTATACATGGGCAATCCCAGGCTATGCTCTAACTCAAATGAAATTAAGGTTTCAAAATCTCCAGGTTTAATGTGTGTGTTCAGAAACACCAAGACACTGAAAACAGAGCCATTCCACCCTAGACTATGCTTGTCTCTGGTCTCACACATAGAGTTTTGAAAACTCCAGATGGCCCCAAATGGACCCAGCTACCCACGGCCATCAGTTAGGACGCACTTCATGACATGTAGTCTATGGCATCTGCCAGCCTTAGAATTAACTACTGGGTTCCAAGTTGGAGGGAACATGGGTTCCCTCCTACTGGCACTGATGTGATCCTACCCAGAGAGAAGCCTTACATGGTTCGGAGCCCCCTTTCCCCTGTAGGAGACAGATGAGAGAGAAGTGTGGCCATTCTCAGTTAAAGGGCCAGCAGCCAAGCTGTCTGTCACAGAGCATCAAGTACAGGCAGCCAGCTCAGCCTCAGGCTCAGCTCATAGCCAGTTGCAGATGGGAGTGTTAATGGTCACTGGCCCCAGGAACCATTTACTTAAGCAATTGTTTTGGCAGCTGGTAAGGAATGCAAAAGGCATTTTAAGCTACTGGTCAAGGCAGTGACAGTTTACTATGTGGGAAATCAAACTGACTGGGGAGCCTTGTAAAAGTGCAGGACATGACCTGCATCCAAGTCCTGTCACCTCACCTTTATCTCAAGGTTTCCACTAGAAAGCAATGTGAGGAAAAAGAAAAACATATATAGCCACATACAGATATAGATGCACACACACATACACACACACACACACATACACACTCACACATACACACTCACACACATACACACTCACACACATACACACTCACACACATACACACTCACACACATACACACTCACACACATACACACTCACACACATACACACTCACACACATACACACTCACACACACTCACACACACATATATATGCATACATACTCTCACACACATACACACTCACACACACATACACACTCACACACACACATACACACACATACACCTCACACATACACATTCACACACATACACACACACTCACACACACATACACACACTCACACACACACATATATATGCATACATACTCACACACATACATACTCACACACAAATACACACATACACACTCACACATACATACACATACACACTCACACATACACATACACACACACATACATACACACTCACACACATACACAGTGTGATCACACAGTAAACTATTCTTAGCAAGTTGTATATGAAATCAGACCTATTTAAAAATCTCTTCTTGGCCATGTTCTACAGAACTCACACAGGAAAAGCAGATTCAAAAACATGCATCAAAACACCCTGCAAGTGCAAAGAATTAGAGCGACTTCAAACCCTAGAGCTGACACCCAGAGCATGCAACACTGGTACTCACTCACAAGGCGCCCTGAAGTCACACAGCAAGCACAGGCCTGGGACTCCTAACTCCTTGGGCTTTCCACCTCAAAATCAAACAAAGGACAAAGTTCACATTTACAGCTTGTAATCTTTGAGATCTTTGAAAGGTGGTGCCTCAACAGGATAAGAAATGCTCTTGTAGCTCTTCAGTAACACATCTCGTGCCTGTGCCAATAGGAGTCACCGGAGGAGCTGAAGAGATAGAGCAGCTGAGAGAGCACTAGGTCTAATCCCCAGGGCCCCCATTTCTAAAAGGCACATTGATAATTCCAGTGCTGCAGAGGCAAAAACCTCCCTGGGGCTAGCCAGACCAGTGACAATATTTGTCTCAAAAAAAAATTATACCTGAATAATACCTGCTTTTTCTTCTGACCTACACACACACACACACACACACACACACACACACACACACACACACACACCATATAGGGATATAGTGAGATGAAAAGTTCCTCAAGGAAACTGCCAGTGTTTAGATTCGTGTAAGCTTACATTTATCACAAATTGACCAACATGGGCTTTACCAAAGTTGGTGATTGAACCTAATGGATTCTAAAGGCCTTGGGTTCGGTTGGTTGGCCTGATTTGTTTTTTCCAGACAGGGTTTCTCTGTGTAGCCCTGGCTGTCCTGAAACTCGCTCTGTAGACCAGGCTGGCTTGCACGTCAGAGAGATTCACCTGCCTCTGCCTCCCAAGTGCTGGGATTAAAGGCATGTGCGCCACCACCCAGCTTCTAAAGGCCATTTTACTGCCTATTCTACAACTTCATTTACATCTCTGATGACCACCAGATCCACAAAGTTGTTTTCTTAGAGTTATTTCAAAATCCGTGCACTCTACCTTCTAGAATATACAAGGGTTCCCACAGCCCTGCGAAAGACACACGTAATTACTACCCAATTGAGATACTTAGGGTCTGGCAACATCCAATTCAGGTGACTTGCTGGGTGGCCAAGTTAGCAAAACAAACATGGGATCCATGAGTTTCAGTCATTTTGCAAAAGTTAGACTTGGTATCCTATCCTTTACCTGGCAAAGATGCTTACCCTCCGCAAGTGTTCCTGTACACGGTGTGTACAAAAAGATTTTTTTAACATCCTGCGGAAGAGCTTGCAACTTGAACAGGCTCACAGTTGAGTAGACCGCTGCCTACTTCTTTCGGTAATGGGTCCCCGAAGGCTTCCTGCTTCAAGACTTTCAAAGCAGTCCTGCCTCCCTCTGCCAGAGAGAGAGGCTTCCAGGCTGGACTACATCAGAGGACAGGGGAACATGGCACCTGTCACCTTGTAAGTATCAATTTGCCTAATAACACGGAGCTACCATACTATTTTTATCACCCTAATAACACGAGGCTTCACCCTCCCTTTCTGTAGGTTCCGATTTTTTTTTAAACAACTGTTTATTTCACAGAAACTGGAATAGGAAACACATTTGCTTGTTTCCCATTAAAGACGTGGGGCAAGCTCCACATTTTGAGGGTTGGCTCAAACATCTGACTAGATGGCTCAGTGGGTAAAGGCGCTTACCCTGCAAGCCTAGCAATCTGGGTTAGCTCCCCGAACACCACATAAAGGTAGAAGAAGAGACAAGAACTGACTCCTAAAGTTGTCCTCTGACCTACACATATGCGTTCCACCCCCCCCATCCCCACCCCCACATGTAATAAATACTTTTCGAAAATTCTTCTATAAAAACAACTGGAGTGTTCAAGATTCCATTCCTTTTTTTTTTTTTTAAGCTTTCTCTCAGGGGCGGGGGGAGCAGCTGAGTTTTTCTTTCTTTCTTTTTTTTTTCTTTCTTTTTTTTCACCTTCAGCTCTAAAACATTCCAGTCATTCCCTCCTTCAGCTGATGGGAGTTCTGCCTGCCTCAACTAATGAACCCTCGTCAGCAACTTGCTTCTTTCTCCACCTGCAAAAGTTTAGAGGGAAAAGAAACCACACACACATACATACACACACACACACACACACACACACACACACACACACACACACACACACACACACAGAGGAAAGAGAAACATCAACCACCCAGAGTTTTAATTGTTGCCTGGAAAGCAACACCCTTCCGCAGCTCATTAGAACTGATTTTCATAATTACTCACTGATTGAAATGGGGACTCAAGCCTGATAACAACATTTCCATATTAATATTAAGCAAGGATGACGAATGCAACCTGGGACCCACGATCAGGATGGGAAAGCCTGGACTTCCTGGGAACTAAAGCCATAGCCCATGGAGTAAATCTGCCACTTTTCTCTCCAGCAGTGTTCCACTTGCTAAGCAGCATGCACGCGGTAATCTTATTCCCCGTCCATGTCACTGAGAAAGTGTGGGTTGTCACCAGTCCACAGCACAGCGACAACCGCCTCAGACCAGGTCCCTCGCTGCCTCCTACTACCATCCCTGTGGCCCCGCTGCCTTGTCTACTGCTAGCTTTTGCTGGTCTCATTCTGTGCTTCCTCTGCCTCTCTTCGGTCTCTCCATCTCGGTATGTCTCTGCCGTCACTTCTATCTCTCTCTCTGCCTGTTAGAAATGTGTGCCCCTCTCATCCTTCTATCTAACCCCTTCAGTCAGTCTCACACCTCAGGATAACACATTCCCTTCACTAATGAGACAACAACATCTCTTGCTCGGGACTCTGCAGACATTACTTTCCCCCCTCTCCAATTCCTTCAACAGCAAACAGGAATAACTGGCCTACGAAGGGGAAACATTCTGTTTTTCAAGCCACGTGGGTTACAAAGCACTAAGTAAGCATAACTGTTTCACCAAGCTCCTACTTGGAAGAAGAGAAAAGTTACGGGCAGGCAAGATGGCTCAGAGGATAAGCATACATGGCAGATGCCTAATGATCTTAGTTCTGTCCCTAGAATCCAAGTGATGGGAAAAGATACCACCTTCCACAAGTTACTGGCAGACCTCACTGTATGCGCCAGCGCTGTGGAGCTCATGTGAACACACCAGCAAGCACGCATGTCTGCCCACACATATGTTTTTAAAAAGTTAAACATGTACAATAGTTTTCATTGGAAATCAAATGGCTTCTGCTGGATTTATCTAGAACACAGTTCTATATTGGTCTGCTATTTCCATGCCATGTATCCTTAAAATCCTTGCACATTACAAAAGCATCCAAGCTAAAAGAGTGATGGGGCAATGCTTTCTTATCATCTTGAGAGCAACTTTGGAATTCCCCTTGATAAGAGCCTCGTCCTGCTTAGAAAGCCCTTGAACATTTCGAACAATGCCACATCAACACAACATAGGAGGACTTATGCTCACACAACCAAGAAACAAGTTAAGGCGTTGACAGGAATTAGAAATGAAGGTGGAGAATGCAAATGAGATTCTATAGTTTCTCATTACAACTTGGGGTTTTATAAATGTTTGGTTTAAAATATAGAACTGGGTCCATTTCATTTTTTTTCTCCTTCACAAGGAAGATCCTGAGAGCTACTAATGTGCCTGAGATGAGCAGCCTCATGGAAAATACAGAATTATTTTATGTCCAGAACCCAATCCCCAAGTGTTAACCACAGGGCAGTGAGCCTCTTACAATCACATGGGCCTGGGGGGATGTGTCGGGGGGTGGGGCTGTTGGGGGATTTTCCAAACAAGCCTTTGGATATTTGGTTTGGCAAATCTAATTAGGATCTTTATGGGCAAAAAGAAAAAAAAGTTTTCACAAAACAAGTCCCTAGTTTTCTAGAAGTTACAAGGTTTTAATCCATTTTTCCTTTGGGAACTAAAATGCCATTGTCAAAACTTCCTGTACAGTTATTTGACAAGGATACCTGCTGCCATGAAACACATTGAAAAACTGCTCCTTTATATACCATTTATCATGCCTATTCATTCTCACACAGGGACCAAAAATAATTAAATCAGCACCAAACATTAAAGAGATAATTATTTTCTTATTTCCTGGACAAAATTTTCTCATGCATTATACATGCTCATTTTATCCGTTATTACCCTAAGACGTTATACCAACTCCACAATATCAAAAAGTAGCATTCGTCAGAAATAAAACTCTTTTGTCATTATAACTAGAAAGACAAGAGTTGTAAAGAAGTGTCAGAGTGATGGATAAGAATCACAGATGAAGAAACAGATACATTAGTGGACCAGCACAAGAGATGAAGTATACCAAAATAATTGAAAGTGACCATCGTGAATTTTAAAAAAAATTTTTTTTTCACAGATGAGAGGTGAAAAGGTAAATCAAAGTGTAGGTTCATAGTACATGCAAGGAAGTTTCCAAAGAAAACAGAAAATTGCAAATTCTTGTGACAGCTCTGAGTATGGAAGCAGACGTAGTAGTAGAATGTAAAATGGAGGGGATAAAGTGCCCAGCCCTGCCAGATAATAAACAGTCAGCCACGCAGAGCTCGGAGGCCAAATCTCAGGGGAAAGACCTGAATCTGAGTTCTAAAGAGACGGCGGGTGAGCTCTTACGGAGAGCGTGCAGATCATTAGAAAGCACCATGTGTGTCCGGAACAAGGAACTAATCTACACTCCCTTCCTTTTGGAATAGCGCTTCCGGTCTTAATGGGGATACGGTACAACACCTGACCGTGTATCTGAGGTCCCCTTAAACCACGGTGTAAGCTTTAGCACCCACAGACTTTACCCCCACATGTGTGGATCAGTCCAAGTTAAATCTGCAGTAATGGAGACCCTAGAAGCCTGATTCTACACCACGTACACATATACTGCACTTCTTCGTTCTCCATCAAAGACCAAAAACCCCTGTCTGTGTGTCCCAAGGACTGTTTCCCCTTTTACTGTTGTTTTGTTTTTCCAGCACCTTCCTCTATTCCCTGCCTTCCAGACCTTTGTTTTTCCACTCTGCCTCTGGTACCTTACTCTAGATAGCAATGCTTACACATCCACAGTCTTCCCAGAATACTGTCTCTGACTTTAGACTTCAGTTGAGATCTGGCGCTCTCTCTCTCTCTCTCTCTCTCTCTCTCTCTCTCTCTCTCTCTCTCTCTCTAAGATACTGCATCTTCTCCTGATGGATGATTTCTTCCTCCCATCCTGAGATGCAGAGGACTAGTTTGTCTACACTCAGCAGAACCCCCAAGGTAGCAATGGCTTTAGAGGGTAAGATGGCGGGGTCCTGTTTTTACTCTTTGAGAAGAAAGACTTCTGGTCAATTGGATCTACCAAATCTACTAACACCCTACTGGCCAGAACTTAGTCATGAGACTACATGTCGACACAGGCAGCTTGTGAAATGGTTGACTCTGAAAGGCCGCATATTGATGTAAAAGTCATCTGTGTATTGCTAAGGACGACCCCACACCGGCAGGTAGCGCTTGATATCTGCCTCACACACTCAGCCTCGAATCTAGTTGCTTCCGTTTACTCTCTGGGCCCTCTCAAAGCCTGTTATAATTTTCTTCTTTTTCAGTTTACACACATGGATAGTTTGCCTCCGTGTATGTTTGTACACCATATGCATGCCTGCTGCCTTCAAAGGCTGGAAGAGCGTGTTGAGTCCCTTAGAACTAGAGAAACAGACTGTTGCAAACCACCAAATGAGTGTCAAGAGTTAAACACAGATTCTCTGGGAGAACAGCCTCTTAACTGCTGAACTACCTCTCCAAGGGGCCCCCTTGTTATCACCTTAGACACCTGTCACATTCATGTAGAAAGTCTACCTAATTAGCAAACACTAACACTCGGTTGTTCCATTTCCTAAATCTCAAGGCTTTCTTCTCCATCCCAGATTTCCGTTCCCATTCACGTGCCAGACCCAGTCATACAGAGACCTCCAGTTCCCTGCTGGTTCTTCCTCCCAGCTTTGCTGTTCCTGGCTCCCTCTCACTCTTCCTCCCCACTTGACCTAACCTACATATCACAGCTCAGATAAACTGTCTGCAGCATCCCGGATTCTCATGGAACCACAACTCATCTTGTCGGCAAACCTCTATCCTAAAGCAGTCATTTCCCTAGAAACTGGCTTGCATCTGTCAGTCTCCGTCCTTGAGTGCCACGTCCTCCTCTCTTGGATCTTATTCATAGCCAGTAACGTCTGTGCGTTTAATTTGCAAAGTGGCACGGTGCATCATAAATGCCCATTGATTTATGAACGGAATAATGGAAAGTAGCATAAATGAACTGATGACAAGAAGAGCATCAACTCCACTCAATATGCCTCCATACGTTTGTGCAGGTGGCCCTCTGAAAAACAAAGGGTGCCATTTATGATGAATAGAAGCCCCAGGAAAATCAGAGGCTCAGCTCAGGCTTTGACCGCCGGGCTGTCCTGCTCAGAAGTGAAGACAACATAGTGGGAATGATTAAAAATCCTAAAGTACCGAAGCAAGATCCAAATTCCAATAGACCAGAATAATGTCCAAATCCTTAAACTTTATGTATATTAATATACATTCTACATAATGTTAATACATCATCATTTTAAAATATGTATGTACAACCTTTTAAATATTTTATGTAATCTCTAGATATATAAACATATTTATTGTGTACATATAATCATGGTGCTAAATATTTAATATATTATATATTACATATATATTTAATGTGTGTATTAATATATGTATGTATTTTTAAAAGACAAAGGTTAAGTCCTTCATCTCATTTAGGACCTTTACTTCGATTCTAAATTCCAACAGACACAACATAGAATAAGGTTTTATTCTACTGCAAAGCTCAAATCAAGAGTCCCCTAAAAGGTAATCTCATTTCCACCTTAGTAGACATAAGACACGGAGAATGGAAAACTCCTTTATTGCACGTATAGCTACACTTTAGTGTATAAAATTTCAGCATTTGAAAGCATCAGTGACTGAGCATAGGAAATCCAATGGTGAGTGTAAGTTACCATTGTTTAAATGTTCTGATCCATTCAAAATACTCTGAAAATGTGTGCGTGCCCTACTACGAGTTAGAATCCCCTGAGTTGGAAGCCATACCTAAGAAATGTCCTAAACACCTTCACTGATACAGGGAGACACACCTCCGTGTTGGCAGCACCTTCTGGTAGCAGCCCAGGTGAAAGGGGTGTGGCGGCAGCCCACTATTCCCCTTTGGCAACTGGTTTGCACCATCCCCTTCTGTGGCCTTCCCATTGGCCATAGAGCTGATGTAAGTGCCTGCTGCTGATTCCTTCACTGATAGCAGAACCGGTCTTTCTGGGTTTCTATCACTGACTGAGGACCAGCATTCTCCCTGATTTTCTGTGCCAGGTTGGGACTGCCGAGGAACCCAGCCGTGTGAATCAAGCAACCACAGAGTTGCGTGTGGGCCTCCCCAGGGTGAGACAACCACTGCTAGGCTCTCAGCTACTCAGGGTTGTTAGTGCTTTAACGCAAGCTGATTCAGTAAGTTTTTCATGTATAAATAAATACAGAGATATAGAAACAGATGTGGATATTCATCCTATTGACTCTGTTCCCCTAGAGAACGAAATAAAATCATTAACAAAATTAACAAAGATGGTTCCCACTCGTAACATTCTATGACTATGTCCATTCTTAAACCAAGAGAAGAAAAATCTAAAATAGAAAATAAAGATGAAGAAATGTGTTATTTCCATGCAAACCAATTCATCATTTTAAGTTATTAAAGATATTGGAAATTATATCTAAACAATTCTTTAAAAAATCATTCCACATATCAAAATACAATATAATTGCGTCTAAGTCTATGTGATATTAATGTAAATGCATGGACTTGGTCTATGCATTTCAGAGAGTGATTCACATTTTTCTGACCTATAGAGTTTTAAAGGATGTCACCTACTTTTGCCTATATTCCTCACCTTGTGATGACACAATGTTCTCACCATACCAGAACAGTGGAACAATATACAAAAGGAACCGCCCAACTTCCCAACCCCATAGAGACAGCTAATTCACTGTCTACAAATAGGTTGTCCCTGTCCCTATCACACACTCATAAGAGAATTTTGAGGAAAAAAAGTATCAAGATACAAGCACAAGTGGCCCAGAACTCCATCTCAGCTCAGCAAAGCAGATGCTTTAGTGCCGTGATGGTGTTCCAAATCTTCATACACGCAGCCTGCATAGTTCAGTTGGGTGAGCTTCACTGCTGGGATGAAACACCTGAGACAAACCAGTGAAGGATTATTTTGGCTCACCATTTCAAAGGTTTTAACCCATGTTACTTTAGGCCTGTGGAAGCATGGTACATCAATAGGAGTCTGGTTTGTCTCATAGTACTAAGAAGCAAAAGCAGAAGATGGGTCTGGGTCTCCAGTAGCCACCTTAAGGGGATGCCCCAGTGACCTGATCTTCTTCCCTTAGTCCCATCTCCTAAGGTCCCACCACTTCCCAATGTTGACCCAGGCTGGTAACTAATCTTTTAACATGTAGGCCTTTGAAGGACCACTAACATTCAAATTATAATATAAGTGATTTTGCTTTTTAACAGATTTTCAATAATGTTCCTTACTAGACCAGTTGATAACTTTAAGTAAATAGTTTTTGAGACTTGACAGGTTTGGAACAACCAGAACTGCACAGCAATTAGAGTCAATCAACAGCGACCAAACCAAAACAAAACAAAAATCCAGGAAGTTGCTAATAGATGAAAGAAGCTAGCTGTCTGAAACTTATTTCCTTTATTTATTCAAAGCGGACCCCTTCTATGCATGTTCTGCCATAAATACATAGATTGGGAACATCACTCAGGAAAACTATTAACACCAGCTTGAACTCTTTTATTTTCAAGATCATGGGTTGACATCAAACATAATAAAGGAAAGTATGGAAGAAAGCAATGCTAGATCAAAGAACTTAGCCATGAGTTAGAGGGAGGGTGGGCAAAGGCTCACTATGCACAGTCCCATCATCCCTCCAGAACCTGTAGAGACGACTTATCCCAGATCTTCTCACTGCACCCGGAAGCAACCTCACCAACCTCAATGTAGCGTGCCAACCAGCCCCTTCCAATTTGAAAGAGAACCCCAAGTCGAGCTTATAATAGATCTCTACACAACAGAAGGAGAACTAATTGCCTGGCATGTTCTCTTCCCTTTGTTGCCATACTACATGCCTAATGACTCTTGGTTTAGAAACAGCATTCATAAAATTTGGAGGATGTAAACAAAGGCACCTCTAAGACGCCAGTCCAATACGATACAATTCATGTGCACACATTTATCCTCTGGGCCTCACTCTGTGGGGTAGTATCGCTGGTTTCAAGGAGAGAAAACTGAGTCTTCAAAATAGTTCCTCAAAAGATGCCCAGACAATATTTGGGAGCTCTGTCCAGTCCTTGTTCCAGAGTCCTTGTTCCAGAAGCCATGTTCTTAGATGATATAATGAATGAGGTCCCTCATAAAATGATTTTTCTTCAATGAGAGAATTTTGTAAGCTTCTTTTGTCCTGGTGTCTCAACTCTAACACAGCGAATCACCACTTCCAGAATTCTCCAAGTTGTCAATGACTTCACACTGCAACCGCTAACCACAGTAACCATTGTAACCATAGCCTATGGTCCCAACATGAAGCCTGTAACATTCATTTAAAGTTTACAAAATATTTTTGTACATAATTAAGAGAATTTCTTCCCTTAGATTCCCTAGGAACCTGCAGACCACTCTGGCCAGCAAAACAGGTAGGCTAACAACATACTTTCATCTCTCCTCCTATTCCTCCAGGTCTACTCTCTCAGTCTCACCCCAGCTCTGCAATGGACTCTGTAGTGGAGTCCACTGCACTCTCTGCCCCCATTCCCACGGGACCAAGCAAACCCCGGTGGCTCACCCTGATTTCTCCCTCCTGGACACACTTACCCCTCCCTCCCTCAGCCCATCCTCATTCCTAGGTGTCAGCTCCCAATACCTAGAAACACATTTTACCTGGAAACCCCAGTAGCCACACCTAGGGGGATCCCAGAAGAATTTCATACCAGCCACCACACTCATTTAAGAATCATATGGCAACAGAAACCTCAGAGCAAAACACCCTTCCAACGAAGACAAGATATCAGCACCTAGAATTACAATCTTTTATGATCTTCCCAAATCCAGATGCCTAAATACTAGTCTAGTGTAAAAACACAAGAACAGCCAGAACTATTCCTTCATTAAAGCCCAGAAAGCCTACCACAGCAGACCTTGAGTATTGCAACACAGGGATCTACAGAAGCACAAACAAACTGTAAAAGGAAATGAATAAAACAGTTCGAGACCTAGAAGTAGAAAAAGAATCAATAAAGAAAACCCAAACTGAGGGAATTCTGGAAATGAAAAATTTAGGAACTGACAAAAGAATACAAGAGATGGAAGAGAAAATCTCAGGCACCAAAGACACAATAGAAGAAATGGATATCTCAGTCAAAAAAAAAAAATCCTGCCATGGAACATCCAGGAAATCTGGGACACTATGAAAAAGACCAAATCTAAGAATAGTAGGAATAGAGAAAAAGAGGAGAAACTCAGGTCAAAAGCACAGAAAATGCTTTCAACACAATCATAGAAGAAAATTTCCCTAACCTAATGAAGGATGTCCCTGTCAACATACAAGAAACATACAAAACACCAGATAGATGGCACTAAAAAAAGAAGGTGCATATTAATCAAGACACTAAATATACAGAGGAAAAATAAAATATTAGAAGCTGCATGGAAAAGAGACCTAATAGCATATAAAGGAAGACCCAACTTCTCAATGGAGACTTTAAAAGTGGCGCGGGCCTGAACAGATGATCTAAGGACTCTAAGAGACCACAGATGCCAGCCCAGACTACTATACCCAGCAAAACATTCCATGATAGAGCCAAATTTAAGCAATATCAGCCCTACAGAAAGCACCAGAAGCAAAACTTAAACCAAGGAGAGTTTTTTCTTTTAATGAACAGTGGAAATTGGAAAGATGCTAGACATTAAAACAAGATCGCTGTTAATTCTCTTAGGGGTGATACTGTATAAAGGTGACCTAGAAATAATGTCCCTATTCTTGAGGTGCTTTCTGAAGTATTTAGGGGTGGAATGCTCTAAATGAAATGAGAAAGGGAGAGGCAGATACAGAAACATGCAACTTTTCCTCAGCATCCAAGCTGGAAACACGTGAGCTGCTCTCCTTTGAAGTGGCTGTTCTACATATTACTCTACTGTGCCTTCTATTCCCAGCAAGGACACTCTGCTCGGCACTCCTAGACTCCAGCCCAGGACCCTGGTGGGGACGTTAGCTTTGTCATCTGACAGCAGGAACACCTGTCTCATGTTCCAGCACTCACTCTCGCTCTCCAGAGGGGACAGCAGTGCAGCCAGGCATTCAGGGAGAAGGCTGTTCCATATCATGAATTCCTTATTTCCTGAGGGCAACAGGGTAGAAAGGGACGCTTGAATTATGGCTGCTCTCAGCTAGGTTCAGCTCACAAGCCTTTCCGTCCGCCTCACTACAAAGTGATCATTAACCACATAACACAGAAACCTGCCAAACCTGGGCCCTCCACTGGGACAAAATAGTAGCCATAATTTAAACCATAGCAAGCAGCACAGTCCTGGAGGTCTTACCGTTTGCCGGGCACCAAGTCTCTCATGAGTATCCTGATTCATGGATTCCCACGTGGGATTAGTCGTTATCAACCATCACCATTAAGCACGATCAAGAAGTGAATGAACCTCTCATATAAAAGGCAAAAAAAAAAAATAGTAACATAGAATTCATATTCAGAAGGCTAAGTCGTCTTTGCATTTAAAGGCGGGAATTAGGGGAAGGAGGAGCACGTCTCTTAAAACCATTAATGCCAACCCCTCCTCCATCCGAGTTGCTGCAAGTCTCAGCATTCGCGGTCATTTATCATGAGAAAGAATGTGCCTCAGTCACAGTCACAGCGAGCTTCCTGACACAGGCTCAGTCTGCACTGCAATCAAAGCAGGAGCAGCGAAGACGCGAAGACGCGTGACCCCAGCCTGCCCCGACTCCCAGGGCACTTCTAAGTGGCCTGGTTGCCACTGCTCACACCTTTCCTCTATTAGAAAATTCCAAATACCCAACCAGGCGTTCCCCTCCACATCACTGCCAACCCTGCTCCAAACATCCCACGGGCACAAAATCAAGACCCTTGGAAGACCTTCAAACATCACACCTTAGGAAACAGCAAGTAAACTATATGAGCATGCATTGTTTGTCTGTCTGTTTGGGAGGAAAAGGGGGGAATGGAGATATTAGAATGTCTCCAAGTACACCATCAGGACACTGCAGGAAAACAGTATTTGTCATTGCTAAAGTAGGAAGGCTTCCTGGAATATCCTACCAAAACAAGAAAAGATGAACTCTCACTGTAGATGACAGCATGGATGAAACCTCACACGCCAGGCACTAAAAGTACAGCCCAGGGCTCCGGGTGCCCTGCTCAGCTAGCTAGGCCAAAGCCCTGGTTCCGATCGTTAGCACTGGAGAAAAACAGAGAATTGTAAAGTATGTTTTTTCTTAATATGGGAGCTGGGATGATGGTCTAATTGGTGAGGTGCTTGATTTGTAATCACAGGGCCTGAATTGAACCTGGCGCCTTGCTTACTGTTGGTCAGTAATAGTGGTTTGCTTGGGGCTTTAGTTTTTGTTTTTGTTTTTTTTTTAAATGGGTTGTTTGTCTACATGTATGTGTGTGCACACCACCACCCTCACTCAAATGCCAGGAATTCCCACTTAGAATCCTAGTGCTAGGAAACAGAGGTAGGATCTGTAGAACTCACTGACTAGGCAACCTATCCTATAGGTGAACTTCAGACTAGTCACACACACACACACACACGAATACACATGCATGCTCACAACACACATACACACAGACGCACATGAACACCCACACACACAGACATGCACACATGCACATTCACACAAATATATCTTCTAAAATAGGCAGACCAGGACAGTCAGGGCTACAGAGGCCCTGTCTCTAATATATCTAATAATTAATATACTACGTATATAGGCATATAAAATTCTAATAGTGGAGAAGGATGGTAACCAGGAAGGGCATGACAGAGGGATCATTGGTAAAGATCTATCTCTCAGTAGGAATACCTTTCTAGAAGTCCTGTTCGGGGAACAGTGTTCTTACAGGGTTTTCTGTGAGCATGATACACCTCAATAAAGGATTTAGATAAAGTTGCGACTCCAGTCTAAAATGTTGCACCCAGAGCTCTCTGAGCTAAGCTTCTGCAGCAGCCCCAGCAATGTGTTACATAAAATCAACAACTTAAAGACACAGAAGAGCTCGAGGCAATTTGGAGGCAACATCTAAGTCTATACATAAAGTGAAATTAGACACAGTCCCAGCAACAGCTGACGAATAGCTCTGCAGGCATTTGGAAGAATTGCTGGGGGAAGTAATTACAGAGGCCTTTGATCTTCTACTATGTCTATCTGGGATCTCAGGGGGGGAAAGCCAATAAACAAGAGAGGCCACCACAAAGCCACCTGTGGCCCCATCTGTTTACCGCCCAGGCCAGATGTAGCCACCTTGGTACACATCAGCTCAAACTGGGAAAGAAAGCATCACCACATAAACCAAGACTTCAGACATGCGCACGTCTGTCTGCTCCTCTGTCACAGGCTGAATCTACCAGTTAGCATTTCCTACTTTATTAGATATTTGGTTTGGTGTGGTTTGGTTTGGTTTGGTTTGGTTTGGTTTGGTTTGGTTTGGTTTGCTCTTGGACTTTCCTGTTTCATAAATGTGTATGAGTATTTTGCCTGCATATATACTCCATGCCTGGTGCCTGTGTGACCGGAAGAGGATCTTCTAGAAATGGTGTTACAGAGGCTTACAAGTCATTATGTAGGTGCTGGGTAAACAGACCTGAGTCTTCTACAAGACAGTAAGCACTCTCGACTGCTGGCTGGTCTCTCAGTCTCTCCAGCCCCTATATGAGATTGCTGAAAGCAGGAAAGCATGACCTGTTTCCCCTCACCTCCCTATGCTGTTTGACTTCCTCACTGTTACTTGCACTGAATCGAATTGTCATGGACACACACACACACACACACACACACACACACACACACACTCTCCACCGAAATCCAAATGCTCAGTTCAAGCCTTAAGTTGCAGAAATCAGCCTTATTTGGAAAACAGATTCATCACGGATATAATTAGGTAAGATGAGCTCATTTTGGAGAAGGGTGGGTCTCATCCATCCGGCTGGAGTCCTCTTAAGAAGGGCATGTTTGGGTACAGACATGCCCACAGGGAAAACATCAGAGGAAGATTGGGAGTTATTCTGTCACACACCAAGGAAGTACTAGAAGCCAGAGAAAGGGGAGCAGAGGTGACAGAGAGGCCCAGCCCTGACAACTGATGATTTTCAGTTTCACCTCACAAGTCAGTCAGACCATTTCTGCTGTGCGCCCCTCCCCCAGCCCCTTGCCTCTCCGTGCCTCCTGCCCTCCACTCATTGGACCCTTCGCCATTAATATCATGGTGGCTCCATCATAGTCCCTGCTGGCAGGTGACCATCAAAGCTGTGCCATTCTTGCCTAAGAGACTAAGAAACAAGCACGGAGCAATACATGATCACCTGGAAAAGCAAACCACTGACGAGTATGGAATTCGGGAAGCAAGAGAGACTGTGCTGCAGAAAACTGTCAAAAGTAAAGCATAAAAGAAATGGGAGACTCCCCTCACCTGCAGACGCCCACAGGAGTCGTCCATGTGGAGGGACTTAAGAGGCCCCGTTATACAAATGGTGGGAAGGTGCTTCCTAACCCGCTCAGGTCTAAACAACACCATACAACATCCCCTGTGGGCTGATAATTCCCACTGTGGGAATGAATTCGTTTCCAAATACCTGGATATGCCTTTTTTTAAAAATGTAGTTACTGAAAAAGAGGCACGCAAGGTTGGGGAGGGTTGAATAGAAATGGCATTTTAATAAGTGATGAGACTTCAAGGGAGTATGGTAGTTCCCAACCATTTCTGAACACAGAGTGAATCTGTGTCGTCTTCCAAAAATGTCGGTCCAGCAAAAGGCATACACTATGTAGTACACTTCGAATGCAGCCACAGAAAACAGAAAAAACAAAAACAGTAAAAGAAACAAACAAACAAACAAAAACATGCTTTAGAAACCAATCAGTATTACTGTGGGTCTTAAGATTTGAACTCTGGTATACGCCCACTATGGCTCAAGTCCAAATCGCACTAAATGTCTGTAATATCTAGATTGGATTTAATAGTAGCTAGAACTGTGTGGCTATAGTTAGATTCTACAAAATGCAAGTGCAATCATTTAAGACACTAATTGAATGTCCATACATGCTGGATACCTAGAGGTTGGCCAGTGGGGAACAAGCAGGGGTTATTCTCAGAGGCTCTACAGCCTAGCTCACAGCAGTTTAGAGGTGGCTAAACTGTGTGGCACATACCTGCCATCCCAGCACTGGGGAGGCGAAGGCTAAGCTGTGAATTCAAGGTCAGCCTGAACTCCATAGTCTCACCCTGGCTCTAAAGTCAGACAAACAGGTTAAACGCAAAGACAGTAGCATCCTAAATTTCCATTTATTCTCCCGAATTTTGAAATCAGACACTCCTTTGTGACTTTGAGATCATCTTAAAGAACTGTATAAAAAGGACAACCTCCCTTTGTGCTGTGTGGAAACCAAAATCCAGACTCCTCTGGAGAAAGCCAGGGTTTAATCCTCAAAAGGCCGAGTGGCTGCTACAGCGTTCTCATTACCCCCGCTGACAGCCCACTTCTCAAGCCACTGGTTTACAGGAAGGGATTATGCCCTCCAAATCCTCCCAGATGATGTGAGCAAAGCAGTCTATGAATATGGCAGGAAGCAAAACGACGATTCCACTGTGACCAGACACAGGGACCTCTGTCTGGGGCCTTGGCACCTTCCTGGAGCAGGTAATGTAATAGCAGTAACTACCCACCACTATCAGTGGGGTTGCCTCAGTCCAGGGACCCTCAGCTAGCTGTGGTGGGGCACTGTCACCTGACATCATTAGCTCACCAGATAAACTGCAATGTTGACTGTCATATTCCTCAAGTGAAATCTTCTGAGACTCCAACAGCCTCTTTCTAGGTCTGCCCTTCCGGGAGCAACATCAGGTCCAGCCTAAAGCCCCACCATCAGGACTTACTGTCATTACAAAACACCTGTTTTCTTGGTGACACAGTCACCTTCGGTCTATTGACAAATTGGAAGGACAGGTGCCAACCTTGACTAGATGACGTGAGAACTTGAGTGTTTACATTATTAGATTTGAAGTCTGTCTATTAAAACAATGCCTGCCAAGAAAGAGCTCAAACACTGTGCTAATGGTATGTATCTTTCATTATGGCTTAAAATAAGACAACTAAGCCAGACATGGAGGCATGCACCAGAAGTCCCACTCTGCAAGAGGATCACTTGAGTTTATGGCTTAGGAGTTAAGGGTTGGGGGTTAGGGGTTAGGAGTTAGGAGTTAAGGGTTAGGGTTGGGGGTTGTCAGTATATAGCTGATGCTGGCCTCCATCTCTCAATCCTCCTGGCTTAGCCTCCATTTTGGAGTTCATATACACTCCACTGCACCCAGGTCTGGAGAATTTTTTTAAGGAGTTTAAAATCATGGTTTGCTGGTTTCCATCCCCCCTCCACCCCTCCCACTACACACACACACACACACACACACACACACACACACACACCATCTCGTTATTTAATTCTATCACATGAACAGATTTAGGTCAACCATACAAGTGTAATTGCTTGTTCATTAGAGTGAAGTTCAATAAAATATACACACTAAAATACACTGTAAAAACATCATATGTGATTAAAAAGTGGCTGCTTCCACCTTTTTTTTTTTAACTATCATCTGTTTATCGTTCTCTGTCAGAACCATCACTAAACCCTAAGGATGCAACAGGAACAGTCAAGGATTCAAGACAAATTTAGGAAATGAAGAGAGGAGGGGGAGGGGGGAGGAGGAAGAAGAAGAGGGGGAGGAAGAGGAGGAGAGGGAAAAGGAAGAAGAGGAGGAAGAGGAGAAGGAGGAGGAGTAAGAGGAGGAGGAGGTGGAGGAGGGGGTGGAGGAGGAGGAGGAGGAGGAGGAGGAGGAGGAAGAGGAGGAGAGTCCAAACTGAAAACCCAGATCCTAACATAGCGCACACCTATGACCACAGTATAAGGAGTCTGAGTTCAGCCTGAGCAGCTACAGACATGTCTCTTTGAAAAAGGAAATGAATAAAGTCCAGGCATAGTCATCCTATAGTGCCTGAGTTGTGGTTCTAATCAAGAAAGGGTCACCAGTTTGGGGCTTAGGCCTCATAAGCCTTGAGAGAAGGAATGCGGGCAGCAAAGATCTCCTTCCAAAACAATCTTTCCCTCGCTTCCCTCCTGATAGACATGTGCCTGGCCAGTTCCTACACCTGAGGTCAGGCGTAGTCCTGTCTCATCCACTGCTTGTGGGAAGCACTGATCTCCAAGAGCCAGACTGAATTGCAAGCATTGTATGCTATCTAGGGACCTTATAACTTGTATGTATGATTTCAACAAATGATTGTCCAACTCACTCTGATTTGTAAAATTAAGTCGTTAGATACCTCAGTATCTGAGGGGTATTGGCTCCTACACTCCCTCAGACATACACAAGCCACTAGGTGCCTAAGTCCCCCTTATATGGAGTGGAATCAATTCTGCAGTTAGCCGACAGTTAGCCTCATTCCTGTTTCCTCTGACTGAACCTAGGGCCTTGCACATACTGTACACTGAGAGTGTTCTAATGTGGGACTTGTAATACAGGCTCAATGTTTTTGTTGTTTTTTTTTTTATTTTAATACAGGATCCCACACTAGATTGTTGAAGCTGGCCTTGGACTCACCTTCTATCCCAGATAAGCCTTGAACTTGCAATCTTCTGCCTCAGCTTCCAAGTTCCTGAGATCACAGACCTGAGCCCCTAAGTCTAGCTTCTCATGTTCTTTAAGTCACCTCTACATTATTTACACAACTCAATACCATGTCAGCGCTATGTAAACAGTCATTATGCTGCATTGTTTAGGGGACCATGACAAGAAAAGGGCTGTAGGTATACTATATAGGCCATTTTCCTCAAATATTCTCCAGTTAGTGGGAACTGTAGGTGTGGGATGCAGTGATGACACTGAAAAGAAAAGAAGGTTCCCTTGTCTCCTTACAACCACCATTACTGCCTGGACACAGCACGTCATGTGTTCACATGGGAACACAGGGTTATTAGTTCAGGTTACCTGAAGGAACCTCACCAAGTGGTGTAGGAGGGATAGGGGAGATAGAGAGGACTATTCTCCTTTCTCAGCTTTTCAATATTGAATGATACAAGTAAATCACCTATTCAGGAAGTAAATTGTATTTTAGCATTTTTAATCCATAGAAGATTCTGGAAGTTCAGTAAATGTTAACTCAAATTCATCTACTTGTCAGGAATGTAAATGATAGGTACAGGGAGACATCTTCCTTACAAAAACTAGCTAAGTAGCTGCTGCCTTCTAGAATAATATTGTTTCTACCGTAATGTTTCTTCAGTCCTGTGATTCATCTCTGGGGCTAGGGGTTCAAAGAGCTTACACCAACTCATGGTCAGGTGGAAGAGTCTCCATGTACACATTCTAGGTGAAGTTTCTATGGCTGGACACAGGAAGAAAAACAGTAGGAGACCACGTGCCCATACGCTGCTCTGTGACCCAGAGTCCAGCCTGGCTGTGCTGTAATTGCTCAGTCATTGACATGAAAGTTGGAATTGTAGATCTACACAGAAGGAACAGCAACAACAAATCTGAAATCAAAAGAGGGAGAGAGGGAGGAAGGGAAGGAGAGTGCGAAAGAGAGATCAGAGAGGTGACTTGACGGTTGACCACCAGTAAATATTAGCTCTCCTCTGACCTGAACCTGTGCCGATCCCTGCCTCCGCTGCGCACTCACAGGTCCTCATACCTCATGTTCTTCTTCACATAGCTTAGTCATGACCCGGCTCCATGTCTCTCTGAAAGCCCTCTCTCCATTTGCACTTCATTAATATTCTTCCTTAAGCCTTTAAGCCTTATATGGTTTCTGATCATTTATCTGGCCATCATGGAGCCAACAGAACCCTGTGTGTGTTGAAGATGCCTCTTCCCAGACCCTTGATTTGCGTTGTCCTTCTGTATGTGCACTACTGTCCCCCTCATTGTCCCTCTTGTCCCTATCTTTGTTGGCCAGTGCCCATCCCTAAGAGGACCCACAACCTGGGCTTACAGGACAAGACCAGAGACAGGCTAATCCAGCCTCCAAGGAAGCTGCAAGCTGCCTCCTGCTGCCCAACAAGTTTTGACAAGAGTCGACATTCGTGTCGACAGAAGCAGAGCCCACCATGCCACTTCAGTGTACAAACCCATTGTTCACAGAGGTACAAAAGTGGTAGGTACATGGGCGCATGCTCTCTTACTGTTCTTTGACCTAGAATGTGTACCTGGAGAGCAGGACAGTAGAGTCCTCAAAGCACACTTTGTGTCTCTTCCTAACTTGTGTCAGTCACAGGGCCTAAAGAGCTGTGAGAATGGTCCCCAAACCGACAACCCCTGGAACCTGCAGCCGTTCTTGAACAATAGAGCAGCTGGAACAAGTCAGATCCAGCATCCAGCCAATGGGGCTTCAGATCCAGCCCCAGCAAGAATGCATACAGCACCACACAGAAAACTGAAAAAGAAACCCAGGGGCGCAGGCCAAGGATGATGGGCCTGCTTCCTCCCAGGCTTGAGTGAGTTTCTTAACTGGCTGTGTAGCCACCCCCATGCCTGTGCCCACATCGACAGTGGGTTGAGAACTGCCAGCGGAGGGCAGAGGAGCTGCAAAGCTCGGGGTAGGAAAAAAGTTACATCAAAGCTCCTCTTACTGCTGCCATTTCACCGTAAAGCCAAGGGCACGGTGCACGCAGAACCCTGAGGATGCTCCTCTGTTCTATTGGTCACTGTTTTCTAGCACCCTGGCCAATTCTTCGCTCCTTGAACTAGGTACAGTGCCACTCCATTGGATTGGCACTTGCTGTTCTCCTTCCCCACAGCACTTCCTCCAGCCATCTTCCCTCAAATGCCTCAGCCATTCCTACCAATTTACCATCGTAAACCCCACCCCCCTTCTTCACCCAGTTCCTCCGTTTCCGTCTGATTTCCTGGCATGTGTGGCACTGCCATTCCGTGTTTTCTACTTGTGTGTTTGTTTGTGCGTTCCTTCCCCAGAAGACATGTACTGAAAGCCTAGAAGGGCCAAGAGACTGCAATAGGCAGAAGATGTTGCAAGCAGGGCGTGCATTTGGCCAGGTTCCCTCTTGCCATCCCACCATTGCAGCCGCCTCACTTCCTGACCAGTACCAGACATGGAACCTAACATTTTCCTTCTGGGTTCCAACTGCTTTGGTCTCCAGACTTCCGAGTGCTACTGTCTAGTCCACATGAAAGTGCGTACCAACTACTGTACCCACTTCACTGGACTGCTTAGACAATTAAATGAGATAATTTACCCTCAGAAGAACACTAGGCCAATGACTCAGCCCTTCTTTCATGCCGTGCCCGACAAATCACATCCCCTGCAATTATCTGGGATATATTATTGTACACTGCACATTCTGAATTGCTGCAGCTAGAAGGCAGGCAAACCCAGGACAGAGATCTCATCCTGTATTTTGGGAATCCCCAGAGTATTTACTACAGAATTTTTTTTCTTGGTACATACTTATTCTTATTTGTCTATCTTCTTGGTGGTGATGGGGGTGGTGGTGTAGAGATTGAACTTGGGCACGTAAAACAGATTTTTAGTAATTGCTTGTCAATTCCTTGTTCCGAGACTGACCTGGTGTGCAAACACAGCAAAGCCTTAAAAATAGCATTTATAATAGGAGCCGTGCTACAGCACAAAGACCAAAGCCAAAATACCATATGAAAGATCAAACAAATATTGACTCAAAGAATTTTCCCCAAGGCAACTGTTATAGTCTTATCTTGAATAGAATGTTTGCGCAGTTAATTAAGTATTACTGTGGACTCAGCAAGATCTCAGGCAGACCCTGCCAAGCTGAGCTTCCAAATCCCACCATCTTATCACTGTTTACAAAGCCATACAGGAGTCCCACTCCTCCTAGCCCCTTCACCTAGCAGTGAGGCTAATGTTGGGTGTGGGTCTCAGCGATAAGTAAGTCATACACCTTTTATGGGTGGGCAAGAGATAATGGAATCTCAGTACCAGGGGTTCCAGATGCCTATCCCCAGGCAAATAGGCTCTGCCGTTACCTCCCGGAAATCCACAGGCTGCATCCGTTACCACCTGCCCACTTCCTGGAAACATAAGAAAGACTAGAAATGTATATACGGAGAGAACTGTTTCTGGCTTCACTGAACATATTTCCAAACCCCAAATCCAACTGAGAGCTCACTTCCTGTCAAGTCTAAGGTAGGCCTGCCTGAAGACAGGAGCCTCAGAACTCACCTCAGATTCACAACCCAGTCTGCATAGCGAATGGGCTGACCGACAGTTAATTCTGGGTGGGCAAAGACAAATGGAAGCCAACAAGTGTCACTAGTACTTTTTCTCCCCCTCCTTCTACACAGTGAGAGTTTAGGATGTTCTACACACTAGAATCTGATTGGGAATGAAAATCTAAACTCTACCATGCCCCTAGGAGCAGTACATTAGATATCCCCGAGTGTGAGCTAGAAAGTGGTCAAGAAGACAATCAATATAACATATGCTGTTTGACATTGGTAATTCCAAAGCAAAGAGAAAAAGGGCAGGAAGTAAGTTGTAGAGTGTGGGAGACCCACAAGGAAGGGCTGACATCACAGATGGCTAGCCATGGGCATGCTCAGTAAGAAGTCACTATTTGGGCCTGAAGGAAAGGGGCAAGAGCATTCCAGGCAGAAGAAATGTTTGGACCAAGGTCCTCCAGCAGACCATGGCTAGCAGGTTAGAACACAAAGGAGGCGTGGAGCCTAGTGGTCAGTGCCACCGATGAAAGGGGAGAGACTCAAGAAGAGCAGGAGTAAGATCATTACAGAGCCTTCCTACAAGGCATAGTCATTTCTCTCAGTCACGGAAAAGCCACCCATTTACAAATTGTCATTTATTCAAAACCCCAGTGGTTATTTTCCTAAGAATCTCTACACCCACACTTCAAAAGAGCAATTTGAGTTGGGGTGCGGGGGAACCTTTGGAGATTAAAAAAAGTTATACATCAAGTTAACATGCTTGCCTGGGGGGTAAATCCTAAGCTTCTTTGAATACAAATGCAAACTGTTCATGCTTGGACTATAAATCTCCAGGGAGCTTCGAGCAGATGTGACAAAGCAGCCCAGCTATGCTCCATAGACAACCACACACTTGGCAAGGCTGTCCAAAGATGGCGGCTTAGCCAGCAAGGACCGTAACCTGTAAACTGTAACCCGCAGTCACAGGACACTGGGATCTTGAAATTCGCTACGTTGGACATTTGTAAAAGCATAACAAGGCCTTGAACTCTTGGGTAAACTTCAGTCTGGCTCACATAACATACAGACTGCACATCCTCTCTCCCCAGGCAGCTTCTAAAGAGCAGACGCTATCAGCCAAAATCTGCAGCACAGCCTGCACTGGGATGATCTCTTAAGATCTGTTATCCTCTGTCAAGTCTACTCAGTCCTGATTAACTCGGTCTCACAGTTGGCGTAAACAGTTTTCTATTAACGAACGTGCCTAAATAACTCTAAGGCAGTGACTTAGTCATATCGACACTGTCACCAAGATAACAGGTGTGGACTGCAGGGCACGGCCTGGAGCTTGTGCAACAAAAAGATTATGTTATTAATGACTCATTAGCCACAGTCCTTTCCCGCAAAGCTTGCCCAAGGCCACTCCCACCATCTACCCACGAAATGGACAAATCTTTTTTGCTGGGTCACTCCCTCACACTCCTGGGAAGAAAAATAAGAGCCAAAAGCCAAAGCCATCCCAGAGGCTAAACTGACTTATAGAAAAACCGCCTTAGGGAGAAAGAAGCACCTGAAATTCAGCAAAGTTGGGAAGAAACACTGAGGGCGGCTTTTGAGAAGAAATCATAAAATCCATGTGAGACAAGACAGAGTAGGAGAAGGTTATCATAGTTATTACTTAGGAGTTTTGGAAATGTGCTTTGAGTCTCTGTCAACGTTCTCTGAAAGACACAACCAGAATGAATGTTTGGTGATGCTTCCTGGTTGCCTCCATTCTGAGCTGAGCCCTGAGCAGCACTCGAGCACTCCTCACTACAGCAAACACCCAGAGTTCAGCAGTCTGCTCTGCTGACAGAAGGATGCTCCTGGTTCCTCACTTGTCCTAACTCATCCTGCATTGTCTAGGGCGGTGATATGTTCTACAACCAAACTAGGTGAAGAAGCTGTGAGGAAAATCATAACAGACCTTTCTTCCCTGTCTCAAACATAAAAGTCAGTTATTCTGAAGAGGTTATAGGTCACACGTCAATTCCTCTCAAACTGACTTAAGAAGGTGGAGACATATGCAAAAAAAATTTTCTACTTTGCATTTTCCCAGTATAAACAAAGAAGCCCAAATAACAAAATTCCTCACAGTGGGATTCTATGATCATCTAGAATTTTCTGAGCAGTTGAACTGAGGTTGTCTATGTGTATACACTCCCCCTTGCCATCCAGGGGTCTGCCCAACAGTGACTTTGAGGGAAGAGTGGCCACATCATGTTTCCTCCAAAAGCAAAAGTTGTCTATAGTCTAGGAAGTTTCTGGAGAAAACTGATTGATCTGAACACAAGCTATGCTCCACTGGTGAGTAGTCGATTAAAATCTTCAGTCATACATAGATGACAATGAAGCCATAAATCTAACCTATTTCAGACATCAGTAGTTACAATGATTATACCGGAACTCTTTTTATACAAAGTAAACCAAGGTAGTAAAATGATGGTTTTTCAAGACAAAGAGTATCTGAAGAGATTTTCAGAATCCAAAGGAAAGCAAGAATGCCTGTGAAAAGTTACATTGTAACATAAAAAAACCCTAATGCCTAAATTAGCAAATCTCTATTCCAACTTTTTACACTTTTTTACTATTGCTTTACTTTTCTACAGTAACCCCACAGAATGCCTCCAGTCAGGAAAAAACACAGTTTTTCAAAACTATGGAGAGAAAAGAAGATGGACTTGTAGAATAATCTGACTGGAGTGAACTGTTTTGCTTTTCACTTTTGTGTGTTCTTGGGACTTTTATAATGAAAACAGTTTTTTAATGTATCATAAGAAACAAATTTGAAATGTTTTAACTATTGACTTGTGATGGGCCTAAGTTATTAAGGGCCATGGTCTATAATAAAAAGCAGGATCAGAATAAAGCTTTCGCTGACAGCCAGCTATTTTGACCAGTTAACCATGCTGCAGCAGTAATTCCCAAGCTTAAACATGCTTAGGAAGCTGGAACGTGCATCAAGATGCAGATGATGCAGATCAAGAAGCAAGCTGTGGACCTGCACATCTAAGCTCCCAGGTGGATCAGTGCTGCCAATCTACAGACTGTATCCCCTCTAGACAGGTTTGATACGGTAAGGCATTAAGTAGAGTCTTCGGGAAAGCACACGAGCACATTCCGCATAGAAACAAAACACACTCAAGCGCCCACCTTCTCTCAAAGTCCTAAAGCAGGAGTGTGGGTCATCTCTGTGCAGTCTATCAAGGGTGAGTAAACACTCAGACGTCCACAAACTCAGTATCTACAAAAGAGGACACGGGCAATCGTGAACGCCACAGGCTGATCACATGCTGCCCTACAGTGCTTGCACCCCGCAGGGGCCTCTGAGAATACTGAAGTGGCAGGGGCAGAGAGGACTATAACCAGTCAGGTCGGCCCCTGCCCTTCATTCCCAACCTCACCCTGCCCAGGCACACTGAGATCCTTCAGGAGAAAGCAACACAAACCACAGTGGGAAACTCCAGAAAGACTCTGAAAGCAGCCAAAATGCCATTAGAAATTACTCAGGCCCACACCCAGGATAGTGAGCTGCCAAATACCTTGGGATGACCTAGGTGTTCTCCTTTAGTCTAAGGAAGAAATAGAAAGCTGAGAGGCTTCCACATTCTACACAGTGAGACCTTCAAAGAGACACTAAGTTAATTAACCATTCAGAAGAGTACAGAGCATTCCCACCAGCCACCAGGTCCCCAAACACCACACCAGCCTTTTATTCCCAGCGCTGCCATTTCCTGCCCGTGGTGAGCTAATTACACACAGTGGGAATTCAGGAGCTGCCAGTTCCACTGTTTACCGGCTGTTAACTTGTTGTGTGACCTCAAAGACAGGTCTCTAGTGCCTTTACTTCCTCTGCAATAAAAGCAAGATAGGGGACTGGCAGGCTTGACAACAAAACAAAACAAACCAAAAAACAAAAACAAAAACAAAAACAAAACCAGAACAGCCTAATACTACGTCATGCTAGCCTGGAGATGCCCCGGAATGGTAATTAATGTGTCATTTTTAGTAAGGCCGTTTAAAGATAATGATGACATGTTGTGAAAAGCGTGGGACCTCAAATGGTATTTCCTCTTCTGCTAAGACAGGTTTCAGTGGCAAATGCCTCTTCTAAAACAGTGAGTGGATAAGAGCAGTCTCCCGGGCCTCTTGGTAAATCATTCAGTTTTGTTAAACATCTGTCTATAACCATAGCTTTAATGATAGGCTCTACCTACATAAGCAGATGAAGCACTAGAAAAACAAACAGACAAACAAACAAACAAAGCTCTTCCATTTCCCTAATCCTGGCATCCAGCACTGAAAACTTAGTTTGATGTTTAAAACTTAGTTAACCTGGGGCTTTACTATATCACCAATAAACACTCGGACACCAAGTAAAAACTATGCCATAGAACTGTTAGAGACATGGGTTGTGCTAACTTGCGAGAAAAGCCAATCACAATACATTCTGAATGCAAAACAATCAGTGTAATCAGACTCAGTAACTCCACGTGGTCATAGAAAACTATGCACTAAATAAAACGGGTACCTGTTATATTTCACACCCACCGTGTCAGGACCCCAGCCCTTTTCTTATGCATGTCAGTAGGAGATGCACCAAAATTATGTACAAAATTTCTCCAGTTCCTTGCTTCTTCATCTGGACAAGTTTTAGTTTTGAAATATTCAAATATTCTCTTTTTCTTGTGAATGATGTCTTCGGCTATAAGCCATGAACATGGTCATCCCTGCACAGACTCTGCTGGTTTTTCCATAATTTGCTTAGCAATGCTCAGCTCTCTGAAGCTTGTTTCTGGGTACAGCATGTTTGCTGGGGTCTAAACTGACAACTTATTGTGTGTCAATCATTAACTAAATAACTCTTACTTATTGTCTGACCTGGAAAACTTTAGCATCTTTGACCGAAAATAGTTTGCAAATTACTTCAACTCATCGTAATATAAAGTTTAAAGATACATAAGTGAAGCAAATATATACAGTATTTTAAAAGGAATCTCTAAGACACGATGAGCAAATCCCATTATTATTGAATCGTTTCAGCAGGAAGTCAGTCACCTCAATAATAACACTGGTTTGAAATTGGTTCACTCATTCTTGAAGGGCTGTGAGAATAATTGCAGGGTTGGTAAGTACCTGCTAGCTGAGTCACTGACTACTGTTTGAATTTTCTGCTTATTTCATGGGCATGGCTATTACTTCTTGGGTGGTAATGTTATTCTCCGTCTGAAACATCTGGAAATAACACCCCGTGGCTTGAAAAAAAAAATCTAAACCAAAACAGAAGAGTAGAAGACTCTATTGTTTAATATGAGCAAGATTTAGAACCTTCGGGTTCTGTGGTATGTACTATATACATTGACACCTGTTCTTAATTCTCTATTAACATCAAAATAAAAGTTCTTGGAAGCAAAGGGAACGTCTGCTGGGAGAAGGAGGAGAGGGCGTGTGGAAGGAGATGGGCAGATGAGCAAACTTACAGCTACCTGTTTGCAGAGGTGGACACTCGGGAAGGCTGACAGCAGACCAACTAGTCTAGTATTTCAACTGTAAAGGATGCTTTTGGGGGTGGGAAGTACACGTAGCCCTGACAACTTCCTTCTGAAGTCCACCTCCTCCCCCGAGTAGCATGGTCCAATTCTTGCCATCAGTTCACACCCCAAAGCCCAAGACATGATGATCTTTCTTTCCATTTGCATAGCTGTGATTCGTCATTAGCCAACCCTATTTTTTTACTCAACAAAACAGAGTTGCACCACTAAGATTTCGACATGTCTCTTCTTGTAGCGATTTCGAATCGTGCCTTTTAGAAGCAACCACTTTAAGGGGGGAAAAAAAAAGAGTCATCACTTCTGAAGTAACTACTTGGTATGAGAAACTAAACTTTCCGAGTGTATTTTTCCTGTCGCTTTCTGTGTAGAAAAGGAAGGACTTAATGTTGTCTCAGCCCTGTGGCCCATGCCTTTGCTTTCCTCCCCAACAGACAAATGCATCATCAATGCTACATCTATTTCTCCGAGACAACCACACCACTCTTCCTTCCTCTGTGCACGCTATACTTGTTAGCAAATTCTAGAATGCATGCCCTTCTCTTCCTTGAAAAAGAAGTGCTGTTTTATATATTAATATACTTAATTACTAAGAGTAATCTAGAGACATTGTTTAACTTTTAATCTAATAAGTGCCTAAGATTCAACACATCTGGCATCTAGTTGCTTAAATTCTCAGTCCATAAAATAAAAAAGCAAGCCTCAGAGAGTATCTTCCCTCTCTGTGCTTCTCTCTCTTCCTCACAGAACAGATACATTTGTTGGGCAATACAAGGAGGCCAGGGACAGAGAGAGAGAGACTACCTCAGATGCTGACAGAAGAAGCCTCTCTGACACTTCCCATCCCAGGCCTCGAGGAGTCTAGGGAATCTGAGGGGTAGACTTACAGAGCAGTAAATGTTACCCAACTGTCCCGCCCTGTCCTCTACCCCAATGTTTGCCTGGGTTATCAACCGAAGACTCAGATCAGTTCCATAGAAGGCTCTCAGTGGGCTGCAAGCAAACACAGACATACACAGACACGCAGACATACAGAGAGAGAGAGAGAGAGAGAGAGAGAGAGAGAGAGAGAGAGAGAGACCAGAGCAATGCAAACGTGTAGTTTTGTACATTTGTATTTCTCTTACAAAATACTCGAAGCTGAGAAACTCAAAGAATAGGTTAATTTTGCTTACAATTCTGGTGACTGTAGAATCCAGATTACATGGCACCAGCATCTGGCAATGAAGTCCTGGCTATGTTACAACAAAGGAGAGAGGGGGGGGAGGGGGAGAGGGAGAGGGAGAGCACAGCAGCACAGTCTATGAAAACTACCCCAGACCTACATTCCCTTCCAAAGGCAATTCCTAGTATCCTACTCACCCTGCAATGGACTCTTCTCCTTAAAGGTGCCACCACTTCTCAATACACTGGGGACAGCATGAATTTGTGGGAACAAACCACACCCAAACCATAGATACATATAGACACACTTCATACTGAATTCAAATATAGTCTTACTCTAGCAGTGCACGCTCACTGCAGTCATGCTCAGGAATCTACTGCCTTCCAAAAGGCTGCAGGAGGGTTTGGGGATTTAGCTCAGTGGTAGAGCGCTTGCCTAGGAAGCGCAAGGCCCTGGGTTTGGTCCCCAGCTCCGAAAAAAAAAGAACCAAAAAAAAAAAAAAAAAAAAAAGGCTGCAGGAGTACAAGACAAGGAATGCTCCTGCAGAACCATCCCTGATCATCTATTTGACTGGAGATCACCATGGAGCCAATTCATAGGATCTAGAACCAATCGCACTGTCATATCTTTCCTGACGCATGCTCTTTCTACTAAAGACTGAGGAGCAGGGAAGAGCATTTGAGCATACATACAGGTTACTTTTCCCCATGGTGTGACATAACACCATGGCATAAGCAGCCTAAGAGAAAAATGGTTTATTTTGTCTCATAGTTCAAAGATACAGTCCACCACGACAGGGAGTTCCGTGCAGCAGGGCTTGAGAAAGATGGTCACGATGCATCTGAGGTTAGAAAACAGAGAACACCGATAGCTTACTCCACTGAGATTTCTCCTTTTAAAGCTGTCCAGGTCCCAAGCAAGGGAAATGGTGGTTGCCCACCATCATGGTGTATCTTCCCACTTCTGTGAGAGGGACTGGAGATAAGCCCTCCCAGGCATGGTCAGAGACGTACCAAACCTAGACGGTCCCTTATGACCATGCACACAGGCTTGTCTGCTAGCTTACTCTGGGTAGGTGTGAAGTAGATAATCAAAATGAACCAACATGCAAGGCTCATAAGGTAACTGTAGGACCCCACCCAACGCCACACCCTCTTTCTCTCCTTAGAAAACAAACAGGAGCTGGGAAATTTATCCAAAGAAAAGGCACAAGGAACACACACGAGGCCCATTAAACAAAGGCTGAAACCATAATTTACAAGCAAAAGGCCAGTAAACAGCAACGAAAAAACCTACCCAAACAAAGCATTACGAAACAAAACGTCTACAGAAATACCATAGAGTTCATTTTTCATTGGCCATGTTCTGCCAGGCATGAGGCCCACCCATGTGATTGACTAATATACCCAGTGAAATTCCACTGGAGAAAAGTTGTCTTTCCTTTGCAAGGGGATGTCCGTTAGAGAGAACATCTTGGTTAGGAATGGATACTCATGTCTGATTCCCTGACGTCAGCCACTAATCTACAAGGAGCAGCAGTATTAAGCCCCTCTGTTATAGGTTTTCTCTAGTGGAAGGCTAAGCTGTGATAGCCTTTGCAGATGAGAGCACTTGGTGAATGTCCTTAGTTATTCCTCGTTGACAGTGGATTTCTTTTTTTAATCTCTGCTTTAAAGACAAAGCCACCAAGACAGCAGAATAATCTGCCCACAAGTGGAAGGCTATCAAGACAGGATTCAAATACCAGTCACCCTAAACTCAAAGCCCTTCCCCATAATGTCTATGTTGGACAGCCATGGAAACCTCAAAGGCCACCCTGCTTACACTTTTTTTCTGTGGATTTCCACACCCTTGGAACCAAATCCAAACTGACCAGTATATCAATACAGTAATTAGTACAATAGTCATGATTCTGCACAGCCTGGTCCTGATATTCTATCCTGTCATCTGCTCTACTGCCTCTTCATGCTATGCCCCCACCCCCACCCCGGCCTTGTTCCAAGCACCTGAGCATACACCTTCTCAAACTCTCTGGTTCCCTCACAACCTGCCTGTGAGTTAACCTCACTCCTGCCTCTCCCTCTGCCCAGATTTCCCAGCTACTGCTCTAGGATGTAGGCCTGGTACTGAATCCTTCGAGAATTTCTGTGCAAGACTCCATCTTTGCACTGTTGCCATCCACTCAGCTCTCTCCTGAGGCCAACTGTCAACTCCCAGAAGAAAGGTCAGGTAGCTCGCCTGCCTGTCCTCCCACCAGTGGTTAGCACCCTGGTCTCCCCAAGGGCACTCAATAAAAACTAACAAAAGTGGGAAGCAGGCAAAAGGACAAGCGCATCATGGAGAGATAGACAGGGAGATAGGAGATGTGGATTTCCATCTGTAAATCATCAGCTCTTCATTCTCAATAAGCATTAATTAAACTGTTCAACACCCCTGGGTCTGCAGCCCTGTACTCCTCAATTAAATGGTTCTTTCATGACGGTTCCCTCTGCCAAGCCTTTTTTCAAAGAAGGCCTCTGTGTTCACCAGGACATCTAGATACAGAAACAAAAGGGCACTGCATTTTCTTAAGACAGCCTGGAAAGTCAAGTTTCCCTTGAGCATTGACCCAGAAGTATATGCCCTGTGCCCAAAACACGAGGAAGAAGTTTGTGGTAGCGGAAGGCACATTATTAAGGAAGAGAGTCCCAGGGCGAAGAGGAGACAGATGAAGGCCTGATGTAAACAGACCCAGACCCACTTAGTAGAAGCTCTCAGGCAGCTTGCGTGGGGAGGCGGGTCTCAGAAACCCATGGGTAGCTGACAGATGCTAATCATCCCCTTAACCTCAGAGATGGTCATTCAACAGTTAGGGTTAGGGTCTGAGAGCCACCATGAAGAGCGACTGAGGGCAAGGAGTGTAGACTGAGGCTGCCCTCAAAACCCTGTGGCTCCCACAGTGCTTCCAATCTTACAGTAAAGGAGAGAGATGGACAAATGAGAGTGTGGTGGGTCACTTCAAATGGGAAAGGTGAAGTTGTGCAAACATGTGTTTCTATCACCTAAAACCCACTTTCCTGTGTGACCTGAGAAAGGCAGTTAGCCCGAGTAGAATGGGAGCCCCCACCTCCCCATGCAACTGGACAGAAAGTCAGAGTCACAGATGACTGCGTTATAAGAGACAGGAAAGCCTTAGCTTCAGTCACTCCGCTATTTGAACATGTTCAAAACAAAGCTTGCAGAAGCATAAAAGGATAGGACACCGAGGCAGCTCCTTTTCGGAGTCATGGCCAAGGAGCTCCAGTGATGTGTGCAGGCTAATCTGAGGTGGATTAATAATGGACTGTCTTGTGAGTTCAGCTTGAGATCACACATTTAGTACAGAGCGGTATTTTGCAGATATGGCCAGAATAGTTCAGAAGGGCCAGATAACTCTTCCAAAGTCACACAGCAAAGGCAAGAGAATCAAGAGCAAGACTCAGTTATCTGCTAGTTCAAATCCTCCTGCCTCAGTCACAGTCCACTACACCCTGATCTGCCTTCTCCCCATTAGCAAACCCCAGAGGAGAGTCGGAGCTGGGACTGAGGTAAGCAGTAACCAAATGTTGCAGTGCCTTGTGAACTGCTTTCAGACGAGCATACAGAGATGGCTCTGCTAAAATCACACTGCCCCTCTCAGGACAAATGACCCCAACAGGATCAGGTCAGCAGAGGCCTGCACACCCTGCGGGTATCTTGGAGCCCTCTGCACTTCCTTTCCTGGTCTCCTGCAAGTGTAAGCACGGAAGTCAGTGTCGTCCATGATCAAGTCATTCTCCAGATCTCTCAGTTTGCCCTTATACAGTATTTGTGTCTGGTGCTTAAAGTGCTGTTCCCTCCTCTTTTTAATTTTATTTTAGAAGTCTGCAGGGAGAGGCCAGTGCTCTACTACAGGGGCTGGACAGGACTTCACAAAACATGTACAAGGTACAAATAGAGTTGTGATTTTCCTGGTCCCCTTTGACAGGATTGGCTGCTGTGTCGTGTGCAGTAAACAACACTGAGCAGAGGGCATTCTGCAGCCTTATCTCACTCCCTCTCGTAATCAAAGGGGGGGGGGAATAGATTGCAATAAAAAAATGGGGAACTGGAATTTCAGATTTGTTTAAAAGTTAATTAAACCTGAAAGGTTTGTGGAGCTCATTCATTTCTTTTGTAGTGCAGGACCTCAAGGTTTCCATTCCATTGCACCAGTGGGACAATAAAAACCTGATGCTGTTTTTCATCACTATAATAAATAGTATATAATAAAGTTAGAGCAAAGTATTTCTTTTAAATAGAAAAGCAGAAATGGAAACACATGTACCGTAAAATTCAGAATGGGCATTGAAAACTGTGTAAAAATTTTTGAGGTGTGACCTATTTAATTGCTTCTGCTAATACTGCTTTCATTCTCGTCTGGAAAGAAGACTTAACAGTAAACACACAAGTATGACTTTATATATATCCCAGTTAATCCTCCGAATTGACAAGTCTAAAAGAGATGGAGCGTCCTCTTTACGATGAAAGTTGAACATGCAATTAAACGGAACAGGAAGCCTCCCCAAAGCTTTCTCCATAGCTCAGCTTGGCAGTTAGATTGCACGTCCCCCCTACCCCCAACCCTGTCAGTTCCATGTCATAAGCATCTACTGGAAGGACAATGCCTTCCACTCTGCACAGGCTAGCAACCCTAGACGAGTCATGTTAAAGACGATCGTGGGGAGTGGTGTTAGATTACCCACACCAGACACAACAAATGGAGCCAGGAGTGGGCTGCACATGGATTGCTGGCTGCTGAGAAAGAGTGGGAGTGGGCGTACACAGATCCACCTCGTAAGCATTTCAGGAGAAAAGACAGCTACTGTTGAGTAAGCTAAGAGGGTCCTTCTGCTGAAAGGTAGAGGGGAGGCCAAAAGAATTTAAATCTGTAGTTCTAAGAAGCTTTACTTTGTGCTGCAGAAATAAATGTTCCAGCCAGTGGCAAGGATGAACACCACATCTGTTTTCCCCCCACAAGTTACTTCAGTGGGGATGGAAGAATATTTAACTGATATCTGTGTCTCCACTACAAAACCTCCATAAGCGCCTTGAGCTGCTTCATCTAATTTACCTCGGTGACCCCAGCACAGTACCTACCACACTTGGTGGGACCCCGAAATATAAAAGGACAGGATGGAAGATGAGTATCTTATTTGATTTTCAAATAATGGATGTCTACACGTTTGATTGTATCAGTAAAACACTGACATCTAGATGTCACCTGAATAGACAGATGCTTCAGCTACAATACTTCTTTTTCTTCTGGCTACAACACTAAACCTCCTGATGGACAGGACAGAGGAGTCTTTATTTCTAGTGCAGACCCAGTAACTTCCGCTCATTCATCTGGACTCCTACAGTATAAGACAGTCATAGGGAACCAGCACAGGTAAGAGCATTTACCTTACACTCAGGACCATCAGACATGTGGGGCAGGATGTCTCTTCTCATCTTGTTAGTTTACTATGGCACGGTGATCTCTAGTAAAGTCAGTTATCCCCTGTATTACCCTCACAAAGTCTCCATGAGCATCTTGAAGTACTTCATCTAGTTCATCTTGGTGATGAGACAAAATGAAAGGAAGGAAGGGAGGAAGGAAGGAAGGAAGGAAGGAAGGAAGGAAGGAAGGAAGGAAGGAAGGAAGGAAGGGAAAGATGGTAAAATATTCCCATTTGTAAATGGCATGATGTTGTATCTATAAAAGCATAATGAATTCTTTGAAATATTGCTAGAGTTAATAAATGAAGTCAACAACATTTCAGAATGCAAAATCAAAACACAAAAATCAACTATTTCTATGTATTAATAACTTCAAATGAAACTAACAACTCACACACTGCACTAATAGATGGGATAGATAATTGATAAATAGATAAACGATGGCTAGATAGATGGGTAGATAGATAACATAGTTGATAAGATGCTGAAGAATTTAATAATAGAGCTTCAAGGCTTGTACAACTGAAATTATAAAAAAAAAATCAATGAAAAACTTTAATGAATGGTGGGTGAGATTAAGTCTGATGACAGAGAGTTTCACCCTGGAGCCCATGTGTTGGAAAGGGAGAGGTAACTCCACAAGTTGACCTCTGACCTCCATATATGTGCCTTGACATCCCCACTCGCATGCACAGGCGTGCATGTGCGCACACACATTCACGTGATAAGTAAGATTTTTAAAATTGTAAAGAACATAAAGAAGACGTACAGCGTAACTGGGTATACTCATCAGCTTTTTTCACTGTGCCAAACTCCTACAATTAAACGTTAAAGGAAGGCAGGACTACGGGCTCGTGGTAGGCTAGCTCCACGGCTTTTGGACCTGAGGTGAAGGAAGGCATCACGGGGAGGGTCACATGGTAAAGCAAAGCTGCCCAGCTATGACAGACAGGAAGGGAAGAGGGAAAGCAAAGGGGTGGGGGGGAGAAAAGGAGCAAGTGCCTGCATATGGCCGAGAGTATTACGTGCATGTGCGTACAGATATAAACAACTGGACAGTGAAAATGCCAGTAACACATTTATTTGAATAGCGAAATATTTAAACAGGCATTTGTCTAAAGAGGATACAGGATTTGTACCTGACAATGCCCTCAGTACCGTTAGCTGAAAATGTCAGTTAAAACCACAGAGATACCACTGACAAGGACTAGATGGCTATGAGAAGAGCAGTATCAAGCCCAGCCAGGTTAAGGACACCCCAGGCCCTTGTACACAGCTGGTGGGAAGGGAAGGGAAATGGGACAGACGCTTTGGGAACAGTGACAGTTCCTCACAAAGCTAACTATAAAGCTATCCACTGTATGATACAGAACTGTAATCCTCACTAGATACCTGTGCAGGAGAATGGGCAACACATGTCCACACAAAAATTGGTTCATGGATATTCAGAGAATCATCAATCATAATAGTGGGGAGATGGAAGGAAGGCAAGTCTCCACACACACTGACGAATAGATAAACAAAACGTATCATATCCACCTAAAGGAATATTACTCAGTCATTAAAAAGAATGGAAAACTGACTACATCTTAAACCTATTACAAATCATATACCTTTAAAGCACTTGAGTGAAAGAAACTATACACAGATGGTTATGTATTTGGAGGATTTCAAGGGTATGGACTGACCAGAAAAGGCAAATACAATCAGTACTGGTTTGTACCAGGGCCCAAGGAAGTAAAGAAAGTAACAGGAGTGACTGTTAAGGGTACAGGTTTCCTTATAAAGTGTCAAAATGTTCCAGATAGGATGGTTGCCCAGACTGTGAACATATCAAAAAGGCTAACTGAATTGTGCACTATAAACGAATGAATGTGTGCCATGTGTATCACATCTTTATGCTTTTACAGAGTGGGGAGGAAGAGTCCCATCCAACTTTCCAATGTTTGCATGAATACCCTTCAGGACAATCAGTGACTAGGATGCTACAGGAAGATTTTCAGGGGCTGTACCATTATCCACCTTGTTGGGGACTACTTCAAATGCTTTGTCTTAATTCGACTCCCAAAGCTAATGGCCCCTGCCCCTAGCTGGCTTCAATCAGGGGCACAGAAGTGGGAACTTTAGATTGCAATTGGGTCTGAGGTAGCAGAGATGTAATAGTTCAAGAATACTGGAGGGGAGGGTGTGCTAGCCACAGGGAGGTTTAGAAGTGCCTAGCCATTTAGCTAGTCAAGACATCAAAATTAGCTGGTGTGTGTGTGTGTGTGTGTGATTCTGTGTGTGTGTGTCTGTGTATGTGTGTCTGTGTGTCTGTGTGTGTGTCTGTATGTGTGTTTCTGTGTCTGTGTGTGTCTGTGTGTCTGTCTGTCTGTGTGTGCATCTGTGTTTGTGTCTGTGTCTGTGTGTGTGTTTGTGTCTGTGTCTGTGTGTGTGTGTTTGTGTGTGTGTCTGTATGTGTGTTTCTGTGTGTCTGTGTTTGTGTCTGTGTGTTTGTGTGTGTCTGTGTGTGTCTGTGTGTGTTTCTGTGTGTGTGTCTGTGTATGTGTGTCTGTATGTGTGTCTGTGTCTGTGTGTGTGTTTGTGTCTGTGTCTGTTTGTGTGTCTGTATGTGTGTTTCTGTGTGTGTGTGTCTCTGTGTCTGTCTGTCTGTGTGTGTGTCTGTGTGTCTGTCTGTCTGTGTGTCTATGTGTGTGTGTCTGTGTCTGTCTGTGTGTTTGTGTCTGTGTCTGTGTGTGTGTCTGTATGTGTGTTTCTGTGTGTGTCTGTGTGTGTGTCTGTTTGTGTGTCTGTGTGTGTGTGTCTGTGTGTCTGTATATATGTGTCTGTGTGTCTGTGTGTGTGTGTCTGTGTGTGTGTCTGTTTGTGTGTCTGTGTATGTGTGTGTATCTGTGTGTGTCTGTGTCTGTGTTTCTGTGTGTGTGTCTGTGTATATGTGTCTGTGTGTGCATCTGTGTGTGTGTCTGTGTGTGTGTCTGTGTGTCTATGTGTGTGTGTGTGTGTCTGTGTGTGTGTCTGTGTGTATGTGTCTGTGTGTGTCTGTGTGTGTGTGTGTTCTTTCATTCGTGAATCCAGAGCTCTTGGGTGGGTGCAGCACACACACGACTCTCCAGGAGTCAAATTGGATTAACTAAATCACTGCTACACTGCCTTGCAAACTGAAAGAAATCCATGGTCCAGTGCTTTTTCAGGCGCACACGCGCGCACATACACACACACACACACACACACGCACGCACACGCACGCACACGCACGCACACCCACACACACCAGGTGTGTATTTATCTATTCATCAGTGTATGGACAGTTGGGTCCCTTCCATCTTCTGACTGTTATCATTAATGATTCTCACATGCTTACACATACTGCTGATAAGAGTTCTTGAGAGATAGAAAAATGGGTACCCACTTTTTCATGGTGGGGTTTTAACACTGTCTTGCCAGGTAGCTCTGGCTGCCCTAATTCTGTGTAGGACAAACTGACCTCAAACTCAGGACAATTACTAGGCGAGCAGCACCACACCCAGGTTCTGGGTCCTCGGTTGCACAGGCATCATGACAAGTGCTCAGTCACCACATTAGGATGGTGACTATGTGCAAGGAGGAACCAGGGTCTCCATCAAACTGGAAAGGCCTATTGGAATGAGCCGGTATCAAGCAGGCTTACGTGTGCTTCGTATTTTCTTCTCTTTACATTTGTGTTCAACTTTTCAGTAATAAGCAAATGTTTATAACAAGAACTATTTTAAGTGCAGATTTTAAAATAAAAACTTGAAGGTGGGGCTGGGGAAGACGGCTCAGGGTTAAGAGCACTTGCTGCTCTTGCAGAGAACCCTAGCTCAGTTCTCAGCACCATACCACCCAGGCAGCTCACAACCATCTATAATTCCAGTTCTAGGAGACCCAATGCCATTTCTGGCCTTCAGAAGTGTGTGTACATACACACATGCACATGCACACATGTGAGTTCACACACACACACACACACACACACACACACACAAGAAAACACATCTTAAAATGAATAAATAAATGAAAATGAAAGGGGAACTGAAATAAAGAAATGGAGAAAACCCCACTCATGACTCAGTCACCCACTCACTCAGTTTGAGGATCCCTGTAGTCTTGGCATCAGTAGGAGTGGAGCCCACCATCTATCTCCCTTACCTGGGGTATACCCCTGCACTCTGGGATAGGGTGGTGGACTGGACCGTATCCCCAGCCAGGCAGGAACACCACTATTCTTGTTCAGAGTTCAGCAGTTTCTTTCATAAAGCCCTTCCAGTTATTACAAGCTTTGATGGATTACCAGAGTGATAACATAGTGGTGTCTGTTCATTTTGTTCAGATTTATAGGAGTTTTCAAGGGAAGAGGATTTGCCTATCTCCTCACTGGCCCGTGGACAGAAGTCCTACCTCTAAATGCAGGCTTAAAAACTAATCATCCCCTTACAGGGAAGGCTTGGGAAAGCGGCTTCTTACTCTAGGCCATATGACAGAGCAGTCCATGCTTTCTGAAAAACAACAGGGGAGTACACATCCAGAGCCTGAAAAACAGTCTAGCTCTTGGCCCAATTATGACGTGCCCACCCAGCAACTCATTCCAGGACAATAATGGTGTGTGCACCCAGAGGCTTAGCTATCGGAACGTACCTGGCAGAGCTGTTTGTAACAGCAAGAAGCCAAATTCAAGCTTCAAGAGCAGCTTGATACATCCTCGCCATGACGCAGACATTCAACCAAGGACAATGAGGGAGGGAAGGCTTTGTGGCTTTGGAAATGCTCAATAAGTGTTAAGCTTAAAAATCAGTTTTAATACAACATAAAAGGTCGCATTTCATCTTTTGATATATATCAAAAGAGAGAGAGAGATATACAGAGAATAAATTACAATGACTAGGATGAAGTCAAGACTATTTCTGTGTGAAAGGAAAATATCCAGTTGGGATTAGAAATTGTTATATCATGTTTTTAATAATGAATACATATCACCACTGTAATAAAAAATAAAAATTTTTTTTGAAAAAAAAGGCAAAATCATAGTAAGACAAGAAATATTTATACCTATAACTTGAAATAAAATTATCACTATAATTATTTCTACATTTAGCTCCAAGCTTCCTAGCTGCCAAGGCAAAATAAAATAAAGAATTTGGTAGATCTTCGTTGTTTTATCAGCTAGTATTCTGACACTGGATTCTAGGAGGAATTTATGCTGTCTGATCCTAAGTTACACTAACAGCCTCTCTATGTGGGCCCAGCAATGGTCCTCTCATAACGCTGACCCTTGTTCTAACTCCTCTGGCAGCTGGTGAACGCCTGGCTCCCATCCTTGCTAAGGAGCGAACAGCACACACCACTTTTCCTGTGGAGTGCACCCATCCCTGTCTTCTACCACAGTAAATGAGGCCCAGCATGATGTGTTTTCAACACAGCATCATCTAGCGGCTTTTACACACTACTGTGACACTGGTGCGTTTTGCTGTGAACAGGGACACCCAGTCTGCCTCACCAATGAGATGGGTCCTGAAGAACAGCAATGAGGTGACCTCTGAGAACATACTCTCTTAGTCATGCATCTGCTGGAGGGCTCCTGACAAGAGAGAGCAAACAAAATTAGCCCAGTGGCTAGGGGTGTTCACTCCAAAACTCTATAGAAGTCATGAGGGCTTCAAGGGCTTCAAGGGCTTCAAGGGCCTTGCCCTGAAGTGGCCAGAACAAGCAGAGCATCGTTCACAAGCCATAGCTTCCAAGGTAACGGACAAACCACTTTTGTCTGAGTCGGAGTACCCAAAGGCTCTGGCATGGTGGAATGAAGGAGAGAGGGGAGAGGGGGGGTTAAGTCCATTGCCTCCTGTGGGCTTTGTCTAGAGCAGCAGTTCTTTTCCCTTTAATACAGTTCCTCATGTGGTGACCTCCAACCTAGAAATGACAGTATTGTTACTTCGCGACTGTAATTTTGCTACTGTTATAAGTTGTAATGTAAATATTGAATATGTAGAATATATATTATGTTAGTGTAATTTAGGACCCCAAAGGAGTTGCAACCCACAGATTGAGAACCACTGGTCTAGAGGAAAAGTCCAAACTAGCATTCCCCCTTCAACTTAACCTTCAACTTCTCTCAGAGCCTGTGGCTCAAGACAGAACTTGGAGACTACTAAAGCAGCTTCCTCCTCTGCCACATCCTCTCTACTCCAAGTACCCTCTTCTCTGTATGTTTTGCTCTTACCTTCAAACCTCCCAGAGAGCTGCCTCCTCACCAACAGCATGAACCTTCCTACACATGTGACCTCTGAGAGCTCTCACCCTCCCCAAATGACTCTTCGGTGTGCGTATCATGCATAACAAGAGTTGTCACCCAGGCCAAGCCAGGACATGTCACTGGCCCTCTCACTCAGCACATCACATAGTCCCTGGTACATAAAATCAGCCGGGACAGTGAGGAAGGTCAAAATATTGCAGGAGGAGCCACATATAACAAACCCAAGAGTGCTTTGAGGCAGCGAGGGGCCTGTTTTGCAGTGCTTCAAAAGCATGTTTGCTGACAGACGTGCTGGACAGGTGTTTTTCATTTTGCAAGAAGCAACGTATTTGTGCAGCATGAAATGAGTTTAGGAGGAGTAGAGGAGTACATTAAATGAGAGTAAGTACTATCTCATAAAATGTTTGCCGTGAGTTCTTGTGCACGTGCACACTTCTCTGTGTGTGTGTGTGTGTGTGTGTGTGTGTGTGTACATAAACAAGCACTGAACCATGGATTTCTTCCAAGAACTTCATGTAGCACCCAAACCACTGGTTGTCCTGAAGAGCATTCATGCAAGCATTGAAAAGCTGGATGGGAACTCGTAGGTGTTACCCAGTCGGTAACAGCATCAGTGGAGATCACAGGCAGCTCATTGCCTCTGAAACACAGTAAGAGGAAAACGATCCCATGGGTGGATATATACAGCCTGAAGCTTCATGCATCCATATTGGAATACTTCCCCATGAAAGGGGAAGCTATACATGATATTCAGACCAGGCTTAGGTGAATGCCAGAAGGATTAGGCGAGACTCAACAATGACTAGATCACAAAGAAGATCATCTGAGGCACTGGCGCTCCCATCTGAGACACCAAACACTCACATGATTTACTGCTTCCCGAGTGAGGGCTCAGGCCCACTGAGAGGGGTGAGACATGCAGAGTTTTCATAGAGTACATACGCCAAGATGTCCCATGAAGATCATAAAAGGGACAGGTTTAAAACATAAAATGGGTGCTTTCTGTTTCCGCTCAGGATGTACAGAACCAAAAGGAGCATCTTTCCCATGCTTCTGCCAAATAAAAAGTCAGGCAAACTTCAGGTTCATCGCCTTTTCAAATCCACTGAGCAACTGACAGAGAACAGACTACCCGATCCAAGGAGAAATGTTACCTGCAGGGCAGTAAGACATGAGCACTTGTTTACCTGGGCAGATACACCTGTGAGCCTCAGGAAACAGCAAAGGAATACCAAGGCAAGAGCTGGGAGAACACAGTGCAGGCCACTCTGAGGCACCAAACAAAACAAAAAAGGAGACCTGAGGTCAACAGTGGAAGCCATTGAGAAAAGCCTTATCCTAAACATACATGGGGGGGGGGGGTGTGAAGGAATCTGAAGTCTGGCACACGGAAATGCATCAGATCCCGTCTGACTGCAGGCTACACTGCTGAAGTCCTCACACCATACACAACGCGGCAATAGGAAGGCAGGCCCAGGCCCGGGAAGGATACTTCTTCAGTGTCCCATCAACGTGTCTAGTCCTCAACCACAATAATTGCAGGGTATATGAACAGCAAGGAAAACTTGCACTGAAAACCACAAGGCAGTAAATAAAAAAATGGAGACAGATGTCATTTAAATGTTAAGCTATCAGGGAAAGAATTAAAAACAATCATTTATTTACATAAAAAACAACAAAAAAAACGAGTGGAATGCATAAACGACATGATCATCTATCTGTTTGGGAGGAAATAGGTTATCCTAACAGAGGAAAAAAAAACAAAACAAGCAAGCAAACAAATAAACAAAAAGACTCCAATGTAAATACTCTAAGAAATGGGCAAAGGGCCAAACTCAGAAACAAGTGGAAAAACTCTCTCAAAAAGGATTCTCTCAGAGTTCACATGGCCAAGTTAAAAAAAAAATTATATAGAGCAAGCTTGAAAGCAGGTGAATAAAAATTACCCAAACTAAACAAAACCAGCAAGCTATAAACACAGAAAACACACCACTGCGCTCAAGATGGAAATCTATACCCAAAACTGTAAGATAACTATAACTGAAATTTCAGGAGGGAGGGGGAGGGAGAGGGGGAGGGGGAAAGCAAGAGAGAGAGAGAGAGAGAGAGAGAGAGAGAGAGAATAAAGCAAAACAAAATAGCTGCTGTGAATTTTCCAAAATGAATGAAAGCTACGAAGTATAAACCCAAGAAGTTTAGAAAGCCTAGTTAAGGATGGGGGGAAACCTAGGGGGAACCCCACCTGCTCAGAGGATGGGGGAAGGAGTGTGGGAAGGGGTAACTGGGAGAGGACAGTGAGTGGGATGTAAAGTGAATAAAGAAAAAAAATTTAAATGGTAAAAAAAAAAAGAAAGAAAAAGGAAAGCCCAGCTCCATAACCACCAGGAGTGTGCCCGCGTGCAGTGCGGAGACTGAGCCAAAGTCAAAACCCTGAAGGCCAAAAACAAAGAGAAAAATCTTAGCTACAAGGAGGGAGAATTTAAACGCCAAATACAATGGAATAGAGAGGGAAATTTTCTTACCAAAAGACACACAAACAAACAAACAAACAAACAAACAAAAAAAGACACCTTTAAAACGGCTTCAGCAAGAAAGAGCACACGGAGTGGGAGGTCTGGGTCTGTTTTTATGGCTGTCAGAGATACTAGAACAAGAGTCAGAAAGCATAGCCTTCAAGTCCAACCCCTGGCTCGTGTTGGTTTGGAAAATTAACAAGTGAACGACTGGTCATTCCCTCCCTCTGAAAGAGTCAGAGAGGGAGTACTCTCTCTCCACACCCAAACACGGCAGAATCCTTAGCCAGCACAGTCAAGCAAGAAGGACCTAGAAGACAGCTGGGAAAGAGAACTATTTCTATTCACAAAGCATGTGGTTCTCTTTGGGGGGGAAAAAATCTGAATCGCTTTACCAAGTCTGCTACAATAGACAAGAGGTAATTTTAGCAAGTTCACTGACTACAAATTCGGTATACCAAGATAAACCACATTTCTATATAGTGACTAAAGCCCCTAAAACTAAATACTTAAGGTCTGAGCACAGTAAAACCTTATCTACAAAACCATTGTTCCAAAAATCTACGAAACATTCCGACGATAGAAACAAGAGGCAAATTACTGGTTATTTGTGGGCTGCAAGACTCAAATATTACGAAATGTCAATCAAATTACAACCTGCAACCCCAGGGGAAGTTTTATAGATACTGACTAGCCGATCCTACTATTCTCACAGAAAGGCAAAGGCGCTAAAGAAGCCATGACAATGGTGCGAAAGAACAGCACTGGTGACCTAGACCACCCGCTTTCAAATGGTACTAACAAAAGTGGTCCGGCCGGGTCGCTGCATTTACACATAGTAGGCAGAATAGAAACGACCGTTCCAGAGTCAATTAATCGTTATATTTGTGACATTTTATTTAATGTATTTAATATTATAAAGTATGTATAAAGTATACTTTAATCACTACACTTACCTCTGCTTGTTTATTTGTTTATTTATCTGAAGGTCTAAGAAGAACCTGCTGATATCGTGAGGTAGAACAATCAAACTCGTGCGGTATGGCTGGGCAGCCTTACACACTGAGCCATCCTTCTGGTGCCTGATTGATTTTCTTTGCAATAACCAAGAAAATTCAGTTGGGAAATTTTGGTCCTTTTTAACAACTTGGGCTACAATAATGGGGCTTACGCATGCCCCCAAAGACTGGCTCATTTGCATACCATACTCAGAGCTTAACTCAACCATAGACCTTAAGTGCAGAACATAAATGTATGAAGTTTTTAAAAGAAAACATGGACATTATTTAAGACTTTGAACACATCAGATAAATTTCATACAAGTCCTTAGTAAAGGGACTACTTTTCCTACCAAATAAGAATGGTTCTTTAAAATACGGCAAAGGATACAGTTGTCCGCGCATCAAGATTTATTTTCTCACTGTTTAAATAATGATCCCTGAGCATGAATGAGCACATCTGTAATGCAGCCACACTTCCTCCATCTCCGCCTCCAAAACTAAACAAATCCGGAGCAAAACGATGACAGGACTGGCCCTAATTTCCCTTCACTCACGGTTCTCCGCTCATTTCTCATCACCTGCTATTATGTTTTGCAAGTCACTATAGGAACAAGGAAAGATATAACAAAGAAAGAAACTCTATTCAAAAGATGTAAAAATAAAAGGTTAGGCGTTGGGGTGATAACTCTGTCAGGAAAGAGCTCGCCACTCAAGCATGAGGGCCGGAGTTCAAATCCCAGAACCCACATAAAAAAGCCAGCTGCATGGCTGTACACTGGCAATCCCAGGGCTGGGGAGGGAGAGACAGGCAGATCCTTAGGACTTCCTGCCTAGCCAAACTAGCAAGCCACAGGCCAGCAAGAAACCCTGTCTCAAACAAACAAAATGGAACTGTATCTCACAAACAGTGTGCTTCCTCTTGAGGCTGTCCTCTGGCAGGCACACACACGTGCACACACAAGTGCACACACACACATGCACACACACACACACACATGCACACACACACATATTTAAAAAAATAAGATGTTCTAAGTAATTTAATATTAACCCACCTCTAGGCAAACATTTGCCTTTTTTACATACCATACCTACTCACTTAGGCAACAATTCTCTGCAGTAAATAATAGAAAACTTCGAGGATCGTGGCCAGGGTTCCAGTAACACTCTCAGTGTGGCTCTCAACCCTCCCCAATACCTCTGTGCTCAGAATCCAAAATATTGTCTAAAACATAACTATGTCTCCTCCTGGGGACTGGGAACTCCGTGAGAACAGTGACTTTCTCATTTCTAAGGGTTTTGGATTTCCCACGCTTTAAACAGTATGGGGCATACAGTAGGTGCTTAGTGCAACTTTATAGAATGGATTCTGGCCCCAGGCTTGAATCATCATAACCTCCCTCTGCTTCTGCTCAGCGATCCTGACAATAATAGCTAAATGATCTGGCCCTTCCCACCTACTTTCTCCGGGATTAGGGATCACTCAACCAACTTCGAGACTAACTAGGGACCGAGGAGAGAGGATTATGGGAAGTCGCATGCCAGATTCCACAACAGAACAGCAAGTGTCCACTGATGTCCACCATCTCCAGTGGAAACAAAGAGCATCATTCACCTCGAGCTCCAATAAAAAACAGGCTAAATAAATACTTCAAAGCAGCACTTAACTTGGTCCCTGAAGGTCACCCACCGAGTTCAGTATCCGGAAGCCTGTTCGCCAAGCTCCAGCCTGTTAGTTGAAGGCAGGTAACAATGCTGAAACCCAGCCATGGCTTTAAGCATGGGAGTGCTCTCAGAAGGACTGAGAAGGCCCTGGGCTAGGGTGGGTCACTAGGGGAAGACCATAGACATCTGTGAGATTTCAACTACACACGGCCCCTCCTGGAACTCTTCCAAGTCATTACCGCTCTGTAAATGACAAGGATACATAGAAAACTGTCACTCATCCTAAGGGGCATGTGGACAGCTTAGAAAGCCTTTTCCGGGTTTCACGTGTAAGTTGTTCAACAAATTGACACCACGCTGGGGTCCCAACAAAGGGTGCCCCTGTCTTTCCTGCTATGCCACACCCAGTTCTTCTCCCCTCCCCAAGCCACACCCTATACTTTTCCTACTGAATTGAACTCTGGATATGCAGGAGGCATGACTAAGTGCCTACGCTTGCCTTGGCCTTGCTCGCAGACTTCCAACTGTGCTAGATGCAGAGCCGGGGAAGATGGGCTCCAGCCGCAGCTCAGGGAAGATGGCCCCAGTCACAGCTCAGAAGAATATCTGGCAAATGCGATTACAGCCCCAGATCTGCTGCTAAAGGATGGTCTAGGAGTAGGCTGCCCATTCCAGTTAACAGCACATGGCCAATGACAAGAACGGTAAGGAGGATTAAATGTTCTTATCTAAAAGAAGACTGATAAGTGAGCCCTACCCTTTCCTCTGCTATGGAAAGAGGACAATGAGATCGACAATAGGATTCCCCACAGAGATCAGGGAAATTATAGAAATTTCTAGAAGGTGATCTATAGCTGTAAACTGTTCCTCCCCCTTCGGCTTCCCCCACCCCAGACATCCTGGGGAAAAGGTAATATTGCCTAACTAAAGCTGGATGCATCAGACACCCTACCCTGTGACCCAGACAGTACCCCCTGATACTGCTCAACAACCTGGTTATATCCATTTAGAGCTGAGCCCCACTTTAATAGGGACACTTCACGTGGTGCTATGTCTGCAGTGAGACAACCTCCAACACGGCTTATCTGCACAGACATCTTTCCTCTGAGCATCCACCCTGACTCTTGGCAGACGCTCTGGCATATGCTGGGCATTGACCAAATGTGGAATGACTGAATGAATTAAGCACTGAATAAAAGCTAGCAGGCTGGGCAGCCAGGTTATCCACGCTGAGCGAGGCCTCCTTGAGGTGTCCTCAAGGAAAGCAGACACAGCGGAACTCGCAGTCCTATTTCTGTCTACCCAGAGTCGAAACTGCTTCTGAGAGCTGGCTTTCAAATCGCCTATGGTTGAGTGAGACAGGGCTACCTATCCCAGTAGCTAAGCTAATCTCTCCCCTCTCTCTCTTTCTCTCTCTCTCTCTCTCTCTCTCTCTCTCCTTCCCCTTTACTCCTTCTATTTCCTTCGGTGTCAGCTCTATTGACCATTGTGTACAAAAGAACATGTAAACCTAGTGGGGAAAGAACTAAGCTGCCCCGGAGGTGAGAACTTGTCCTGGGAGCTCATAGCAGTGATAAGATCTAGCTACACTGGAAACTGCAACCCTTGGACTTTTCCTTTGCTTTGCCTTCGGAAGGCCCAGCCAATTCCTACATTGTGTAAGACAACTTTCAAGCCACCAAACCCTAACCCTAAGAATTCTGACAGTTCATAATGGCAGAAGCAGGTTAATTACACCTTTCTACAAGGGGGACACATGCACTGACTGTCTTGATCTTAGCAGCTAGGAACAGCCCCGCCCCCCACCCCACCCCTCGCCACTACATTCAGCACGTCAGAAGGGTGCCCCCAATCCTCCCAGGCACACAGACATTACCACTCCCCCCAAAGCCCAGATGTCTTCTATTCCAAAAGATGCAGGGACCTCTGGAGACAAGAAGTGTTGAATGCGTTAACACCTGGGAATTAAACTGAGAGGAAAAACCCTCAAGCATCATGCTAGGTACTTCATGGGCATCAAATAATTTAAGGCCATCTGATGATTATAATACCTATGTTATATTCTAGGAAACAGGCTCAGAGAAGTTAAGGAGCTTGCTCAAGGTCACAGAGCTAGTAAGTAAACTGAAATTTAAACATCATTCTGGACCACTCTTACCACTTTATCACTCCGATCGCCAGGCACTGGGAGGGAGGTGGGCAGTATCCCTTCACCCCACAACACCCTCGGGCACAGACATCCACGCTGACTTACTATGTATGCCCCCTGGAGTAAGGGCAGCCTCGCCGACTCCGCTTTACCGAAGCCTACGTAACTAAACTAACCAATGTGCTGGTTAGTGATTTAACAACAAAGTCAAGCTCCAGGCAGCGCAGCGGAGACGGCGGCCCCCGCGGGCCGGACTGGAGCGCCGCAGAGGAAAGGGCGGGAGCTGGCTCGCACTTGGCCGTACAGTCGGGCCCCAGCCTCAGCCTTAGCTTCCAATCCCGGCGTCACTGGGGAGACCCGCGCAGCTCCCTGCGGTGCCCGCTCGGATGCCGCCCCCCCCCATCCAGATGTGGGCAGCTGCGCTACCCCGCGACTCGGAGAGTCCCGGGGCTCCGCGGGGCGTTTCGCAGTGCTCGCCGCAGCCGCGCGCCCCTCCCAGCCCCTGCTCTGTGGGCTCCGCACGCGGTCGCCCCGCAGAGCTCGCCCAGCTCACCTGCACAGTCGCTGCCGGCCGGCTCCCGGCGCCTCGCTCGGTTCCCGGCCTGGGCTCCAGGCACCCGCTCCGGGCTGGCGATGACTGTGACCGCGCCGGGCGGGGCGTGGCTCCTCCCAACCCCGAGCCACCTGGGGCGTCCGGGAGAGGCGGGCCGACAGGTGAGCGCCACACGTGGGGGAGCAGCCCGGGTGCCGGCTTGGGGACGCCGCCTGGGTCCTGCGCCCAGTGGCACGAAGCCCGGTGAATGCGAGTAGGTTGCTTAATGCACCGGTGCAGGAGGAGCTGTTCCCACCTAGCCTGGCGGGCTGGGAAAAGAGCACAGACCCCGCTCGGAGTAGCTAGAGGGACACTGCCGCCCTCATAGATGCGAGAGTCACTCCGGGGTGAAAACTGTGAGGCAAAGAGTACAACTGACTTGAGAAACAGAACTCGGGCCTTTTAGACCGTTCGGTCCTACCCCTTACACGCTTCACCTATCTCTAAAACGTCGGCTTTCCCTCGTGTTAGTAAGATAATTTTCTATTACTATGTCCTCCGCAACTCTGGATTGTAAATCCAACCTTGCTTCTCTGTAGATAAATCCCCAAAGCCTTCAAGGAGATAGCTGGTTTGCCGACCTACACTCTTGGGACGCCTGTGTAAGTGGCCAGTCACATCTCTAACTTACAAAGAGGTCACACAGAATAGGATGGCCTGTCTGTCTGTCTTGCACCAGTGGGAACCAACCCAGAATTGGGACAACTGACTCAGGATGTGGCAGAGTTGAATCTGAAGTCCAGTCCTGTCCCTCTCCAAAGAAAGCACGGTGGCCTGGAGGCTCGAGGGGCTTGGTAGGATGATCTCTTGTAGAAACTAGGCATGGGGGTGATCACCATAGAGACGTCTACCCATGGGCTCTGCACGATAAGGGGACACCTAAGCCACTGGCATCTTGAAATTTTTCCTCTTGACAGATGACCTTAGCATACGTGCAAGGGGTATGTGGTGTAGCTGGTTCCCGCTGGTTACATTTATGGACTCACAGAGAAAACTTACCCAAATCTGTACAGAAAGTAACGTTCGTCTTTCAAGATGTACAGAGCCCATCCTTCTAATAACTACTTCAGGGCCCTGCTATGACTGCGGACTAAACCGACAAAAGTTGAAGGCCGTCTGCCAAGGTGATGTCAGGGACAGGTGAACCCACCCTTCCCCCTGACCACAGGCTAACACTGTCAGGGCCCCGGGCCCCTCTTTCATCAGTGGATCAGACAGAAGGAAGTGTTTAAGATCTAGTGTTCCCTGGCAGGTCTACTCACAAGAGACAGTCCATCCTGGAAAAGAGTTTCATGATGCACCACATGGGTGTGCCTAACCACAGCTGCGACTCCCCCATGGCAGGTATGGAGGCTGATGTCCCAGGTTGGAGCAGTGGCAGGGCCTGCCTTACGGGTCACCAGTGCAGGTGGGGCTGAACAAAGGAGCCGCTCCAGGTCCCACCCTGGAGAGGTAGGCCCAGCCCTCTTGGTGTTTTGGTTTCAGTCAATGGAGCGTGTGAGTCTCTGTTGTGTGTGTGATCATGGATGGGCATTGTAAGTGATGCCACCTGGAGAGGCTGAAAACCTTCCAGAAAACATAAATTCTACTCTAGCCCTGCCCTTCCCCTTCCTCTCTCTCCCCGCCTGCAGCATGTCTTTTTTGTTTGCTGGGCTACACACACACACACACACACACACACACACACACACACACTTTTTTCTTTATCATTGAGATTTTTGTACACGTATGCAACGAATCACGATCATATTCACCCAATTCCCCCAAGTTCTCCCCCAGTGTTACCCAATGATTTCATGTTTTCTTTTCTCTTCTTTTTTATAACCTTTTTTTTTTAAGTCCAGTTAGTGTTACCCTTATGTGTATGGATGTGAGGTTACACACGGGAGCATGGGAAATCTACCAGTGGCTGCACATTTTCAAACAAAAGAATACTTCTCCCTCCCCAGAGTCCAAGAGCTCCTCTGTAAGGAATGGGGCCAGGAGAGCACCTCCCGTACCTGTTTTGGCTGGATTAGCCTTGTTTGTGCAGGTAACCTCAGCTGGCATGAGTTCACAAGCACAGTACTATGTTCGCATTGCAAGGTGCTCTGCCCTAGGCTCTAGCCCTTACATTCTCTCTACTTCCCAAAGCCAGGGAGGAGGGGGTAGAGGAAGCTGTCCCACTTAGGGCTCAGCCTCTTAATCTCAGCATCCTGACTAGTTAAGCATGCTTCTGTTGTTGTTGTTGTTGTCGTTGTGTTTTATTATTATTATTTTGTGTTACTTTATTTATGCATGTGTTTTATATATGAATGCTATGCCTGCATGCCAAGAGAGGATGTCAGATCCCATCATAGTTTGGAAGCTGCCATGTGAGTACTGGGAATTGAACTCAGATCTGGCAGAGCAGCCAGCCACTGTGCTTAACCGCTGAGCCATGTCTCCTGACCACATGCCACTTGATAGGATATTTCTTCTGCTTGGAAAATAGGAAGTGCCCAAACCAGACAAGACTTCTGCTGGAAACCCTCTGCTGGGAAGTGGTTTGTAGGACCTGGAGGTGCAGCCGTGAGGGTGGGTGAAATAAAGTCTAGGGAACGTGTGGGCCGCCCATTTGCAGAAGGTTCAGTAAATGGGACTGTGTGAGTCAGGGCTTCATTGCAGTGAGCAGACACCATGACCAAGGCAACTCTTACAAAGGCAAACATTTAACGGGGGCTGGCTTACAGTTTTAGAGGTTCAGTCTATTGTCATCACGCTTGGAAGCATGGCAGCCTCTAAGTAGGTATGTATGGTACTGGAAGGGCTGAGAGTTCTACATCTTGATCTGAGGTCAGCCAGGAGGAGACAACGTCCTCAGCAGGCATAGAAGGAGGCGCTCTTCTGCACTGGGTGGAGCTTGAGCATAGGAGCTTCAACGCAGACCCCCACAGTGACACACATCCTCCAACAAGGTCACACCCACTCCAACATTGCCACGCCTCCCAATAGTGCCACTTCTCATGGAGCAAGCATATTAAACCCACCACATGGGCCCTAACTGCATTGCTGTGTGTGGCTCCGGCTGCCAGTACAGAAAGCCTACTTGTGTCTCCTAGATATTAAAGATCTGGAGAAAAGGACCGGTGACGATTCTAGGATGAGGCAGGTAAAAACCACTCTATTTGCTATTATTCTGCCTGGCGCCTAGGAAAATTATGTTGAACTCCATTTTTTTCCTCAGCGTCTAGTTCTCTGATGGGATATTAAGAGAGAAAGGGAGGCTAGGGGATGGCTCAATCTGTAAAGTTTTTGCTACATCAGCTTGAGGACTTGAACTCAGATCCCCAGCACCCAGGTAAAAGCCAGGCATGTCAGCACTGGGTCTGCAACCCCAAGGCTGAGGGAGGAGGTCAGAGAAACAGAAGCAGGAGGATTCTGGCCTAATCGGTGAGCTCCAGGTTCAGTGAGAGATAAAATAAGGTGGATGGTAACTCATGAAAATGCACAACAGAGGCAACTGGTTGTGCACCCAGCACACAGGTACATGATCCTCCCCTCAACATGAACATGTACACACACACACACACACACACACACACACACACACACACACACAATACAAAAACAGATGGATAATAAAAAGAGAAAATATCTACATAGGGACAGAATCTTTTAAAAATGAGACCCAGGATACATTTACCTTTTAAAGTCATGTATATGTTAATACTTTGTCATGTCTTTTTTTTTTTTTTTTTTGCTTTATTCCATTTCTTTTTCTTTCCTTTTATAGTTATTTTTCTTTATTTACATCTCAAATGTTATCCCCTTTTCTGGTTTCCCCTCTGGAAACCCTCTATCCCATTCCTTTCCCCATGTTTCTATAAGGGTGTTCCCCCACTCACTCACTCCCAATTCCCCACCCTGACATTCCCCTACACTGGGTAATTAAGCCTTGACAGGACCAAAGGCCTCTCCTCCCATTGATGCCCGACAATGCCATCCTCTTCTACATATGTCTTTGGAGCCATGGGTCCTTCCATGTGTACTCTTTGGTTAGTGGTTTAGTCCCTGGGAGCTCTGGGTGGTCTGGTTGATTGATATTGTTGTTCTTCCTATGGGTTGCAAACCCCTTCAGCTCCTTCAGCTCCTTCAGTCCTTTCTCTATCTCCTCCATTAGGGACCTCCTTCTTAGTCCAATGGTTGGCTGTGAGCATCCTCCTCTGTATTTGTCAGACTCTGGTAGAGCCTCTCAAGAGACAGCTCTATCAGGCTCCTGCCAGCATGCACTTTTTGGCATCTGCAATAGTGTCTCAGTTTGGTGATTTTATATGAGATGGATCCCCAGGTGGGGCAATCTCTGGATGGCCTTTCCTTCAGTCTTTACTCCAAACTTTGTCTCTGCATTTCCTCCTGTGAGTATTTTGTTTCCCTTTCTAAGAAGGACTGAAACATCCACACTTTAGTCTTCCTTATTCTTGATCTTCATATGGTTTGTGAATTATATCTTGGGTCTTCCGAGCTTTGGGGCTAATATCCACTCATCGGTGAGTACATACCATGTGTGTTTTTCTGTGACTGGGTTACCTCATTCAGGATGATATTTTCTAGTTCCACCCACTTGCCTGAGAATTTCACGAAGTCATTGTTTCTAATAGCTGAGTAGTACTCCATTGTGTAAATGTACCACATTTTCTGTATCCATTCCTCTGTCAAAGGGCATCTGGGTTCTTTCCAGCTTCTGGCTATTATAAATGAGGCTGCTATGAACATAGTGGAGCATGTGTCCTTGTTATATGTTGGGGCATCTTTTGGGTATATGCCCAGGAGTGGTAGAGCTGGATCCTCCAGTAGTACTATGTCCAATTTTCTGAGGAACCTCCAGACTGATTTCCAGAGTGGTTGTACCAGCTTGCAATCCTACCAACAATGGGGGAGTGTTCCTCTTTCTCCACATCCTCGCCAGCATCTGCTGTTGGCTGAGTTTTTGATCTTAGCCATTCTCACTGGTGTGAGGTGGAATCTCAGGGTTGTTTTGATTTGCATTTCCCTGATGACTAAGGATGTTGAACATTTCTTTAGGTGCTTCGTTGCCAACCGATATTCCTCAGTTGAGATTTCTTTGTTTAGCTCTGTACCCCATTTTTAATAGGGTTACTTGATTGTCTGGAGTCTAACTTCTTGAGTTCTTTATATATATTGAATAGTAGCCTTCTATCTGTTGTAGGATTGGTAAAGATCTTTTCCCAATCTGTTGGTTGCCGTTTTGTCCTAACCACAGTGTCCTTTGCCTTACAGAAGCTTTGCAGTTTTATGAGATCCCATTTGTCGATTCTTGATCTTAGAGCGTAAGCCATTGGTGTTCTGTTCAGGAAATTTTTCCCTGTGCCCATGTGTTCAAGGCTCTTCTCCACTTTCTCTTCTATTAGTTTGAGTGTATCTGGTTTTGTGTGGAGGTCCTCGATCCACTTGAACTTGAGCTTTATGCAAAACAATAAGAATGGATCGATTTGCATTCTTGTGTCTTAATGTACTTTTGTTTGTTTGGTTTGGTTTGAGACAAAGTCCCTCGGTATAGCTTCCACTATCCTGGAACTCTCTATGTAAACCAAGCTGGCCTAGAACTCACAGAGTTCAGCCTGTCTCAGCCTCCTAAGTGCTGGAATTAATGGTGTGTGGATCAATCACACTGTGCTCTTGGTACTTTTTTTTTTTTAATTGTGAATTTGTGTATACAATTCTGGGCACTGAGAAGCCACTAAGTTAATTATGGTTAACATGGGAGTCATATAGAGAAATAGCCAGAAAGATTCAGATCAGAAAGAAGCAGGAGTCTAGGATTTAACTTCCATGGTCCTGGATCAGAACATCTGAGTTTAAATGAGAAGTTGAGAGATGTAAAACAGAATGATAACTAACCCTAAGGGAGTGGCTAGTTTGTGCCAGGCACTCTTCTAAATGCTTAGTCTTAGCCCAGAACCCTAGAAGCTGCAAATGAATTCATTGTTTTGGACTCCCCTTCCCACCCCTGCCACTTTAATCCTTATCTTAATTACATTTAGCATCACTATTGGAAAAGTTGAAACTCTTCACGTGACAAGCCTGTGAAAGGTGATACATGCTACACTCGGAGGATCAGTCAACACTGACATAGGACTTCAGGGAAGGGGAGGAGACCAGTTAAGACTACGGAGTTGTGCGATCCCTACCACCTGGAGAAGCACTCTCTTTCCATGCTGGGTCTGACCTGAGAACCGGAACGCAGGCAGACACAGTGGGAGTGATTATCAAAGCAACCTTTCCAGGGCTCCTGGGAATGAATGCCAGCTCCAGAGGGATCAGAAGGAAAGAAAAAACAGAATCCTCTTACTGATTGTGAAACTTGACATGTGTATCAAGGACAGCCAAGGATTGTGCATTTCTTAAGATTTTTGATATTCGTCAGAGTCCTGATGTAGCAAAAATAAAAAAGTTGAAGTCACCTTCCCGTAGTGTTTTGGGCATACATCTCACGTACTAGGGCAGCATGCAGAATTTTCAAGGTGGTATACTGTGGCTCTGTACCCTTGAGGAGACTTTAAAAAGATGAGGGCGGCCCCCTCCTAAGACTGAGCTGCAAACCAGCCTTTCTATATCTTTCCATTTGTCTTATTCTTCCCAGTCCCACTGGAGACCAGAGTGAATTTGCTTGGCTGGCTAAAACTCCAGCATCCGCATCTGGGAACACCCTTATCTTTACCTGAGTTCAGAGCAGCACCTAAGCTGCCAACCCAGGGTCTGCTCACAGAATTCCTGGCAAAAGAGAATATTCAGGGTCCTATTTGTCCTCTGTTGAGGTACTGGCAGTGAAACCCAAGGCTCTCCCAGAGAGCTACTTCACCAGCTCGCACTGCTGTGTTCCTCAGCCCAGGAATCTGTTCTTGAGCACTCTGATTTATGTTACCTTGGAAGGCAGCCCAAACACACTTATCATCCCCTTAATTGAGTGGGTAGAGGAGAGACAGTTTTCCAAACTAGTGTGGGGGAAACTTTTCTGTGTTAAAAAAACAGTTCTGTAAGTTACTTCTAATATTTCAGCTAGACTCTTCCTAGGGACCTTCACAGCTGGCTCCTTCAGCTACTGAAGTCTTCCCCATACCATATTTTCTTCACAGCACTGGAACGTTCTAAATTGTTTGACAGAGCACTTCTCCCTGGTTTGCAATTTACCCTGGGAAAATGAATGTTTTGTCATATCCCCTACCATTCCCCAATTCTACTGAACCCAAGGTGGGCGCTTGTCCTCACATGCTTTGTGTTGCTGTGATAAACACCGTGACCCAAAGCAACTTGGGGAAGTTATTAATGGGTTTATTTCGGTTTATAGTTCCAGGGCACAGTAGTTCATCACTGAGGGGAGTCAAGGCAGGGACTAGAGCAGAGACTAGGAGGGAGCGCTGCACGGTAGCTTCCTCTCATGCCTTGTTCAGTTTGCTTTCTTATACAGTCCAGCACAGCTGCCCAGGGACGGCACTTCCCTAGAGCACCAGTGATCTGAGCCCTCCTATTTAGACCTTCAACAAGAAAATGTCCCCCAGGCATACCTGCAGGCCATGACAGTTCCTCCACCAGGGCTCCCTCTGCCGGGATATGTCTAGGTTTGTGTCAAGTTGACCCAAACCAACCAGCACTGTGTTATGTTTGTGGAAGGAATGGATAAGGCCTTACACTTTTGCAGCTCTTTAAGTTCACCACCTGTAGAACGTACCTGCTCTTTCGTGAGGCAGCTTGAATCTGAGGCTAAGTTCTGATCTGAGAGTGAAGCAGGGTTTGACCTCAGTTTCCTCTAATCCTAAGCAGCCATGAAATTCTAGTCAAGAATGTGGAGGGCACCCACTGCACCACTTCCTGCCTCTGCTGTTGGGCAGCTCACTCTGCGCCCTTCCCCTGTTCCCCGGGGAAGGATTCCAAAATACAGTGTAACCATTGAGCCAGGCTTGGTATGAGAACTTTGCCACCAGGACTGAAACATTTTATTCACAACAAGAGGGCAGCAGTTACTGTTTGCAGCCACCTGGAACCGCTCTTAGTCCAAGGATCCCTAGTCCATAGCACACGCTCAACAAATGACCACGGCAAGGCAAATTCACAGCACGGATGTCCACCTTGATATGACGACGGGTCACATCCGAAAAGCTTTCAATGTTGTGGTGCTTCTGTGATGCAGGCAGAGCTTTGATCTTGCTGTGCCGAGGGTTGATACAGAACAGACCCTGCCTGGACAGCTATGCCTACCACGTACAGGAAGTGATGACCTGAATAGAACCTGGTGGTTCTGTATGTCCCTCTTCTATCCTGCCGTTCCATTGTCTGCCAGAAGATACGCAAGCTGCCTCTACATGTTTACCGATGTGTTCTCTGAGAGCTCCTCCATTTATTTGCTCCACGTAAATAAAGGCATTGTTTATTTTATCTTACAACTCTCAGGGGAAGTTGGGGGTGGTGTTCAGGAGTGGCTACAAACCTGGACCTTTGAGATAGATGACTTATGGGCAGATTCCTCCACCTTCAGCTACATGGAGTTTCTCATAGGTTTCCAGAGATAATGCATGCAAAGCTAAGTCTGTGGTCACAGTTGTCTCCTATTTATGCACAGTAAACCCATGGGCACAGTGGCGGTGCAGTACTTGTGTCTGTGGAGTTGGGAAGGGAGTCCTGAGGTACCTGGTCTTACTATAGAAAACATTCTAGATTCTGTCAGAAGCTGAATGTGCTTTGTGTGCAACTTGGTTTAATGACTCCTGAGTGTCTCTAGTTCCCTGTGGGGAATTTGCTAAGCTCCTTCAAAAGCCACAGGGATTTCATCTCCTGGCATTAACTGTGATTACCATGCTTCTTCCTCCATCCCTGGGAAACTGCACGGGCTTGGCCCATTATCCAAGGTCAGGACTCGCTCGACTCTCGACAAGCTCTCCGGTGTGAAAGGCCTCAAGGCACAGCATGGAAACTAGCCTGAAACCTCACCACAGTTACTTACAGGCCACGGCATGCTCACCACCCATGTAACATCTGAGCAGCTTTTCCTCTCAGGATAAGAGGGTGGAGAGCTCCCCACCCCAACCCCAACTCATATGCCAAAACTTAATTCCAGTGTGATGGTATACAGAGCTGGGGCCTATGGGAAGGTATCTTAGTCGCTATTCTGTTGCTGGGAAGAGAAACCATGAGCAAGGCAACTCATTTTTTTTTTCAAGTATTTAATTGTGAGCTTGCTTACAGATGCAGAGGTTAGTCCATTACCATCATAGTGAGGAACGTTGTGGCATGCAGGCAGAAATGATGCTGGAGAAGTAGCTGAAGGTTTGACATCCTGATCTGTTGGGAGGGGTGGAGAGGGAGGGGGAGGGGAAGGGAGGGGAAGGGGAGGGGAGGGGAAGGGAGAGGGAGAGGGAGAATGGGAGGGAGAGGGAAAGGGAGGGAGGGTAGGAGAGAGAGAGAGAGAGAGAGAGAGAGAGAGAGAGAGAGAGAGAGAGACTCTGACTGGCTGACTCTGGCTTTGGCATGAACTTTTAGAGACCTCAGAGTCCACTCCCCAGTGGCATACTCTCTCCAACAAGACCACATCTTCTGTTCCTTTCAAATAGTTCCACTCCCTGGTGACCAATTTTTTTTTAAATACATGAGCCTATGGGGGCATTTTCATTCAAACCACCACAGAAGGTGACTAGGTCCCCAGAATGGAGCCCTCATGAATGAGATTAGCTCTCTTTTGAAAAGGTCTCCAGAGACTCCCTGTCCGGTGAACGTTAAGACACTAGAAAAGTCAGAAGCATGCAACTTGGAGGCCTTCACCAGACGGCAACCACACTGGCATCCCGATCTTGGACTCCCGGGCTCCAAAGTAGTGAGAAATAGAGGTACTATGTATGCGACCTGCTCTCATGGGACTTCTTTAAAGCACCCCCAGCTGACTAGGAAAGTATAAGGGAGCCTCTAAACAGAGGGCAACAAGGAGATTTAACTTCACTGGGGAGAAGCACTGATTCCCAACAGAAGTCCGTTCTTCTGTGTGTGGGGGACATATATAGAAGGCAGTAGAGTGAAGTTGCCTTGTCCTAGGATGCCTGTGATGACAGCACTCACTCCTATTGAAGTAGCCCTATATACTCTCATTTGATCACTACAATACAAACAAATATACAATGGGCAATGGGCTAAATCTTCATGATCTGGGTATGGACATGAGATCTTTGAGTCTGAAATGTTAAAGGCTTGATTATTATCCTGTAGCTGGTCAAACAGAAACTGAGAGGTGGCTCCAGGGTCGAGTTTTTCTTCCTTTGTGTTATGGGATAACTCTGTTGAATCACTGCCCAATAACCTGTACTCTAGAAGTATCTTGTACCTACAAGGACTTTGGAGCTAAGAGCTGAGGTTGTCTGACGAAGTTAGCATCCCGTCAGCCAGATACTATATGCAGCCCTTGCCAACCCTTGGCAGCTCATCATAAAAACCCCCATAGGCCAGGCACAGGTAATGGGGATCTATGGCTAAGTGGGGAGTTTGTAAGGGAGTCCCACTTTGTTTTCACCCCTTCCTGTGGTTGGACTTGTGTGTACACGTGTGGTATGATTGGCATGTTTGCTTTTTCTAAAACTTAAGCTCTAAAATGAAATCCAATTAATCATTGTGACAGGCCAGGGGGTGGAGGAGCAGCTTTCAAGCAGGGGTTGCATGGGCTCCCTATACAAGGCCTCTCATATCCATGGGGACAATGAAACCACTGCCCAGTACCGCTGGACTTTCTTCAGGAGCCTGCTGAGGTAGGGCAAGCGTGTGTTGGTTCTGACTTAATATATGTTATATACTTTAAATGCAAAGATCATTGTCTTGAAGAGAAAACGTATGCATAATGTCAAATTTTTACAGACAACACGGTCAGCAAGTCATGACAAGGGTTGATGCACGACTCAGTATGTTACGTATGGAGGAGATTCTGCCAGGCACCCTTGCATCCCCCTCTGTATTACCCCAAGTCTTTCCCTGACTGGCTGAAGAAGTGATTCAAACTATGAGGTCATCGTCAGTCCTGAGAAAAGTTACCAAAGGATGCAATTTCATATATATTCTTAAATAAAAGGTTTCTGAGGTCAGTCCCTGGCTATTGATCTATGGGACACCCATATTTACAATCGTTATGTTGAGAGGTGGTATGACTAGCTGTTGAGCAGACAGGCCTTGGAGCCAGATTTTAAGTCCTGCCTCCTCCCCTTGCCAGCTGTGAGAACTTGGACAAGCTATTTAACCTCTCTGTGCCCTTTCCTCACCTGTGAAAGGAAGACAACAGTGCCTACCTCATGGGGTTATTAGGAGGATTAGATGGATTAATACATGTAAAGTACTTAAAATAGTGTCTGGCCCACAGCCAGAATGCTATTGTAAATTCATCGACTACTTACTGTGGCTTTCTGGGTATTTTAAGTTCCTGATGCTGTCACATGCCATCTAAAACTAGTTCAGAGATTTCCCTAATCTACACATTCTGTAGGAATAACATTTCACTATGTGTAAGTCTTCATAATAGCTGTATTATGAAAATCTCTTACAGTTCCCTCATGGATATGGTGAAGGGTTGGGAAGTGCTAGGCTACCTGGGACTTGAAGATGAAATAAAAGCTCACCCTTCACAAGGGAAGCAGAATGAATACAGAACCTAGTCTTTGCCATTCAAGTAAGAAAAGGCCTCGAACAGCAGTTCCGAGCCCAACTAACCACACAGGAATTGTTTTCTTTGTAGTTTGAAGAACCACCAAATGCCAAGGAGAAAGTGCCAATCCACAGCTCGAGACCTCCTGTCGGGGCTCCCACACTGTCGTCTCGGGTGTCAGAGCAGTGCCTCCTCCTGCTTCTGTTCAGTGTAGTATGGCCCTAAGACACATTACAAGACACGGCTGTCACAAATGTCAGAAATACACCTGACAGTGTCACCAATGCCACACCATTCGTGTTGCCAGTGACTGCCTTGACAAAAACCTCTTTAGTTCACTTTGTTCTGAAGATGTTTCGGCTCAGAGGTTCTGAGAGAAGCTTAGGAATATCTTGGAGCCAGGGATAGAAGACCTGGAGAAAGACCCCCCACCCAGGGACTGCCATGGTAGCCCCACTGCAGAGCAGAGCTGTTTCTGACCTGTGGGCTCATCTTGTTAACACTGGGATGTGCTTGGTGATCTGCTTCTTTCAGAAGACCTCTCCCCATCCTAAACAAACAAGGGTGATGTTTAACCGCATACATCACTTTTGACGATGTCCTATCTGGATAGTGCATCTCCTGAGTTGTGTGGAGAATAATTTCTAGACAGGTGGAGAGACATACAAGCACAGAATTTGTGGTGCCCACAATTACCCTTATTGGGCATTCATTTAGCATTCCCTTTCCCACTTAGGAATTCTTCAAGCCATTTTATTATCCTGTGTGGGTATTTTTCCTGCACATATGTCTATGAACCATGTGCTCACAGTGCCCTCAGAGGCCAGAAGAGGGCATCAGATCTTTTGGGACTAGAGTTAGGAAGGGTTGTGAGGCACCGATATGTAACTGAACCCAGTCATCTGGAAGGGTACTCTTATTAAACACTGAGCCTTTACTCCAGCCCCATCTTTTCCATTTTTAATTGATTAAAGCAGAGAGGCTCATTGTCTGGTTCCCATGCACCAATGACAACAGCAACAAAGCCCAGAGAACAAAGATGTTTTACACATGCAATTCCAGTTGTAGTTGCATGACCTCAGTCACAGGAGGCAAGGAGTTTGTTTAAAAAAAAATACGATTAAGCGAATAATCCAGGGTTATTCTTTAAGGACCTCTGACTCTAGTGCCATCTCATGAGACTTCAGATTTGTGCTTTAAAACTTAGAACCAAGGGGTTGGGGATTTAGCTCAGTGGTAGAGCGCTTGCCTAGCGAGCGCAAGGCCCTGGGTTCGGTCCCCAGCTCCGGGGGGAAAAAATTTAGAACCAACCCACAGCAGGAACCCACATGGCCCCATCATTCGCAGACAATTCCAGGAGGCCTTCAGCATAGACAGGACTCTTGTTTTCTCAGATGCAGGACGACAGTACTCCATGCCTGCAATGAGAGGGGGTGCCTTTCTCAGGCAGGAAGAAGTCCCAACACTCACCTGCTTCCTGTTGTAAGCTTTGGCTTGATGTTGCCTTTGAATCTTTTTTGTTTTGTTTTTCAAGATGGGATTTCTCATTGTGGCCCTGGAACTCACTCTGTAGATCAGGCTGGCCTCAAACTCACAGAGATCCACCAGCCTCTGCCCCCTGAGAACTGGGATCGTGTGCTATCATCACACAGCACCACTGAAATCTTAAACATTCCCTACAGGCACATGTTTTGAGCACTCAGGGCTCCAGCGTTTAGTGTCGTTTCAAAGGCTGTGAAGCCCAAGTAAGCAGAGCAGGGTGCGTAAGGATTATACTGGCCTAGGGTTCCAGCCTTCTCTTTCTGTTTCCTGCTAACCACGATGTTGGCAGGTGCTCTCACTGCCACGGCGAAGCCTCTTAGCCATGCTTTCTCCTAGCGTAGTAAAGACACTATGAAACCATGAGCCAAAATAGAAATACTTCCTCCATGACTTCTGTCATTCTGATGAGAAAAGACACCTAGAAATCAATACCTATTTTTTTAAAGGTAAAAAATAGAATTATTTAGCTTTACTGTGAAAGCAGGTTTTTTGTTTGTTTGTTTGGTTTGGTTTTTTTCAAGACAGGATTTCTCTACGTAGCCTTGGCTGTCCTGGGACTCACTCTGTACTTCAGGCTAGCTTCAAACTTGGAGAGCAGCCTACTCTGACTCCCGAGTGCTGGGCTGGGATTAAAGGTGTGCACCACCACTGCCAGGCGAGAAAACAAATTTAAGCAGATACCAAGAGGGGAAAAATACTCAACAACAAAAGCCAACAATGAAAAAGAGCAAAGCCTTGACTTGGGTGGTACACATTGGAGAGGCTTCTCTCAAAGGATGGTTCAACACACACCCTGACTTCATGCCAGATGCCCTGCTGAGGCTCAAATAAGGACACCAGAGCAGTCAAAGTTTAACTCAGTTTTATTGTCCAGTTTTGAATATTTTCAAATTATACAACATGCAGTCTGCCAGAGTATCCGTACATCTTCATTTTAGAACCTAGGAGATAACCAAAGTGTTTCAAGGGCCAGGGGGGGTTATTTCCAGATTTTGGGGGGCATTTCTATCTCACAGGATAGCTATTTAAATACATACTGCCGTTCTCCCCATCAAACCACAGAAACAAGTTTGTCCACAATTTTTCTTAATGAAATCTACTGTACAGAAGTAAAAGCCCAGAAACGCACATCTGCAGTACACATGACACTTTACAAACTAGACAGACAGAATTCTACAGAAAGCCCTAGTCCCCTTTTATCTGCACACACGGGAAGTGTTTAAAATTGATACACAATTCTCAGTAAATAAGCAGACTTCACAGACCAGTGTTTCCTTTGGCAGTTATCTGGTCCTCACTCAATAGTTGTTTAAAAATTCAAAATCAGGTTAGGAAGCAGTTTTAAACAATGACGGTTCTTTAGCTTGCCCAAGGTAGTCAGAATGGGACAATGAAGTGAACTCTGTCCAGTGACAAACTTCTGCTAATGACAAACTTCCCCAACGTCTTCTACCTAGAGTCCTAATGGAGCCTGTCCTACGAAGGAAGGGAGTAAGTGAAGCTTTATGTTCCTTTAGCTGTCCTTCTAGGAAGGTGAGGCTGACAAGAACCCCATCCCCCCAGCTCTCCTGAAGCCTTGGTGAGTACTGAGACTAAATATCATGTCTCTATATAGACTTGAAGACTTCAAGGTGTCACTGGATCTACATTCTAGACAAACATTTTTAGCCCTTCATTTATTCCAACATTTCTACGAATTCTTCACCATGCGATTCTCTATCTTCTAAAAGGCTTAACACCTCTTGCTGTTCTGCCTGCCATCCACTGAAGCAAGCTGCTCATCACTGTGCAGAGATGAGACCTCCATAAAACGTTCTCTAAGGACTGATCAAATGCAGTCGGTGTTATAACCCCCAAACATAACTGCTATCTTCAGTAATCAGTACCTCACCGGCTGCCAGGCAGAGGTTATTTGTCTACACCATCAGGCTGCTCTCCTACAGCACCTCAGAGTAAACGTTCAAGAAGTAGGCATGAGATAGCAAATTATTCAGAGGCGAGTACACACTGGCATACATTCCGGCAATGCGCAGCGTGTGACCGGAATGGAACCATCCACTTGGCTGTTCAGAAGTGGGATTTTTACAGTTAGAGTGCAAGATGTAATAGTCTGTCAACAATGAAAACTTTATAAACATGGTCTTTTTAAAAAGTGGCCTGAGAGCACACTGCTCTGATAAAGGAATTAATAGTCAAAGCGAGATTAAGGTATTGCTTAAATAAACCACATAATCTGTTCCAATGGTGTGCCTAGCTTTTAGTCACAGTGTGAGAAAATTAGATTAGAGGTCTTATAAAGAAGGGCGCTAGATGAACTGACTGGCTGATCAGCAACTAGCAGAATTATCTCTACAAGACATCAAAGCCAACCTTCTCTGTGAATAAAAGGACAGTGAATTTGGTAAGGCCCTTGTAGAGATCAAGTAATGTGAACTACAAATGAATGCTGCCTTTTAAAACTTGAAAGTGCCCACAAATTCTTCAGAAGTAGAAAGTGAGAACCTAGGGGGAAATTTGCTTTAGAAGAATCTAAAATAATCCATCTTATAATGGCTACTAATGAAAGCCAAGACTACCACATTCCTGACCTGTACCCAACTTCCAAACACAAAGTAGCACAGTTGTCTAAAAGACAACAGCGGGTCCTCGAGACAAGGAGCATTCCCTTGGTGGTCCTCTTAAGGCCAACATTTCAGCTTCCAAGCAGGAGGCCACCATAGGCCGTAAGCTGCTAATCTGGCATCGCTCAGTCCTGATGAGGCTTGCAAACTTACTGCCCTGCAAAGGACCTTTCCATCAGGCTCCAGATAGCAGCCAGCCAGTTATGTTGAGCAGACAGTGGTGACAACATGAAACAAGGCAAACACAGGCTAAACAAACGCAAAATCATCTTTGTAAAATAAATACTTCAATAGAAGTTATCTTCTTTTCATGCCTAGTTAAAAACAAAACCCCGTTATAAAGGGCAACATCTAACAAATAAATTAAGTCAAATCAGGGTTAGGAAAAATCTATACAGAAGAATCAGGAAGGTAATAAACATAACCCTCAACATTTTACACACGAGAGTGCAGAAGCACACACATTAAGTACATTAACTTTTTCTACCCCCACCCTCACAGCCATGGGAAAGCCTAGAGTCTCCCCTTACACTAGGGGTAGCAGTTTCAGAAGACAGTGTGAGCGCACACTTCTGGGGCACACCTGATGACGATGTGGGTGATTTCTGAGATGGATGGATGTTACTAGCTAAACCACAATTGATGGAAACAAATAGCAGCTCATAGTATGGACTTCCTTAGTGTCTCTCGAGACTCTACTACTTGGCAATTGATCCTTTCAGTACGCCCAACTGGACATAAGTCTCCACTAGATTCATGGATCTGAATAAAGCGGTAATTAAATATACAAAAAAATTCCAAAACCCCAAAAAAACCCAATCCTATCGCACTGATTTTTCTGCCCCCTAACTGTGTCTCAAAGAAGAAGAAGCCTATTTGGTGCCAAAGAAAGAATTTAAATCAGCAGTTTGCAATGACAGGTTACAATAAAAACAGACAGGCATAAATCTCATCAATGACTTCTCCCGAGGGAATTCTTTCCAACTACAGTATGGACGCTGGATCTCTAGGAACATCTCCTCAAGCGTGCGATGGTTTGTTTGCCAGAGAAAGAGGCTAGCCCAAGGCAGGTTCCAGGGGATCCAGAGGAAGCTGTGAGCAGGGGAGGCAGCCCCATCTCCACTCTTCCAAGTCTGCAGTCTTTCCAACACTTGTACAGGAGTGGTGTTCAAACAACTGGGCCGGCCAGGACTAGTCACTGCAGGTTCACCAGCAAGCATTGTGGAGGTGAATTCTATGACTCTTCACACTTTCCTAGATGTGTCTGAAGGAGCAAATTCTACACTGCTATCGTCAAACTGTCTTTCTGCCTTGAAGAAATCTGCTTTGCACTTTACCAGGTGTCATACTAAAAGGTCTATTTTACAGATCCAAAGATATGACCAGGATATTTAAAATGCTCTCTGGGGTTGGTTTTGGAAAAGTGTTCAGAATGAAAATTTTGAACCCTATAGCAGCACTTTTTTTTGTTCCCTAAAAATATAAAGTGATGTGTTTATTTTACAGGAAACCGGACAGTCGAGGCAGAGCATGGTCACTGGTTCCACAGCACTTGGTTGTCCCTCTGGGATAGCACAGTAGGGCATTCCATTCCAATGGGCCAGTGCACTGCAGGGGCCTCCAGAGACCACGCAACCCCGGAGGCTGAGAAGTGGCAACGTCTGAGCAGGAAGTGGGTATTGCGTAACCACCTCCTTCCAACTTCTTAGGAGAAGGATCCAAGCACGTATCTGTGCACACAAATTCTACACAGCGCAAACACCTGAATCTGGTGTACTACAGACGGCTGGGCAAGCAAGTGTAAAAAGAAACGGAAACTGTATAGGAGGGAAATAAAGGAACTGATGACTAATATAGTCCTTTTCATGCTACGTGGGGTCATATCTGTTGAGAAAGAATGAAAGAGAGAACACTGTAGTTAGCAATCAGCAGACTCATTCCTCAGACTTTTGTTTCAGTCTAGGCATTTTGAGCAGAGCTGTCCAATACAATCAGAGCCACTTACTTTATTCTTCCAGTATCTGCGTTAAAAAGTAAAGCTGAAAGGAAACACTCATCTCAACGATACGTTTATGAAATCCAGTATTAAAATTTGACTTCAATATGTACGTATGCAGCTATTTTTCGCTACAGTGTTGCCACTGAGGGATGTGCGCCTACCCCACCCCACAGTGAGTGTGCTCAGCCTGGGGTCTACTGCTCGCCATTGGTGCTTCTCGGCTGAGATGTGTCTAACACAGTGGACACAGAGCTTCCTACATCCTGGATCTAAGTATTTTGTCCTGACACACTCAAAGTATTCTCTCCCCAAAGTCAGTATGTTCTGAATCTGTGTGCAATCAGAGTAGCACAAAGGACTTCCTGTCCCAAGGGACAATCAGACATCGCTCATTAACCAGTGCACGCATCGCCAGGCAGGTCAGACATGGTCCTGACCAGGCATTCTACAAAGAGAGAATTGATTTGAAAGTGGGTTTCACACCAATGGAGTCATGAAGGTTTCAGAACAACACCCCCTTCCAGTTTACTCTGCCTCTTGGTAGAGGTCTATCCTTCTGACCTTGAACAGGTTCCCAGAATGGAAGTCTTTGACCTTTCTAGACTAGAAACTAGCCCTGAGTCATCTTCTGTTAACTCTTGTAAGCTTGACACTCAGAACATTGCAAAAGAGTCAACCCCTGCCAGCATGGAGGGGCCCTGACCCATCTGTGATTTCCCATCTGCCCTGTGGATTTCCAGCAGAGGTCACGGTACCCTCAGGCTGAGGAGGTGGGAAGGAACCCATTGGGCAAGTACAGTCTCGTCCTCTGAAGTGGCACAACAGGAAATATGCTGGAGCCGAAGAAAAACCCATCTGCTCCCCGGAGTTTGAACAGGACCCCATAACCTGACACACTACTTCCTGTTTACTCCAGCCTTCTGTCCACCTGCATGGCCTCACAGCCCTGCCACAATACTTTCTCCATGTTGTTTCTCTACAACCTCCTCATTCGTAACAGTGCAAGCAGCACCACATATTTTGCGTAAATAAAGACAACATAAATTATACATGAATGTAAAAAAGGAAAGAGGAACATGGAACGGAAGAGAAGAGGCAGGTGAGGGACAGTTCATGCTTTCTAAGAACAGCCATTCCTCCTGGACCCACACAGTAAATATGCAGTTATCTCATTCTGTCATTTCCCATGCTTACAACCTTCCCTGATTAAAGGGAACATAAGCAGCCTTTGATGATAATCTTGTAATTTCTAGAAGTTACAGAGAGATAAAACAATTAATAGGAAGGAGGAGTTTCCCGTTGGGCCTTTCTTGGGAGCCCATGGTTCCTGTTGAGTGTAGAATGATGGAGTCACTTACAATCCACCTTGAGCTGAAAACCAACAGGAAGGCTTTTGAAGCCGCACTGATATCCTACTTCACCTACGGGTTTGTTCCCCACACCTTATCCCCTGGGCAGAAGTGTGCCTGCAGGCAGGGAGGTGCTGGCTGCATACCTAACATTATGGCTGCAGCAATGACTACAGGCAACTCATGTTGACACAGGAGCATTTAGCACACAAATGCTGTGGCCTCAGTAACTCCAGCAGACCATGAAGTGAGGAGATTTCCACGAGAAAGATGGTATTCAACTTCCCCACTGCCCCCACGTATGAGTTCCAGCATGACTGGGCTGACAGCTTGAAAGAAATAGGGGCCACAAAGGAGGCTACTTTAGTGACTTCAGGGGCTGTGAGAGGTGGATTGTGACAGGCCGCTGAATGAAAAGGCAGAAGCCGAGATGGGGCTCTTCCTTCCCTACAATGAAGTGTTCTTCCCCTCTCCTCCCATTTTCAGATTGTTTTGGGTCAGTTAGAATATATCTATCCAGCCTCCTCCTACCCGGATGTCCATCTCCTTTGACGAATGCACCAGAGAAAATGGAAGGAAATGGGAAATGTTGAAGGTTAAAAATAAAACACCCATCCATACTCCCCTGTTTCTATCCCAGAAGGCCAGGGAATCTGAGAGCTTAACATCTGCTTCCGCGGACCTTCTCTCCAGGCCTGTAGAAAAGAGGCTCAGTCACCCAACAGCAGCAAGGGATCAGACCAAGGGACCGGGCAGTGGACAAGGCTCTGCCAACATGAGGCCGCAGATCAGAGGGGGAACGTGTGGCCAGATTTAGGAGGAAATAAGATCACCCTGCTTTAGAAAGGGTGCAGAAGGCTGAAGAAAGCGGCAATTATGCACATAAGGGTTTGCAAGAAGTATTTAGACTCCAGCCCTCAGCTTTGGCTTTTGAAATTGCTTGCAGTAGATTTAAGCTTAATCCAAACGGTACATAGTTTTATCTTTCCCTTTGCTTTTCTACAGTCCAATCCCCATTTATAAGAATTGCCAGTTGCCTTCTTTGCTTATCGCGGTGATGCAATCTGCCACGAAGGAACCGTTCCGCATTTTTGACTAGGAGAAATGCATAACCCAGACTACTGAAGCAAGGTCTTCCTGGTGCCACAGAGTCTCCTTCTGAGTTCTGGGTGGTAATCTCCAGGCCACCAGCACTGCCCACCTCAGGTCCCTCTGTCCTGGTGCCTACAGACACACTACTTTTCTTAGGCCCTAGCCTCACAACTACTGTAAGATTAGTACTGTTGAATTTTTGCTAATTTCTTGTCTGGGTTTCCTTCAACTCCTTCCACATTGTCTTATCAGACCCTACATAAGGACCCTTGTGTGACAGCCAAGAAATCTTCTTTGACGTGATGAGGACGGCTGCTCTCTCCATGTACTCCAGCCAAGGCCATGCAGAGAAACAGACGCAGAGGCTGCTCGGAGAAGTAGCCCCTACCCATTAAAGCAGACAAGGGGGTCTACGAAAATGTAAAGTGATGCCAATTAGTTAAGGGTTTTAAAAAAACTAATCTTTCCTTAAAAATGCCATTTATGCCTGAACTCATATGCCCACACCCACACAAAGACACACAAATACATAATTAAACAAAAACAAATTGTTTATGCAGTAAAAGGGCTACAGAGATGGTTCAGTGGTTGAGACCACATACTGTACTTGCAGAAGACCTGAGTTCAGTTCCAACGCCCACATAAGTCAGTTCATGCCCTTCTGTAATTCTTAAGTCCTCTTCTGGCCTCTGGAGGGATGTGTACTCATGTGTACTTTCCCACACGTAGACATACACAAAAATTAAAAATAAAACCTTTTTTTAAAAGAAAAAGTCACTTATGGTAATTTATTTAAATGAATCACTCATTTAATGTTTTAGTTTTAAAAGTTTATATGGTACATATGACAAATAGATACTAAAGCCCTCTGATTGTCACTGATCCTCTTTACGGATACACAGGGTACCTAAAGTCGAAACTTGAAGAACAGTCACACAGAAGCTCCAAGTTCCTGGTCTCAGGCCCACCTTCGTTTGGCCCTTCTCTGTGGAACGCAGAATAAGCAGCCCTGGCTAGGTGGTATGAGCATGTGCAGAAACAGCACTCACAGAAATGAGAACAGAGGCTGCTTCTGCTAACAACCCCTGACTTTCCCGTGGGCCCATGGGGGAACTGGAAAGCCGGATGAAAACATGGCATCCGGGTCTTTTGTGCCTTCCTGCTTTCTTCTGGGTCCTCTGCATACCTCTTCAGTTTGGCACGTTAGCTGCTCACAGAGCTCGGTCTAATCTAGCTCATCCCTTTCAAGGCTAAAGGAACAGTGACGTCATTATCCTAATGGAGTTTCGAGAAGAGGAAAACCCTCACAATAATTCCCTTAACCCCTAACTTCCTACCCTGCAGCACTGTGACCCTGGACCCCTATTCCTATATGAAGGCAATTACCCACGAGGGTAAAGATGCCTGTGACCTGAAATAGAAGTAACCATCTCCTGAGAAACACTGGCCCCGCCAGCAATAAGGGCTTCTGCAGTCCTCCCTCCAGAACCAGAGTGGAGACAAGTAGATAACCAGACCACACTGGACCAGGACTGCCCAACTCTGCATACACCTCCTGCCTCCTGCCCCAGTTACAACTTATGCCAAGCACCCTGAGACAGACTTGGAGTCCACAGGACCCAATTTGTTCCCTTTCCTAATGTGGCAGCTCTGACTTTTACCGTTACCCATCTCTTTGCCTGCTATCCTGGGAAGGTGGTCCAGCCTAGGTCCCCAAGGCTGCCTGTGGAACCTGCACTTTTACCCTAAAAATCTGCGCTTTTACTCTAGTTAGGAGACTTGTAAATGCCTGGTCTAGGCCCACAGACCACAGATTCACACTGACACGCTTGATCCTCAATGGACCTGTAAGTAGAACTACACAGAGGCACAAAGACAAAGTGACTTGGCCACAGAGTAAGAACCAGTCTCAGACCAAAGGGATCCAGCCCCACTTCGGTCGGTTGGAATCTGGTCGTTGTTTCTGCCTGTAGTGGGATCCTTGAATGAATGAAGTTTGTGATCGTCTAGTTGCTAGTGGCAAGGACTTTGGATCAGCAATATCTGGTCTGGAGGTTCAGAGGTGGGCTGCACCTGTCTGGAGGATCCCTGCATGCCATCAGTCAGACCAGTGTCAAGGGCTAAGATGACAGCCGCGTTGGCCCACCCTCCATGCAGTGTGACCACATCTCTGCTGAAAACAGCTAGCAAGCATCTTGAGGAGACACAAGATGAGTTACTTGTGACTGAGTGTCAGAACCAGGAAAGGGACACAGTGAGGGGTCACCCTAACAATGGTGCAAGACAAATGGGATTTGGGTGATTAAGACAAGAAGTCGCAGATGAAAAAACAGGAGGGCCCGAGGCAGACAAGGGCAGAGTGAGTGAGCAGCCTCTTGGGAGCTCAGTGCACAGCCGAAGACCTGAAAGGAAGGGCTCTGATGCCGGAGTAGCCAAGTGCTTAGAGAGGAAATTCCATTCTGCCTGGACGAAGGAAAGGAAGCGGTGGAGAAGTCAGGGGTTCTGAGGAGGTTGGAACGTCTTCTGATCAAAGGGAGACATGCCCATACCATAACTGGGCCAGAAGTTTATGGCTCCAGCTTCAAGTATGTGAAAATGATGAAGGGTGTGGGCACTGGGAGCTGAGGAGACGCAGGAGAGGCCTGCGTTAGAAACACCGACTCTCCTCTCTCTGCTGCACAGCTGGAACCTCCCCTGCATGAGCCGGGCTTACTGTGAGGAGAGTAGAAAGCGGTGTGTGGTGCATCCCACTGGCTAGGGCTCCATGGGCGTGGAGCCAAGGTCCGTACTGGAGCAGAGGTGCATCGGCCAGGCAGCCCAGCAGTCAGGATTCCAGGCTGAGTCACATGACTACTGAGACAGCAGACAGCAGTGAGCACGGGTAGAGCTTCGTTACACGTCTACTCCCATCCAGTTACCCAGGAATTTAAAGGTGCGATTCACACCAATAATTCACGATTATTTATCTTATTCACATTAGAGAGAGATCCTGAGGAAGTAGGACCTAAACAGGACAGCTATCCTCCAATGATAGGGTAAAGCCATGTGGAGCACGGACGAGGGTCACAACATGACAGCCCAGGTCACAGGCTCCCCCGGGGGCCAGGTTAACCAGGGGATCCTGTCAGGCAGTGGAAGGGGCTATCGGAACACTTTCCTTATGTCTCAAAACATGAACACAGAGCAGGAGAAAACACTTGTTTGCTTCATTAAATATATGTGCCACTCACTAAACGAATCCCTGTACAATCCCACCATGGCTTCTAAAATGGCACAGACATTTTACCAGTGGTTACATCCCCATACTCCGACTGCTTCATACTCAACTTGTCTCCAAGTTAGCCACTCAGCAGGAAAACAATGCAGTGCAGACACAAGAGACGTGGCGTGAGTCTAACAAAGGAGTGTGACCCCTTTGGTCTGGTCAAGGCACGTGCAAATGAGGGCACATCAGACGTGCAGCAGCAGCACTCGGCCACATTGCACTTTTCTGTTTATTTTCGATGAAAATTCAATTCAACTCTTATTAAATTATGATACGGTTAAGTGGTTTGAATTTCTGACTTGTGGTTTTGTTTTAATATAATTTTAAAATTTGTTTTGACTTTATGGCTGTGTTAAATATGTAAGAACAGGGAGTGTATATTATTTTAAATTTATAAATATTTAAATATTATAATAAAATAAATTCAACCAATGTTGGGGACCTCTGAGAATTGTATTTCTTAGAAATATTCTTTTAGTTTTTATGTTGGAGAAAATGTAACAGTTAAACATAAGAGAAATAAATAGATATACCCCTCTATATATATGTAGATAGATAAATATCCCCTACACACACACACACACACACACACACACACACACACACACACACACACGGGGTGGGGGGCAGGGGGTAGGGCACACATCACAGACAAATGGTTGAAGTCTAATAAATGAAGATTCAGCAATGCCCTCACAGCGCCATCTGGTGGATACATTCGAACAAGTCCTCATTTGGGTTGCCCAAGCATTGTCAAGAAAAGGAGCTATCTCTAGGGCCCTCAGAACCAGAGAGCTGGATAAATATTTAACTGGGTATCTACACTCAGTGTGGAGCCTCAAACAAGCACTCCACACTGCCTGAGAGGGCCATTTCATACCTTCTCTATTCTCAGAGGCCTACGGACCTTCTCCCCTCCTTCCCTGCTGATAATCTATGATTCTTACTTGCAAAATAAGAGGCCCAGTGCTCTGCCCACCCCAGCTAACTTCCTGATGCACCTGCACCTCCACCCCTGCCCCTTAGCTGGATGGATACCACAAGTTGATATTGGCATCTATTTTTAAGAGAAAGGCAACTATCTCAATCAACATCCTTCACATCTCTGCCTTCCATCAAATGTAGCTCCCAGCTGCCAGCTCATTCTTCACCACCACCATCAGCAGCACCAACATCAGCACCAGTGCCATTCACCATACAGTTCCAAACAAATTGCCTAAAGCAACCCAAGATCACCACCATCTGGCCTTCACCAACTACCCAGTCTCTATCTCCCTGTGACCTTACATACTCTTACCCAGGTTTTATTCTCATGTCACCTTGTTTTCACGACCTACTTGTCAATTTCAGGCCAGGCTACCTGTCCCCACTTTCCACTTCCCTCTCTACCCTGTAAATTCTAAAACATCGGATCATAAACACAATCTGTGGGTCTTCACTCTCTAGGCCTCTAACTCTGGCCTCTGCTGAGCTTCAGACTCCTGCCCACCTGTTGTGGAGCCATTTCATTCAAATTTTAAAGCTCTATTCTTAAGACTATGGAAGTAAGCAACCCACAAGTCTCAGGAAGTCCCTGAAACTGACCAGATATAAGCATTCCTTCTACCCCAGTAATATTAGATAAATAGTAAGAACTACAGAGGAGATTTGCTGTCAGTGAGGCAGCTTTGAGCTACCTACAAGTCATGCAGAGGATCAGGGTTCTAGCTGGGGTGGGCTTTCAGTGAGGCAGTGTCTTTGAGTTATCCTTGTTCTTATAAGTAACCCTAATGAATCTCATTGGTTCACCAAGTTGGACTTTTGTGTAATCATTTCTTTTGTCTGTCATCAGTTCCTTATCTGGGATAAAAACACATCAGTTATATCTCCAGGAACAGTATCAGACGACATAAATGGTACCTAGTCAGGGATGGATAGAAAACAAAAAAGAGATGGGGATGAGGGTTGCATAGCTCCTCCAATGCAGATCCATGTGAGGGTGGAACATCTGTGAGAGGAATTCTAATATACCTTTCCCTATGTGGTATGGGATGGCATGACCTCTTGCTGTAAGTGGTAGCTGTAGTTTTCATGAGATTTGTGACAGGACATAAAACCAAGGCCAAGCTGTCATATGGTAGATTCTCCATCTTGGTGGAGATTCCCAGAGTAACCATTTTCCTCTGTGGGAATGGGCAGCATCCTTGATGAATGGGGTCTACCTTCTGACTTTGGGATGCCTCCAAAGAGCTGATGGATTAAATAATGTGTTACAGACTCTGAGGTGACATGGAGCAGAAGAGATGATTGACTGGTCATGGTGTCAGTTGTCAGGCCCCTGGTATGAGTTGACAATCATTCAGCTGTTTTCCCAGATAGAACTTGCTAGCTTAAGGGGGACTTAAAATGGGAAAAGAACATGTAGTAATCGCCTGCCTCTATATGTGCCCTGTTTTAAATGAGATATAGGTATGGCCTTGCCACCTCTTATGGATGGGTACAAAAATGCAACACATTCTGTTGAAGAGCACCTTGTGGGATCCAAAAAGAGCCTATGGAAGAAGTCAGCTAATGAGGGAGAAGAGAATAAGGTAAAAGTGGTTTTAAAAAACCCTCAGGTCTAACCATTAACATAGGAAAAGAGAATCCACGGCTCAAGATGTGCATGGGGTCCTTTAAAACGCCCCATGCAGCGGGTGGTGGTGACGCACGCCTGTAATCCCAGCACCCAGGAGGCAGAGGCAGGGGGTCTCTGAGATTGAGGTCAGCCTGGTCTACAAAGTGAGTTCCAGGACAGTCACAGCTACACAGACCATAATAACCAGGAAGTACCTGCCGCTCAGCTTCTTGAACAGGGAAAGATTTCTACACAGGCCGTAAGGAGGGCCTGTCCCGGCCTGGCCTGTCATGGCCTGACCTGTGAGGCTGGGGGGCATGAAGGCAGATGGCATCATTCTGAGTGCTGTGGCAATGAGAAGTTAAGCTGGGAACCAGAGTTGTCAACATGAGGGAAACCAACGTCTGATGGATTGGCTCATTGGAACCATTAGAACTCAAGGTTTTCACAGGTGAGGTCCTCATGAACATGAGGGACTGGAAGATGACAAAAGGGCAGGTGTCAGTCACTGAGAGAATCAGCTCGGGAGAGAGGGCTGATGCCTGGCTCACCGGGCCTGGCAGACCTGTTTACCCAAAGTTAAAAAAGAGACTGACTCAACGGGGACCCCAGGAAGAGCAGGGGGCTTTGGTGGCTTTGCTGAGCTCCAACGTGACCTTTATGATGTAAGAGAGGCTCTGAGATCTGAACACAGCCAACATGTAAACTGGGTTCATAAAACACAACAGCGAAATCAACAGAGACGATGAAAAAAAGGAGGCAAAATGGAGAGGGGATTTGCATGAATGGTAGCAAGATTTGTGTTAGCCAAATGCTGTGCTACTGGGCTTCTAAAAGCCTTCAGAGCCTGAGCAAAGTTCAGGCTAAATAATAGGTTAAATAATAAATGACAGAGACAGACCTGGGGTGAGCGGAGTACACGGTATTAATGTGCTAAGGTGCAGAAATATTACCTAGTCCAGGCTGGTGAGAGGCACAGCATGGGTCACAGTGCCATGCTGCAGCCTATCGGAGCCTGGGAGCCGGTTCAGGCAGCAGGCACAGAGTGCAACCCTTTGCTGCACTAAGCCCTAAGTTGGCCACACCGACAACAGCACAGGTAAAGAGATGAACAGCAGCCCTGTGACAGCAGGGTGTGAGGCGGGATGGCTCGAGGGTAATGTCTACAGATTACAGAGGACTAAAGGGATAGTGTCTCCCATCCGCACCACTATACCTAACACTGTGTGTGTTTGTTACTTAACACAGAGTTTCTCTGTGAAACTGCCCTGGCTGTCCTAGAACTCACTGACCAATCTGGCATCAAACTCAGAGATCTGCCAGCCTCTGCCTCCTGAGTGCTGGGATTGAAAATATGCACCACCATGCCCAGCTTCTAACATTGTACTTTTGAAGAAGTAAGTTATAAATGGGATGAGATCTTTTCGTGCTGTATCAGATCGTGTTAAGGCTCCTTTTCTAGTGTGCCCTTAGCCGCTCAGGACCACTGGCACTGCTTGAAATGGATGCCAATGGTCCTTCCAGAGGCTCTGACCACACTCTGTAGAAAGGTTTCGTTATAGAGTGCCAACTCTCGGGTGTCTTCAGATTTATACAAGCGTGCGGGAGAACAGTTAAGGCAGCTCTTGAGCTAACATGGGAGCATCCTGCACAAGCAGAAGACAACACTCCTAGAAGCCAAAGAACTGTTACAGAATCACAGAGAAAAATCTAGTGACAACAGTGGCCTAACGCTCTAGGAGCTGTTGGCTACAGAGAATTCCACCTTCCCACACCCCAAAACATCCAAAGGCCATTGCCTCTGCTGTTGGCTCCATGCCAGAACTACATGGTGAGCCCTGACTGGCAAACAGGGTGCATGCATCGATTACAAAACAGAGAAACTGGGTTGGGGCTGAACTGGAGGCTTCCTCCCTTGCTGTCTGGCTTTCATGATGCTGCAAGGCGATGCGCAGGCTGCTGGGGGAGAACTGTCACCAACAGTCCTGGACGGACCCTGCATGCCACACTATCAAAACGCCAAGCAAGATGTGACTACAGATGGCTTGGGGTGTGGCCAACTGCTTTCCAACTAGATTTAAACTCCACTCTACAGGGGAGAATTCACTTCTGCTGCTGTAAGAGCCAATAAAAATCCGAGCTGGGGATGTTCACAGGCCAGAGTGGGAAACAGCCGCCATGGTTTTATTAAGCAGATGTGATGTGGCTGTCAAACTGCCTTCTAAATGTCTGTGCATTTACCTGTGGGTCGCTGTCGCTCTCACAAGTTGGTCATAGAGAGAAACTCCCTTTTGTAAATGATGGCACTCAGAAACTCTGGCAAAGCTCTTAAGGACACCATACCGTCACTGTGGTATAGTAGCTTAATGCTTAGCCTTAGACAGACATCTGGGTCATCTCCTTTGAGGTTCAGGGTCATCACAGAAAAAGACTATAGAAAGAACTGTTACGAGCCAGAGGAAGTCATGGAATATTGTGTAGCAATTTCCTCTGAATTAAAACATTTCATCCTGGAAGGAAGCTCATTAGCATTTAGAATGTGAACAATTCACAAACCTCAAGAAGTCCCTGAAACTTATCAGGTACACAGAAAGCACCCAGCTGGAACTGGATGGATAAAGTATGCTTAAGGAGCTTCAACTTCAGTTCAAGCCATCATAAACCACTTGCAATTCAGTGAGAAAAAAAATAAATTTTTACAGTTGTTTCTTTCAAGGCTTTGAAACTCTCCTCAGTTCTGATTTTTGTTCTCTTTAAAAAAAGGCTTTCTATATGTCAGGCTAGTCTGGAACTCAATGTACAGTTGAGTATGACTGTGAATTTCTGATATTCCTGTTTCTGTATCTCAAATATTCAGATTAAATGTTTGGAGCACCATACTGTGTTTGACAGAGAAGTTGTGACTTTTCAATCTTCAGTATAAGAGGCCGTACCAGTAATACATGATCAACATTTGGTTATGCACACCTTACACAAGATGTGAGTTTTACATCCACTGTGGTAGCTCGCACCTGTGACTCCAACACTTGGGAGGCTCAGGCAGGAAGACTGTTGTGAGTTCAAAGGAAGTCTGGGCTACATACAGAGTTCCAGGTCAACCTGGACTTGAGTGGGCTTGGCAGGGCTTTACTGAATCCCAGGAGGAGAGAATCCCTGGCCCAGGACTTGTTGGGAGGTCAGAACTCACAGTGTGCTTTCACCAAATGACAACCTACACACTGCATGTTGCCCAGCCTGCTAAGTATCCAGCCCACCATGCATCCTTATTCTCCTAACAATGTGACTCCTGTTGCAGTCTAAATCCCTTTCCCCTAGCTCATGTTTGTAAACACTTGTTCCTCCATTGGTAATGCTATTCAGAGAGACTGTGAACTGTTAAAAGGTGCGGCCCTTGAAACCTCTCCCTAGCCCTTCCTTCTGCTGCCTTCTCTGGTTCCTGGTCCGACATGAGGTATAGAGCTCCTGTCTCTAGGAACTAAGCTTTTTCTAACACCTCAGTGACACTGAATCTTCTAAAGCCAGGGATCAGTATTGATCTTTCCCCCATTAGGTAATTACTGCAGGTATGATGCTCGCAATGACATAAAATCAATTCCCTTTGGGGCACCAATGTACCCCAATAAAGCTGCTTTTAGATTCTAGTCTCCTATGTGGCCATGGGCTCTGAGGCAGGCACGGGGTGTAGACTTTAGTTTTGCATGGGTACTCTGAGGGAGGCTGCTGTGGCCAGGAGAGCTGCCTTGGCCTCGCCCTGGCTTCCTCTTGGGATACAACTCCTGGAAAGAAGGCAAGAGGCTGAAAGTCTAGCAGAAGTCATTCTGGAGACCATGAGGTGACCGGAGGGAAGGAGGCGTCTACAGAGGACAAGAGTCTAACAGTGTGAGTTTCTATGGTCTCTATGGACCTTACTAACTATACCCAGTCCTTACACTTCTTTCCCATGAGAAACAAACTGTAATTGTATATGAGCCCTGGTTACTACAGGAAGCAGGTATTACTGCTGGATATCAAAACTACTGGCCATTCTTGGAAAAAACAAACAAACAAACAAACAAAAACAACAAAACAAAACAAAACAAAATAAAAAAAAAAAAGGCCCAGGTAGGCCCTGCTCCACTAGTAGCCTGGCCTATTGTCCAAGATGATACTTTTACCCACCTAAGCTGATACCTTTATTACTGTTGTGCTGTACTGAACCCAGGTCCCATACATACTAAGTGCACACCCCTCTGCTCTCTGCCTCCAGCCTCCACAAGAATTTGAGATCTTTCTTTGCTAAACTGCCCCAAATGACCACTTCTCAGTCCTGACAACGTGCAATCGAAAACAATTCAGTAATATCCAATTTGATTTTATTTCAGACTGGAAGCACAGTTTGGACATGAACAGGTGGCTTACTAACTCATTTGCGATACAGTGATACTCCCAATGTGCTGCCCCACTGCAGATGGCCGAGGCCCGCCCTCTGTTTCCTGCTCACCTGACCAGACTTTGGCTAATTCCTTGCTGTTTACATAAAGCTATGGAAACACCTTTCCAGAAGCCTTCAGCTGGGCCTTAGCAATGTTGTCATCATGCCCTGTTCATGGTGTTGGACCATTCACTTCATACACCAACTCGAAAAGCACTGGATAAATTGAGGTAATCCTAAGTTGCTCTTGACCACCAAGGCATCTCTTGATAGATCTTCCCCTGCTCTGTCAGCAAGCCTCCCTAGAGAGGGCTCAGAGCCCAGGAGTCACTTTGTGACCATCCCCTCCCATCTACACACTCCAAGTCTGAGGTTTTCTGAGCCAAGCTTTTGGGCCCTCTGCTGTCCACTGCCAGCCTGACTGGGAATCTCTTTCTCTGTTCAGTTACTAAGGACAGGCTTAACCCTCCCATTTCCTCTCCCAGAAGCAGACACTCTTCGACTGTCAGAGTAATGTTGAGCATCTGAGTTCAGGAACTGGGGCTCATAGACCACTGTCTCAGAGAAAAAGCGGTCTATCCCCACTCGAACATAAACCACACATTCCTCAAAACCCCACTTACCAAGGCTCACAATAAGGATACAAACATGACTCTTAACCCGCTCTTTGTATTGGTTCCTGAGACTTAAAGCCACCCCCTACTTCTGTCTCGATTTGTAGATACAGCTGCAGAGGGAAGTCCCACAGACCAAAGCCCAGAGGAAGCATTCATCAACCCGAGAGGTGATTAGGCCGGGCCTAGCTCAGGGTTGCCCCAACCCAGGGACCCTTGGCGAGAGGATCCTTTGGCTGTATGTGCTCGCAAAGCTAGGCTCAGATTTCTCTTACCCGGATCCCAGGCCTCTTCCTGGAACAGAGCTGAACTAATCTCTATTAGATAATAGGGCTGAAGGCCAGGGTGGGGTTTCAGAGCGGCAAGAGGGGTATGCCTCATAAGCACTGGGGTTGCTGTGAAGAGAAAACACCCCAGGCTGCAGGGACTCACTCTGCATTTACTTCTGGTAGTGAGTGGAGTTTGAAGATCCACCTCCTCCCCGGACGGCATGGACGGCTGTTGGAGATGATGCAGGATAGTGTCCTGGGCGGATGGGCTTGGCTATATCCCAGAGAAAGGAGAGAGAAGAGCATCACTGGTGATGACCAGTCACGTGTTTATCAGTACTGCGTTGCCTACCTACCCCCAGACCTTCCTGGGAATAGCAGGTCTGGGCTCTGAGAAATAAACTAAGGGCACCCACGTAATTCAGGGAGCAGAAAGAACTTACATATTAATCATCTTATTTTTTCCTTTTTTATTTAGAAAGATTCTTTTTCTCTACTTACTTATCTATTTATTTGTATTTTCTGTACATTGGTGTTTTGCCTGCATGTATGTCGGGCTGAGGGTGACAAATCCCCTGGAACAGGAGTTACAGACAGTTGCAAGCTGCCATGTAGGAATCGAACCTGGGTCCTCTGGAAGAACAGCCAGTGCTCTTAATTGCTGAGCCATATCCCCAGTCTCTAACCATTTTATTTTTAAGGGTTAAATTTTAAATAAATAAATAAATAAATAAGTATTGCAAGCAAAGGACTTTGGTTGTTATGGATCCATAGATCCCTATAGAATTCACGAGAATTCTACCTGTGATGAGCTTTCTAGGAAAAGAGGCCACAATTTTCAGTAGAGTCTCAAAGGGTAAGAAACAGAATAAATTCAATATATCACTAATCTAAGGGATTTTTAAGGTGGAAACAACAAAGGTGCTGTCTCACAATATAGCTAACAAAACAGTATCTGATGGGAAATACTGTTGCAGGCTATTAAGGATGTTTCAATAAAAAAATAACTCCAGACAGCAGCCGTACGTCCCTTTATCCCTCTGGCTTTAGCTTGGATTCTAAGATAGAGCAGCCACAACCACTATTCCTGTTTGCGCCAAGTGTCCAACTCCACAGGCGCTGGGGCTTGCACTCCAGGCCACCATTCAGCTTGCGACACTACTCAGTGTTGCCAGCCTGGCTCTTATCAGACTGCCTATGAGGATTTTCCTGAGGCAGACAGATGGCATTCTTCATGGTCCTGCTGAGAAATATTCATAGATTATACTATTTCCAAGAGTGTGCCTCTGTTTACAGCCAAAAGTTACAGCACAGCTGGCCTCTGAGGCTTAGCACACAGTTCTGAAGAGCACGTGACACTCAGGAGGCCAGTGGCGTCTGAATCTCATGCTTTCCCAAGATGAACACCAGCTTGCCAGGAATTCCAAGTCCCACTGCTCTATCCTATCCTCTCGGATGAGGGAAATCCCAAGTAAGGTCACTATAGCTCCCATCCCTTGGTGCACATATACCGATCTGAGCCGAATGTGCCCTCCTGGCCATGTTCTTGGCCCGCACAGCCTCCTTGATGCGATCCACTTCCTGCTGGTAGCGCTTTCGGTCCCTCATGGCATTCTCCTTGGCCTCTTTGAGCGCACTCTCCAAGGCCTTGACACGCTCTGCAGTAGCACGGAGCCTCTTCTCCAGCTTGGGGAGTTCACAGCGCAAATCCGCATTGTCCCGGACCAGCTGCAGCAGAGAGTCAAAGAAGCCAGTTATGAACAAGGCTGTGCTACTCTCTGGCAGGACAAGGGCAGGGAAGAAGAGACAACCCTGATCAGCAGCCTACAAGGTTGTCTTTGAGGGTCCATGTAACCCCAATTCACAGGAGCAGCAATGGGGGGAGAATAAAAGTAGAAGCCATGTCCAGCCACAGGGCAGGTTTATTCTGGGGTAGGACAAGCTTTCTCTTTTGGTGGAGTATGTTTGGGAAGGGAAGGGACTGTGATGAGTTTATTACTCTAGGATGTAGGCGTGAGCTGAGAAATTCCAAGTCAGTAAATGGGTACATTCTAGAGTCCTCTGCAGACCTTGCAGACCATGGTCTGTACTGGCACTGGCTTGAAATGGAGCTTAACGATATATCCAGAGGCTCGAAGCAACAAGAAGGGACTGTTTGTTCCTCTTTAATTAGGATCCTAGGTAATGGTGAGCTCCAGTGCCAGTGTGAGCATCATTGGCGAGCCCCAGTGCCAGTGCTAGCATCATTGGTGAGACCTAGTGCCAGTGCTAGCATCATTGGTGAGCCCCAGTGCCAGTGTTAGCATCACTGGTGAGCCCCAGTGCCAGTGTTAGCATCACTGGTGAGCCCCAGTGCCAGTGCTAGCATCACTGGTGAGCCCCAGTGCCAGTGCTAGCATCATTGGTGAGCCTCAGTGCCAGTGCTAGAATCATTGGTGGGCCCCAGTGCCAATGCTAGCATCATTGGTGAGCCCCAGTGCCAGTGCTAGCATCATTGGTGAGCCCCAGTGCCAGTGCTAGCATCATCTCTGCCCTCTGACTTGGTGAAAGCTGCTAGACCACTCTGCATCTTGGGTGTTGCATACATAAAACAACAGGACCATAGTGAGACAGTCACTTAGAACTGCTCCCACTGAATAGTATTGACCCTTCACTTGAACCTTGTGGTAGTTCCTTGTCATTGTCAACACAACCCAATTTAGAGTCACATACAGGGTAAGTTATATGTCTCTGAGGACATTTCCAGAGAGGTTTACTGGAGGGAAGACCCATCATGAGCACAGACAGAGTCATCCCCAGAGGCTGGGATCTGAGGTTAAAGAAAAGGGGAAAAGAAGAAAGTTGGATGGACATCAGTGTTCGTCTTCTCTGCTTCCTGATATGCCCACATGTGAACAAATCCTACCAGCACAGTCACAAGCCAATTTCCACCATGCTTTTCCGTCCTAAGACACTGTACCCTCAAGCCATGAGGTACATGGCTTTAAGTCTTCCCCTCGACCTCCCTTTTGTCAGGTATTTGGCCTACAAAATGAAAATAGTTACAAGAGTGGACTCAGAGTGGGAAGGCACCGCTGTAAGGAGCCTGCTTGGCGTTGGGACAGTTTATGTGAGGATCGAACATGGAAGAGACCTACTATAGACCTGCAGGTTTAACAGGCCGCTGGTGCCATAAGCAGAACCTAGTGGACTATTCTCCTGGGAGTTTGGAGAATGCCAACAGAAAGGAGGACAGTGATGGCCAGGCTCATGAAGTGACATGAGTAATCTGGACTCTGTTGTGAACCAACCTAGAGATCATTCATGTTATAATATGAATGGCAAAAAGAAAAAAAAAAATCTAGCTGTATTCTCTGCTCTCCACTCAACATGTAGCCTTGCTCCATTGGGCCCCAGCCACAGTGATCTGTGTTCTCTGATCTGAAATCTTGAGCAGAGCTAAATCCAAAAGTTATGCACTAATGAATTTTTTTCTTTCTTTTTTTTTAAATTTATTTAATACTTAATAATAATTCTTTGGTTTCCGGGCAAACATCCCCCTCCCCCCTCCCCTTCCTTATGGGTGTTCCCCTCCCCATCCTTCCCCCATTGCCGCCCTCCCCCCCAACAGTCTAGTTCACTGGGGGTTCAGTCTTAGCAGGATCCAGGGCTTCCCCTTCCACTGGTGCTCTTACTAGGATATTCATTGCTACCTATGAGGTCAGAGTCCAGGGTGAATTTGAGAAGAACATTTCAAGATAAGATTCAGGCTGTGGCATGGTTATTGTTATTTGTTCTTAGATTTATGGTGACAGGGAGTGGAAAGATACAAAAAATTAAAGTTTGGCAAGGAAAGGAACTACATGAGCTTAAAGCTGGTGTGGACAAGATGGCTGTGATTATTAAAGGCATTAAAGCCATTGAGAAACTTCACACACTGGAAATCAGACAGAATAAAAGTTGCCTTTAGGGAAAGATCCTCACCCTACCCACAAACATGGTTGGAAAACTTTCCTTTGAAATAGAATACTTGAACTTCTAGGGCATACTGCTCATGGAGGGCCACTTGGGGAAGTGTCTTTTCAGGCTGTTTGGAAGGCACACAAAGAACATTGTAGCTGCAGTAACACTGTAGCCGCAGTCCGCTGGGGCAAGGCTACATTTTGAGTGGATAGCAGAACTTTGTATCATTTACATACTAATTTTGAAGGCAGGTAACATCCAAAACAGAGGGCAGGTGTCACAGAAGCTTGCATTAGTATCCCAAAGAACCATTAAGGCCCAGCAATGTGTATTACAGAAAGATTACCTGTGTGGAATTTATGAGTTGTGCATAAAGCTGTGAAGATGAAACCTAAGCTGCAATAGCCAGCCCAAGAGAGAGCCCGCAGGTATCCATGGTAACAGAGCCTGAGGGGTGGGGCTACACAAGCCCACTGGAGCATAGATGTTGCTATCACAAACCCAAGATGCTGGAAATGGAGCAGGAGGGTTTGCTCCAATCTCTTCATGCTTTCCCCTTGTTTCTTCTTTTGGAAATGTTGACTTTGTACCACTGCATATTAGAAACACACGTACTATTTTGTTGGTTGTGTTGTTCCCCATGTAGGTGCTCACAGTTAAAATAATACCTCGAGTCTCAGGGCAGACAATGAACTTGGGCTTTCAAAGAATGTTGGTGTTGGTAAGACTTAGGAGACTCCTGGAGGTTAACTAAACGCATTTTACATCATCAGACGGCTACGCATCTTTAAGACCAGAGGTCTAATATTTTGGTTTAAAGGTGATCAGTAGGCTGGAGAGTTGGCTTAGTATTTAAGGGCACTTGACCTTGTACGAGACCAGCTTCAATTCTCAGTACCCACATAGTGGCTCACACTGTAACTCCAGTTTCAGGGTATCTGGCGTATTCTTCTGGCCTCATTGGGAACCAGGCATGTACATGGCACACAGACATACATGTAAGCCAAACACCCACACACATAAATTAAAAAATAAAATAAACTTGATGGGGCAGTTGATGGTACATGCCTAATCCTAGCCCAGGAGGCAGAGGCAGGTGGATCTCTGAGTTGGAGACCAGCCTTGTCTATAGATCAAGTTCCAGGACAGCAGGGCTACACGAGAAACCCTGTCTTGAAAACTGATGGTTGGATAGATGGATGATGGATGGATGGATGAATGGATGGATAGATGAATGGATGGATGGATGATAGAAAAATTGATCATTTTGGGTGTTCAGTTGACAGGTAGTAGACTTATGATACTTAATTGTCAACTTGTCTGTCTAGGTGCATGTTTGACAATTTCCAGAGAGACTCCTAACTAAGGATGGAAGATCCACCCTGAATGGCGGGCGTCATAATCCTCTAGGATCCTGGACTGAGGAAAAAGTAACAAAAAGAGGGCTGGATGAACAGCAGTCTCGATCTGCCTGATCATGAGAAATTCCTTCTACTGTAGCAATCCTGGCAGGAGTTAAGACCAAAGAGAGACACTGTATCCCTTCCTTTGGTTACTAGACTATTGAGACAATGGTCTCCAAGGAATTAGAATTTCTTAAGAAATTTCACGCTGGAGAAACAGAAAGGCTGAAGGCCTGGTGCTGGTCAGAGGAGGATCTTGTTTCTCAGGAAGAGATTTCACACGGTTTTAACAATTTGCAAGATGTACCAGAAGCAGAGACAATAATTGTCAATGATGGGTGGGGCCATACCTTGACAACAGCAGCTTAGTTACATCCCTCTTGCCTGTTATTTAAACCTAAACCTCACGCACATACTCCAAAGATAAATTTGGGGTCACTGAACCTCCTTGCTTGTTCCTCTTCCCAATGTGGTCACACTGGAGAACCATCTCTCTGCTTTTCAATATAACTCATCCTTCTAAGTGGTATTATTGATGGCAGTGGCTGAACGTAGCTTGTTAGGATCAAACGTCCAGGCTGGTACCCTAAAAACTCTAGCAATGCCTCCCAGTTGTTAACTGATCCTGTGTCCATGCACTCCTTGCGCTGTGATGGGTCACACTTTCAAACTGTGAATTGGAACCAATTTGTTTTCCCTAAAGGTGCTTCCTGTTGGTGACGAGGATAAGAAACATAAGAGATACAGGTCCAGAAGGATGAGAGTCTGAAAAGGGAGATGCGAGTCTGGCATAATATTTCTGCCTCTTTTCTTTGGATCAGACTGCTGATTTACGACCTCCTGTCTAACTTGCATCATCCCGCTTCAAGGCTGAAGGCACAGAGATAAGTCACTGTCCTTAATCTTTTCTCTGAAATTGTCTTGGGTTCCAAGAAGAGCAGGACTGATCCATAAATACCTTTGTGACAAGGTCTGACATTGTCCCCAAGTAAGTCTGTAGAATGTCCCACCCCAGGATGAGAATGGTTATGAAGAGGCTGCAGCACTGCCTGCAGATCACCTTGCTCGGGACCTAGCTGGCCTAGTTTGACGGTGCTGCCAGATGTACTGAGGACCTTGGTTTCTACAAACACACACACATGCACATGCACACACACGCGCACACGCACATGCACACACACGCACATGCACACACACAGCAATATTATAAGAGTATGTTTTCGTTTTAATCCCAAGTGTGGGGACATGGGGCTGCTTCACAGCAGCTGACTGTGATTTGCCTCGTGCTCTAGCAGGGGTGTGATTTTGCCAGGGGCAGATAGTTTCTGCAAGTGTGTGATGTTTAGAATTCTGGGGACTTTCCAGAGGATATATAAATGCTATAGCCCCAAGAGGCATGTGGATTGTTGGATTTTTTTTGGTTGGATGCTGTTGGTTGCAATTTGTTACGTAGTTATGTGCAAATAAAAAAACCTTAAATATCCTGATAATGAAGATCAAATTTTCCAAGGAATTTGATCCCCTAGCCAGCAGGAGCAGTCTGATAGCAACACCTCCTTTTCCCTCTATCTTTTCTACCCTATCTCGTATTACAGGGTTGAAAGCCACAAGTCTGGCTACAGCCAGTACCCAAGATTTTTTGCACTTTAAACTTCAGTTACAATTGCTGGAATCCAGATGGATCAGGGAAAGGATCAGGAATCAGAAAAGGCTTTATCAGAGCAAGCTGCTGCTGTTCTGATCTATTCTGCTTACGCCAGCAGCAGCTCCATGCCTGGCGGACTTGGCTCTTAATAAATATTCCTTGAATTCATGAATAAAATAATGAGTTACAGAGCCAGATTTCAAGATGCCTGGCAGTCTTTGCTTCTGTATTTCTCACTATCAATTTGCTTGAATGATTTCACTGTATTGATCTGCCATCTTCTCTCTGGGGAAAATGTCATCGCCAGCACTATGGAAACAGATCTAGCACGTCAAGAGAAGTGACATGTGGCCCAAAGAGTTAGATCGTTTGTACCCCACGCCAAACCTTACAGAGGTCTGGTCACAGACATACTGGCATTTATAGAAAAGGGAGGCAAATGGATTGCCTAAGTCACTGGTATACTGGACATAGCTATTCCTCTCTGTCACTCTGGACAGATGTCAGAGCATCAATCCTCAGGGACACCCAAGATGGCCTAGGTGGGACAACAGAGCTCAGAGGTTGCTGGCTGCAGTCTCTGGGTTCTCACCTGTCTTAGTCACTGTTCTATTGCTGTGGAGAGAGACACCATGGCTACTGCAACTCTTCTAAAAGAAAGTGTTATCTGGGGCTGGCTTACAGTTTTAGATGTTAGTCCATCATCATCATGATGGGGAGCATGGCGGCATGCAGGCAGACATGGTGCTGAAGAAGTATTGAGACTTCTACATCCTGATCCACAGGCAGCAGAAGAAAGCTTAGGCCAAGCATGGGATACTGAAACCTCAAAGCCCACTCCCAGTGACACACTTCCTCCAATAAGGCCTTACTATATTCAACAAGGCCTTCTAACCCTTTCAAATAGCAAGCCTCCCAAGTGACTAGACATTCAAATATATGAAGCTATGGGGGCCATTCTCATTCAAACCACAACACCATCAATAAAACAAAGAAACCTAAACTAAGGGACCTGAACTAGCTGATTAGCACATGTACTCTGTAGAGACTTCTGTTCTACAGAGGAGCCTAAAAGATGCCATGGGCAAACACAAGGCCAGTCAGGATCCAAGGGTGGAATGAAAGCAAGACAGAAACGAAGGAGCAACACTTTACTCTCTCTAAGCCATAGAGAGTTCCTTCTCTATAAATGGATTCCATATTACTGAATTTCCAGCAAAGAAAAATCAATTTCTCTCCCTCCCTTTCTCTCTCTCTCTCTCATGCGCGCGCGCGCACGCGCACACACACACACACACACACACACACACACACACACACGGGAATATATGAGTATATATATTCTTGTCTCATGTGTGTATGTGCAGGCACATGTGTTCTATGGCACAAGTGCAGAGGTCAGAGGACATCTAGTGGAAGCCAGTTTTCTTTCTCTGGGGATCAAACTCAGGTCACCAGTTCTGCAGCACATGATTATGTAATGAGCTCTTTTGTTAGCCAAAGGAAGTTTTTCATACATAAAGGAAGTTATTGAGGCATGGGCTTTTGTTCTGTTTTGTTTATTAATTCTTTTAGAACTTATACAATGTATTTTGATCACATCCACTGGTCCCTAGATCTACGTATCTTCTTGTCGCTTTGAGACAGGCTCTCACTATGGTGCCAGGCTGGTCTTCAGCACTTAAGCTTGAGTGCTCACCACCACCACCCCACCACCACCCCATCCCTGACCCCATCCCCGCCCAACTTTCTTAGTAGCCAGGAACACAGGTTTGGCCCACCGTTCCTGCCAAGATCCAGGGATTTTTGAGGACTTGCACTTTTTCCTGCACACATGTTCTTTGACCACATACAGACATCCAATATCAGAACTGCTCTCCCTGTGTTGCAGGCAACCAGCCGAAGCTGCACCCAGGAGAGAGCAGAGACTGGGGCAGGGTGCGGTGAGCTCACTCACCTGCTTGTGCACCTTGGTAAGCTGCTCCAGGTTGTTCTCCAGGAAGGAGATCTTCTGCTTCTGGGCGGCACTACCCCCTCCATCGTCGCTGTCCAGCTCCACACTCTGTGTCCACACATGATAGTTAGTGGCATGACCCACTCCCCATCACCTACCCAGTGTTCAAGACACATTAATGCTCTTGAAAAAGAAGCATCCTAGGGGCTGGGGATTTAGCTCAGTGGTAGAGCGCTTACCTAGGAAGCGCAAGGCCCTGGGTTCGGTCCCCAGCTCCGGAAAAAAAAAAAGAAAAAGAAAAAGAAAAAGAAGCATCCTCAACCCCACTAAAGGAGAGTCTGAAAGTGAAAATGAGAGTGAAGAGCTCTTGTAAAAGTTCCCACTCAGGGGACTTCCCGTACATTGCCCTGCTTTCCACTGAAGTGTTGTGAGGAAGTTATTTTAGGATGCTGGAGTAAGAATCTGCTTTTGTACGCTGCACACATATTTCTCTCTAACGAAATGTACCTCTTCCTTGCAGATAAAGAGATTTCTCTTTTCAAAAGAACGAGCTCACAACTTATTAAGAAGATCCACTGTGAAAATAAGCGTAAGACTCAAGTTCAGCTTAGCCATCAAGATCAGATGAGAAATTACCCAGCCTGTCAGCCAGAGTCATTGTTGTCACTGGGAGAGCCTAACAGCTTCTGCTTGTCTCTTAAACACCCAAAGCTATGCAGCTCCTCACTGAGTCAGGCTCGGCCCCGTCACAGCATCCAGGTGCTGGGAAAATCCTTCGGATTTATCAGATCTTGAAACTGGCGGCAGTTCCACACTCTTGACAAGCAAGGTGCCACAGATAAATTAGGAAATGCATGTGGAGACACAACCTGACATTCAAAAATAGCAAAGCATGCCTGTCTCGTGTGACGGCAGAAGAAACCATCCTTCTCCAGCAGGGTAATGGTTTCTGCCGTCAACTCAGCATCAAACAGGAACTCTCAAACATGCTTATGCATCAGGAGCCCAGGACACTTATTAAAGGCAGAGTGCTGACCCTGCCTCCATCTCTGATTCCTCAGATCTGGGGTGTATTATGTATCTAAAATTCCCAGGTGATGCCAATGTAGCTGCCAGAGGCCCATGGGACAGAAGTCTAAAAAGTAGGTCATCCTGAGGAAGTTTTACAAAATGAAGTCAGGGGGACTCTGATTCCACCTCTTAACCCTTCCTCTGCGCAGCACCTCCCTTCCCCTGAGGCACAGGGCTGTCTTCATTGGTCTTCTAAGCTCTCACCAGGTGCCCTTCCTGCCCATCACATCTATACTGGCCTCATCCTGCTCGCTGGTGCAGGGCCCAAGGTACTACGTGCTTCGGAGAGTGTGCTCCTCGGACAGTAACGGGCCACTGCCACCCAGGCTTTGAAATTTCCCAGGAGCCTCTGCCTTTCTTTGCCTTTTGCATTACCAAGATTTCAACCTGCTAGAGCCTTGCTGTCACAGGTGCTTGCCAACTACACGCTGTTTCCTGTTGAGTTTGAACTGCACTGTTCAGCAACCCTTTTAATCCATCCCTAGTAGATTCTATGCAGAGCTGGCAGAATCTTATCTCCCAGGGCTCCACCTTCTCTTCCCTCCTCCCCCGAGGGCATCAGCTATCAAATATGGTCTCTTTCCCACCCCGTCCTGGAGTCCCCTGCAAATGCTTCTACCTTGACTCTCTCTGTACTCAGGAAAATCAGTGCTTTCTCTTTACCAAGTAGGATATCCATTCGTGCTGTTAATTCTACCCCGCTCAGACCTGCTTCTGTCAGCCACTCCCCTTTACTATGTCCGACTTTTTCTCCTTTGCTCCTTCCAACTCGCCCACATGCACAAGTGCACACACGTGTGTTCACACTCAGACGTGTATATGCCTTCACTGACATTTGCGCATGCTTTCCTTAATGCCTTCCTTCAGTCTCCCCATGCCTCTTCTATGTTCACTCTTCTCAATTGCTGACCTGCTGAGTCAGCAATACAGAGACCACCCCACCTCCCCGACCCATCACATGATTCTGAGATCTTGCAGACTCATGCCCACCCCTTTTCAGTTCCGCAATCACACCCAAGCCTAAATGCACACCTGCAGTGCAGTCATTCCAGAACCTTCTGAGGTGGTTTGAGAAACAAGTACAAACTCAACCAATACTAACACACACACAGTAGACAAACATGAGGCTCGCCACCTCTCTTCTGTACACTGTGGGGCCATGCTGTCTTCTGACAAGAATGCTGGACTTTTCTAGCCCAAAGCAGTGACTTTCACACAGCGGGGGCCAGACAAATACACGTCATTTTTAAATAAAGGCCAGTCAGGGATACAATTATAACTTCCTTTTGCTAAGAAGGAAAAATCAGATGGTAAAATATTCCTAAGTCAGCCTGAAGCACATTCTTTTAATAAGGTTTTCTGGCATGAGGCAATTAATTTTTAAGCATAACCAGCCTTAATTTGAGCAAGTGATATTTGAACTGAAGACGATGCCTCACGGCTCCAACTTCCCTCAACTGGTTCAGAAACGACAGCACTCACCTTTTTCACCCGGGTGGTCAAGTCCTGGACGAAGAGTTTGCGCAGGTTGTGAAGAGTCTGGAGTTCTCTGGACTGGAGAGATTTTTCACAGTCAGTGGGGTGATGATGGACTGAACTGGTGCTGCATTTGCTCTAGATGTCGTTAGCTCCCAGCAACGCAGGAGCTGCCACTGATACTGTTGGTACCGTCTGTGCCTTGCCTACTCTTCAACTCACATGGTGCAGGAGCCTGGGAACTCCAGCGACTGGCTGTAAGCCAGGACACAGCCAGCTCCTCTACTCTCAGTGGAGTCAGACAAAACTTCCTAGTAAGTCACCTGCCAGAATGGGGTCTCCTTTTGGTTTTGGTTTGTTTACTTCCTGTATAAATATTACATCTCATATCAACATGCTAAACCAAAAGGTGACCATGGTTCATCTGCACTGGCTGGCATTTCCCATGATCCTTCACCCACCACTGACCCAGTCCACAAGTATGTTTGCCTCACATCAGCAGCTCAGGGATGAGCAGTTCTCAGACTCTCCACCTGGTGGCACTGGACAAGTCACCTGAACTTCCTGTGAGGCTCCTCATTTTTGAAATGAAGATGAAGAGAAGTTGAAATCTCTTAGGACGATTTCTGGCCTCAGTACGATGGCTAACATGATTCATATCCTAAGAGCTGGCAATTGCTAGCTCCTTCTTCACTTCAGATTACTTCTACGAATGAACACCTAAGACTATGAGTCAGGAGACAAGCCTGGTGAGCTCTGGTAACAAAACCAGAAGATCTAAACATTCCTTCTATTCAAGTCTTTGTCTCCAGACAGACAGACATACATACACACACACACACACACACACACACACACACACACATACATACATACATACATACATACACACACACATATTTGTATATCTGTATAGTTTTATATATAAATTTTTGTTGGGATATTATTTTCTGTAGCTCCAACTGGTCTGAAATTCATGCCCATGTACATACATAAAGTCAGGTGCTGGGAGGTTTGAGAGAGGGCACTGGACCATCTGGGCTGGAGTTATACGTGGTTCTGAGCTGCCCTGTGTGGGTGGTGGGGAACGAACTCAGACCTTCTACCAAAGCAGTAAGTGCTCTTAACTACAGAGCCATCTTTCCAACCTGGTTCCTATATGGTTTTTACATGAGATATTAGTTTCATGTAAATCAGTTCCTTATAAGTGAGGAGGAGACAGAGAACCGTCAGTGTTTTCATCTATATAAACTGACATTCTGTCTGGGGATGACATTTACACAGGCTTCCATTAGAAAGGTGAAACAGGACCCAGAGTTAAAGAAACACTAAGTTCCTTGGAGTGAGGTTCTCTGCTAATTTGAGACCTTAGTACTAGGTTCAATTCTGTGCTGAAATAAGAAGCAGCCAAAGCCAAGTGCATCCTGGGACGGGGTAAACTGGTTTCTGCAGGAAGCAGAACAGGTCTGGAATTATGACTAACGCGCACAGTCCCATCCCTGAGTGAGCCGCCTCTCACAGCATAGAAGGGCTGCAGGACAGTGCTCGCCAGGTCCACACTGCCCTACACCCCAGCCGGAGGGAGTTCAGGTCCAACATCCCTTAATGTTCACGAATGCACTGCATGCTGTTCCCCACCTCAGATCTCTTATTTCTGCCTTCCCTGTGATCACAGTTGATACTTTATGATGAAAAGTGCCGCCATACAAAGGGAGGCAGGAAGGCCTGACACCCCGCCTCAGAGCCAGGCCTTTCCTTGGGACACAAATACAACATAAAGCTGGCTCCTTCCTCTCCCTTTGAACCGTTTGGCAGGGGCAGTCAAAGGCACTTAAGGCGGTTTACACTGCCCTCCTTTGGCAGCTGTCACTTGGGTCCCTGCAATAATGCTCTTTCCTCCCTTGCGTTTGTCATTATTTCTACATCCTCCAACTTCCCTCAGGTCTCTTCCCATCCAAAAGCTACTGACTTCCATGCAAGACCTCAAGGGTAAGCTTCCTATCATGGTGGACACCGAGGCTAGCACTAGGGAGGCCGTAGGTATGGCATGAGGTAGGTGGGATCAGGAGGAAGTGGTCAGTGTCCTGCCTTCGATTCTCAGAGTCCAATCTGAGGACTCTGTGGGCAGCATCCTACCCCTCCCCACAATACTCAGGAGGCAGGGAAGGCTGTCCCGGGAGGCCTTGAGAACAGAATGTACAGCCACAGACAGCAAGAGCCTGTCTCTGAAGAGTATCTACAGCTCAGCTTGGGAGGAATCTGAGGCTGAGGACAAACACTTAAGTCTAAAACAGCACACGCTGCAGGAATCTAGTTCTGGATTTAAGGGAGGGCATGAGGGTAGTGAAGGAGAGAGGAAGAGGAAGGGGAGTCGCCCCATTACTGGATCTGTCCTTGTGTGGGGGATGGCTGGGCACGTTCATAAGTGGGGGCAGCCTGTGAGAGCGAGTGTGTGTAGGCACAGCCAGATTACTAAGGATATAAGGAAATGAGCTTGTGGGAGGAAGGAGGGAGAATAACTGAGCAGATAATAGAGCTTCTGAGGAAACGTGCCACTTAATACATATTCAAGAACCTAAGACAGCAAACGAACTGGCTAGCCCTTTATTTATCATGTTCACAGGGATAGGGACAAGGAAGGGTAGGCGGGTGACAGTGTGAGTCAGGATGCAAGTGGGGAGAGACAGTGGGTATGGTGGGAGTATGAGAGTGTGTGTGTGTGCACGTACGGTGTGTGAGAGAGAAAGAGTGTGTGAGATTGTGTGTGTGGGAAAGAAAGTGTGAGCGTGTGTGTGTATGTGTGTGTGTGATTATATGTGATAAAGTGTGTGTGGGTGAGAGAAAGTGTGTGTGAGAGAGTGTGCATGGGAGAAGGTGTGTGTGGGAGAGAAAGTATGTAAGTATGTATGTATGAGAAAGTGTGCTTGTGTGAGAAAGTGTGTGTGAAGAGATTGTACATGGGAGGGAGAGTGTGTGTGAAAGTGTGAAAGAATGTGTGTATGTATGAGAAAGAGAACATTGTATGTATATGTGGTGTGTATGTGTGAGAGGGATTGTGTGTGTGAGAGGGGGTGGGGGCCCATGAGTGTGAGTGCTGTGTAATAGTGTGAGCTATGGCTGTGACTGAATGGGCATATGTCTGAGTTTACTGAGCATCTGGACATATTGGTCAGTAAGTGTGAGGAAAGGTGTGAGAAAAGGCAAGCAAGTGTGAGTCTGAAGTATACAACAACTTGTGTAAATGAGCAAAATATTTTTGAATAAAAAGATTACTAGTGAGATGCAGCTGTGTGTGCATGTATAGAAATGTATATGAACATCAAATGGACAATCAGGGAATGTGGCCAAGCCCAGAAGACACTGCAAAAGTGAGTGTGTGGTGTGCTGACAAGCCATATGTGCAAATGCATGTGCAAGCTTTGTATGAGGACAGCAGAGACATGGAGGCAAACAAGGGTACATGGGTGTAGGGGTGCACATGGGCACAAGCAGAGAACATTGGAGTTATCGCACATCCAGGATGGCAGGGATCTAGTAAACTTTCAATGTTCAATATTTTCCTGCAATTCTGTAAGAACATTCAGTTATGCACTGCAATGTTCTATTAAACTATGTAGATGAAGTGACTTCATGGCTTTGTGTCTGTTTTCCTTATAAATTTCACCCTTGAAAAGTCCAACATCCCATCAGCGCAGGTGTCTGACCCCTGTCCCAAAGGCTTGTGTCCACCTTTCTCTGAGGAGCACTTTGTACTGAGCCAGGGGCCAGCATGCAGCCTCAGTTCCAGATGGGAGTAGCCATCTGCCTACTGTCTGAGTCTCCAGGTTGTTGCGGACGGGCTTTGCCCCACATAGACTCCCATGACACATGAGTGGGATCAGAAGGTGCCGCTGAATTTACACATGTGCAAGCCTAAACACATTTTCACTGTGTTATGCTGTTAGGGTGGTTTGTGATAAGCCACAGCTGTGACGTGTGACCAAGCTGCTACCCTGCACAGCCACCAAAACCAAGGCTGCCAGGGGAAGCCAATGGCTGTAGGCACAGCACAGTAGCAATTTCAAATACTGAGCCCCTTCAGAAGCAAACAGGGTCTTCTGCTTCCCCACACACACCCCACAAGGCACCTGCTCTGGCACTGTCCTCGAGTGCCTGCTTTCCATCCCCCTTCACTCAGGTGCACACGGATGTCCCTGTTGCTGTCCCAAGTTACTGCTCCTGCACGTTCTTCCCGTCTGCTCTCCACATCAAGGTCAGCATCTAGAGGACAAGACCTCCCTACTGTGTGAACTGATATGCCCAGGCATCTAGACAAGGGCCTGCCTCCATAGGTGCTTGCTAAATATCTGTTCAGAGTTGAGGGGAGTCACAAAGTGCAGACACTGCTTTACAATGGAGCTCAATTCTTATTCAAGGATTTCAGGATTATGGCACTAATAACTAAGTATCCAATGGATTAATTCTGTTAAGAAGTAATTCTACAAATCCCAGTCTGCCACGGAATGTTTCATGTCTAATTGCTATACAGCAAAGGTGTGCGCAGATAAGAATTGTAGAATAGACAGTTCAGTAGATAACAAACAAATCAGGCCTCTGAGAGTGAGCTGAGTTGGGAAGTGACTCACCACAGTCTCTTCCAGTCCCTTGAGGTCCTCCCTGGCTTGCTCTCTTTTGTCATTGAGCAATCTGAGAGACAGAAAGAAATCATGAGCTACCAAGGGAGCGCTCGAAGCGGAGCAGATGCAGTTAGCACCTAAGGCATATGAGCAAGGCTAAGCAAAGAGCGACCCAAGCCACTGCTGCTTTCAACACCAGCTGCTGTCAGTGGCCCAGCGGGAATCTCTGGGGCTCCACTAGGGCTGGTCCTCGGGTCCTCCCAAGGATGAGAAGTTGGGGAAGATTTAAGGCACTCACAGGAGCTTCTCCAGCTTCACTTCTCTCTCCTGGTCCTCTATTTTCAGCTTGTTATAATCAGAGCTGAGCCTCTCCTGTTCCAGTTGCAGCTTCTGATTCAAACTGAAATTGAGAGGAAAAAGCAATATATTCCAGGTCAGCTTGAACTTCTGAGTCATCCGCCTAAAGCTCTGGTTCTCTTCCAGCCCCATTAGTTCTGTGCAATAAAGGCAACAATTCGGGAGGATTTTGAAGGATCAGAGAACAGCCTCACAGCTTCTTCTCTGCCTGAGTGAAAACTAATTTCTGGGGAGCAGCTCGGAAGCATGAAATGAAACAAAGGCTTTGTGGGTGTATTTATAGTTTGTTTGTGTGCGAGGGCTTCTGGGGATATAATGACATTGGGAAGAGAGAGAGAGAGAGAGAGAGAGAGAGAGAGAGAGAGAGAGAGAGCGCACTAGTGCACTAGTCCCATTATACACATTCTGCTGCTATAAACCAGAGAACAGCTGTATACTCAGTAACTATTTGGCCATTTCAACACTGCCCAACAAGGGTCGGAAGCCATCTTCCACGGACAGCAGCCCACATGGAGCATCCCTTGGTCTGTTGAACATTCAGACAGGCTTGAACAGTAAGATTTTGTAGAGACGGAAAGTCAGCATCTGGTTGTGCTGGGCAAATTTATGTCGATTTGACACTTCAGTCATTTGAGAAGAGGGGCTCTCAATTAAGGAATTGCCACCATAAGATCTGCCTGCAGCCAAGTCTGTAGTTTTGTTTGTTTGTTTGTTTGTTTGTTTGTTTTTTGATTGATGAATGATATGGTAGGGACCTGCTCTCAGAAGAGGTGTCATCCCTGGGCTGGTGGTACTGGGTGCTGTAAGAAAGCAGGCTGAGCAAGCCATGAAGAGCAAGTCAGTAAGCAGTACTCCTCCATGGCCTCTGCCTTAAGTTCCTGCCCTCGCTTCCCTGGATGATGAACTGTAAACTATTTAAGTTGAAAGAAATCCTTTCCTCCCCGAGTTGCATTTGCTCATGGTGTTTTCTTACAGCAATAGAAATTCTAAGACAGGAGGGTCTATTCTACTTCTGTCCCACGCCAGTGCTCATAAAACCATTTAAGAGGCTGAGACCTCAAGACTGTGTAAAGGAAGACAGAAGCACGAAGAGCCCAAGTCTAGAAAGCTCCCCGCGAGGAACTCATGCGCTGGCGTTCTTTCTATCTCCCCTTCTTTCTTTCCTTCTCTTTTGGCAGAATGTCTTGAGGGAGATTAATCATAATTGTGTCGAAGAGAAGCTCAAGGTGCGTTGGAATGGGACAGGCACAGGAGGGCCTGCTGAGACCAGTCCTTAGGCAGGCTGCACAGAGCCGGCACGCCAGCTAGACTCCCGCTTCCCTCCTCCTCTCCTTCCAGATGCAAATACTCTTGCAAGCAGCTCACATACTCTGAAAAGATTTGGATCAGTAGCCTGGAGAATTAAACGCTTAGCTCCAGTCTGATTCCTATTTAGCAGTGTGACCTTAAGTAAATAATTCAACCTTGCTTCCTATATCTAATTCTTCATCTATAGAAAGTAGTGGTGGTGATGGCAGGAGGAGGGTGGTGGGGGTGGTGGAGGGGGTCTTGCCCTAGAGGCGGGGAGGGGCCGTGGGTGAAATTCTATTTCAGTAGACATGTTTTCTTTGTAATAGTATGTCTTTTAGGGGAGCATTTAAAAGGCTATTCTGCAAAGGGGTTCAGAGACTGCTGTATCAGAAGGTGTACTATGTAAAGAACATAAAGAACCCCAGAATAAGAGCCCCTAGAAGGGAGCTTTGCAGCTGAGGGACTTGTGATACAGAAAAGGAAAGGGCGTTGTGGAGCAGGGGGCAGGATGTGGTCGCAAGGTGACATCAGAGTTAAGTTGCAACGCTGTCATCCTGAAAGCAGCCAGAAGGCACATTGGCATCCCCCGAGCACAAACTCATTCTGGCGCAGGCCTCTGAGAGGGGCGCACAGGTGACCGGTGGCTACAGGTGCGTGATCTGTTGGGCTAAAGAGCAGCAAAGCCAAACAGCTTCTCTGGAGTGTTTAATTCCTGGGGGAGGAATAGTCTTGGGCTTTTTCTTCACACTTTCGTTTAGTCTCTCTGGCTCGTGGGCATGTATTTTCCAATACTGAGTCACCCCTGAACTGGCTAGGGTGATATGAAGGGGGGGCTGGGCCTGCATGCCACCTGCTATACCAGAGCCTCAGCGGGGGTGGGCTCCAAATGGGAGAGCAGACCTCAGAGGCAGCGCCACCTGGGCAGACCAGAGTCCAAGCACAAGGAGACAAGGGCCCCTGGCCAAAAGCCATGTCCTTTAAGTCTGGCTCACGAGGTCTGCCCATGCCCACCCATGTCCCGTGAGCCCCCAGCCAACTCACTCCCGAATCTCATCAATGATTCTCTGCTTCTCCTCAATCTCATCACGAAGTCTGGACAGCTGCTTTTGGTGCGCTTCCCGGTGACTCTCCATCTGCTGCTCCAGAGCCTTCTGCAAGCCAGGCCAGGAGAAATGTGGCGTCAACTAGCTGGCACTCTACCCAGTCAGTGACAGGCCCTGGATCCCCATTTACCTCCCTCAGATGTTAAATCCCAACATTAAGGGGATTTCTGGCTCGTGTGCCCAAGCTCCTGGCCTTGTTTCATTTGCACAGCAAAGCCCACAGATCTGTCACAAAACTGAGTGGGCCCTAAACGCAACCCAGCCCAACAACAGGAGAGAAAGTTTGCCTTTGCTCTTCAACCTCTCACTGCAGATATGTGGTTTTCCCAGCCGGGCCAGTCAGAACACAAAGACATCAGGGCAGCACAGGAGTATGCAGAGACATTTCTGGTTTCTAGCACAGTCCCATCAGCATCTTGTGACTACACCAGCCCCCTGAGAGCCACTTGGAAGGCCAAGTCATGGTTCCTCTCCTCTCTCTTATTGACATACAAGGTCTCGGCACATATATTCCCAGATGTGCGCACAGCAAACAAACGAGCACTCACCTTCACTTCCTCAGCATCCTGCAGCCTCGTCAGGTGCTCCTTTTCCTTATCTTGGAAACTGACTTCGTGCATTTTTTCTGTTTCGAATGGTAAAAAGTGGCTGAAGTTTTAACTAGCAGGACTCATTCCCTGAAGCAAAAACTCAGAAAACAAAACCATGACGACACAGTGCAAACACCAGGCAGCTTGTATGAGAGCAGCACTGGTACCAGCATGGAGGATGGGGAGCCCAGCAAACACCTGACGTCTCAGGCTGACCTCTCCTGTGACCTGTGCTGAAACTCGGACACCACGGGGATTACATCACTGGTGGAGAACAGCCAGGGAAAGGAAGGGGCTACCTGGAAACAGGCAACCCCAGAACTGCTTCCCAGCTGGCCTCCGGGAGCAGGCCCTGAGGATACAGACATGATCATGTCTTGCAGATTATAAAGCTGTGAGTGTGAGGTGACATCTGGATTCATGTCACTGGTGGAATTCCACAAGGAGCTAATTTACCTCCCAGGAGTAGCTGTTGATTTTCTAAGAATCTGGAGAAGGAAAACACACTAAAGATGAAGAAAACAAGGGTAACAGAAATATATTCTAAAACTTTCTGAATTCACCAGGGGGCAAGGCTGTTGCCATCACTTCTCTCTGCACTCATGGGGCTTCCTGAGCATGTGTGCAAGGGCAGTGCGCTGCATAGCTGGGAGGGGGGGTAGCAAGTGCCCTTTGGGCGGTGACATCTGATTCATCATTTCTCTAGTCTATTTTACTTCATTTCAGGCCTTTCCTCTGTTTATATTTCCCTTCAGTGGCCCCAATGCAGCCAACATACACAAGACGGGAAAGTGCTTTTCTTTTCCAGCATTAGGTGGTGGCATGCTGTATGTTCAACATTCACTCCTTACACAAAAATAAAGTGTTACAAAGCTGTGGCAAGGCGCTTTCTTCTTAATTTGCCTCTAAACCTGATGCAGCATGTATTTATCCAGTAAACAGCTTTACACGAAAATAAAAGAGATGGAATAATAACATCATCAATCCTACTACTCATCAAAGGGTTTTTTTCTTATATATTAATTTCTAAGAATACAAGGATCCATTTACCTTCAGTAACTGCAATAAAGATTTTATCCTAACACTGCATCATAACCATGGCCACACATACGCATGTTCTGTCTCCGACATGAAGACCGATATTCTATTAAAGTCTATTGAACTTTTAGATATTTTGTGTGGTTTCCTTTTCTTCTCTGTATTCTTGCTTATATGTTTCTGGCCTAAAGCTCTGTGATGAGGGACTGGGGAAAAGGGTTCAGTATTTAAGAGCACTTGGTGTTCTTCCAGAGGACAGAGTTCAGGTCTCAACATTCACGCCAGGTGGTTCACAAATGCTGATAGTTCCACCTACAAGGCTCTGAACACCCTCTTCTGGCCTCCTCAGGCACCTACACACACACACACACACACACACACACACACACACACACACACACACACCATCTTTAAAAATATAAAATAAAATTCTGCAATAAATGTTTGAAGTCCGAGGATCAAACGGCCTGAAGAGCCGTTATATCATTCACATCGTTCTATAAAGAATTGGCCTTCATTTCAGCCTTCTCTGTGTGTGGTTGGTCTCCCTCCCCACACTGCAGTGTTCTTAAACCCTGTCCTGGTTTCTGCATGTCTGATGGCCACCCTTAATTTTTGCTTCTGTTTACCCACAATTATTAAGTGTTCCCTGTGTGTCAGATACCACACAGCTAAGGGAAGAACTTGTTCAAAAGCCCATGGAAGGGCACCACCCACAGGGTCTGCCATAAGACAGAATTTGCATTTCAGAATCACCCCCTGGGATTCAGCAAGGTGACCAATCCAGAAAAGACGGCAGTGAGACCCCGCTCCAAGGCAGTCCTAAGAGACATGAGCAGCACCAGAGACAAATCTGAAAGCCTAAGGGACGAGCTTTGCAGAGCAAGAGGTCAACTGGGTTGGAAGGAGAGGATGCTGGCCAAGTCAGCTGGGTGGACAGAGGGAAGCTGGGAAGCAGCAGACACACAGGGGTAGCTTTCAGTTATGTTGTAGTTCCTGAACAAAACCAAACATCAGAACTCAGCCAGCTAGAGGCTGGCTTCAGCCAAGTGTTTGACACCTGCAAAGGAGTCAATATTTACCTTGGGCCCGGAGCTTGGCCAGCTCCTCGCTGAGGGAGTCCTGCGACTCTTCCAGCTGCCGCCTCTTCTGTTCCATGTTCTGCATGTAGTCTGTCAGAGACTTGATCTTGGCTTCATGCTGTGAGTAAGAAAACAGACCGGAAGGAAAGGTGAGTACCCAGCATCTGGCTGTGCCGGCTTCTCTGGAGTTGTCCAATAGGACAGGACAAGTTAGAGACCTCGCCGTGGAACGGCTCGTTTTCTCCTTTGCCTGGGACTCAGAGCTGAGGACCCAGGGAGTTCTCTGTTTCTTCCATGTACTCTGCAGCTTGCTTCCAGATGCTGTACAGCCGTGCCCTTGTGTGCTTCCACTTCATGTGGAGACCAAAGCCTGCCTTGGTTTCCTTCATGGTAAATGCTGAGTGGCTAGTGGAGTAGCTTGGTGTTAGAACACCTGCCTAGCATGGATGATGGCCTGGATTCAAGCGAAGCACCACAAGGAGGGAAGAGGAGGACAGGAAACAGCCAGGGCTGAAGGTCTCACTCTTTGGACTTGTACCTATAGATTTTAACAGCACATCTGCTCTTCCTCTGTCCCCCTGAGACAGCTCAACTCTGCTCATTAGAGACCTTGCACCTCAAGGTTTCCTCCCTCTGGAGAGTGTCCTCTCTGCCGGTACTCTCCTCGCATGCACACAATGTCCTCCTGGCCGGCTCCTTACCAGGTTTCGTCATTTTCTCACAGCCCCTGGCTTCTATTTAACATCACTGCTTTTTGCTCATGAGGGTATAGAGTAGATACTTAATAAACACCAGTGAAATGAACCAATAAATGGGCGGGAGCTCAGGGGCTGAAAGGCACCCTAGACAGATGGGATATGCAGGTTGTTCCCCCAGGTCTGGGGACTCGTGTTCGGGCAGGACAACCCAGCAGAATGAATTCCAATGATACAACTCTTCAACAACTGATTTGGAAGAGATATAAAAACAGCTTGTGGGGGTGGGGGAGCATATGAACAAAGAAGAAAGAATTTTAGTGAGAAATATTCTTAGATTCCTGAAACCACACCGGAAAAGGAAAGCCAAGGTTTCTGATAGACGTAAAGGCCGAATCAATGGCTGTCTCTGATTTTCAAGGCATCCTAGCTCTCATATACCAGTCAGTGTCACCCTGAGGACTGGGGCCGCACAAATTGAGAGTGAGTGCTGCTCTCCTGCCTCCCCCTGCACTCGATCCAGTGAGCAGCGGTCACAGCCTACACCCATGTCTACGGCGCGCTTCAAGCACTGCAGATAGAGTCGTGCCCTTGGCCCTTGTCTAGAGGTTCTGCTGGCTGTACCATCGCCTCCTCCCTCACCTACACAGGCCCAGGATGACATGACTGACATCCGAGTAGTCATGTCAGTGTACAGGGTGCAAGAGGGATTTGAGCGAGGAGCTGCTATGTCTAGCTGGGGAGCGGCTATGGGCTGGGCTGTCAGCCCTGGGTGCTCTGCCTGTGGCAACTGGAACCTACCACCCTGGCACATGTCATAGTCTCAAAGGTGACCTAGAAACTAGGGTGGGCTGTACTTTTCTCTAATGCTTACCTTTTCCTCTCAGTTTTTATACATTATGAACATGTCTTGCCGCAAGTTTTAAAAAAAGGCCTTGTTGCTAATGACAATATAGTTATAAAAAAAAAAACCATACTGTCTTACAAATTAAGATGTGTGTGTGTGTGTGTGTGTGTGTGTGTGTGTGTGTGTGTGTGGTATACAAAGGTATAAAACAGCATAGATTCAACTGTTTTCATTTTAACTTATTTTATATAATGAAACTTCCCAAATGCCCAAGTTTTATGGATTCTTGTTAAGTGTTTTGTAATATTCTTCCACATAAGTTCAGTATTTGTATATCAACAGGTATTTGGGTAATATATTTTATAATAATGTCAAATAATAGTGCATCCAATAGTTTCCACATAATCAGGATATTATAATGCCATATGAAATTTAAAATATTTATCTCCATTACCAATGAAAAATATCGTACATAAAACAACTGGACCAAACGACCGCTTATGGGTTAGGGAGACGCACAACAGTGGCCTTCTGCACAAATAGAACGGCCGACATCTGAATCCCCAGAAGCCATATAAAAGCTGACAGTGGTGGCATTTGCCTACAGCCCCAGTACTGAGGATGGACACAGACAGGTGGGTCCCAGAGGATCATTGGCCAGCCAGTGTAGCCAAAACACAAGCACTAGACTAATCATCATGAACACAGATCCGTCTCAAATGGCAGCCAGCAAGGCAGCAGAGGAAGGCACCCAAGGTCAGCCTTTGGTCTCCACATGTGCACATACATGTGAGCACACCTGTACTGAGCTCACACAAACAGAACATCAGGTGTGCATATTTTTATGGTTTTATATTTGCCCAGTGTTATCAAAAGGATTGCTAAATTATATCTCATGGTGTTTATCAACTTCCCGCCACATACCACCACTGAGGAGCCCTTTCAATGTTTTACTTAATGTGAAAACAGCCTGTAGATACATCTTAGAGAAGTAGGTCAGAGCGCTTTCTATCACTGCACACTATGTTCAGTCGCATCCGAAGCTGACGCTCTGCCTCGTGGTGCTGTCAGACATGCTAATCCACACTGGTACCCATCTCCCCAAATGACTCGGTTGTGAGCTGATGGGCAGCACACACTGGTACATCTTAGAAATCTCAAACCCACATGTAAGCTACACGTCCAGGTAGCCCAGAACTGCCCCCCCCACCCCCGGTCCTCTGAGCTACCTTCCTGAGATGAAAATGCTAATCCAATGGGAAAAGAGCTGGCCTGCTAACTCATCCATGAAACATGCCCCAAGCTGGAGAAACCCAGACTTCGCCATCATGTGTTTGGACAATATATTTAATCACAGTCACATCTTTATTTGAAAAAAAGAAAGAAGAATAAAATCTTCCTATAGAAGTTTTTAAGGATCATGGACAATCATGGAATGTTTAGTGTCGTGTGTATAAGTGATAAACACAGACAGTGGCCTGCCACTACCATCAACAACAGCAGTTTCTATCACACGTCTTGCACTGTGCTCATGGTAGGATGCTTCCCTACCTAATAGGAGACTTAGAGATATATTACGCATGCCTAACTTTATGGCCATCCATAGGTGGGTGGAGAAATAGAGGTAGGCACGCTGAAGATAGGGAAGCCTTGAGGGATTTGTGTAACTGACACAACAAAATCTAGCTTTAAGGATAAACCCAGAGACCAGGCTTGGTAATACATACCAATCACCCGTATTCCAGTAGGGGATGAGGGGGTAGGGCTAAGGCAGGAGGATGATGAGTTCAAGGCCAATCTGAGCTACAAAGTGAAATTTTTGTCTCAAAAATACAAGAAGAGGTGTGTGGGCTAACTTAAGGCGGAGTACGATGACTCTCCCTACTACACACTATTAGCCCCAAGAAGGCTATGGGGAAACAGACCTCAATAGATGGGGGTGACCAAATGGATGGCCTACCTGCGAGATAAGCAACTGGCAAGCTGCCAGCTCCCGCTCGCTGGCATTCATCTTCCTGTTGGAGTCCGTCTGGGCGCTCTCCAGCTGCTTGCTTCGGTTCACGAGAGACTTGACCTCCGACTTCATCTTGCTAATGTACAGGCGGGCCATGGTGAACTCCTCTTCGATGACTCCATTCACATCTGCCAGCTGAGCACAGAAGGCAACATCAGAAGTTTGTGGAGCTCCGGAAACCTGACCATGGCTCCCTAAGCTTTTTTTTTTTTTTTTTTGGCAAAAGCTGCAGTCACAGGAGAAGCAGAAAATGAACGTGAAGTCACTGTCAAGTCCTCAGAGATTACATGAGAGAAAGTTTCCACCAAAACCCACATCAAACACACTCCTCAGTTAACCATGAGAAGAAAAACTACTTAAGAATTTAAGGAGAACACTCCTCAGAAACCTCACCCTGCATGTCTACCACAGTGGCCCAATGTCCCACCTGTAGAGAGACACTTCAATTCTCTTCTCTACACTTTCCACAGTTGTGAGAAGCCCAATGTCTACGTGCAGTGGCTGAAATATAAAAGACTTTCACCACACTCTTCAAGCAGAGCCTCTAATGCGGGAGAATGCACCATTCATGGGGTGCCTCCTCACGTGAAGATTTCCATGCTTGGACATTTGCTGCTACCAATCTCTTTTTCTTTGCCTTTTAGGAGCTGCCCTTCCAAGTAGACAGTAACCTACTTAATAAGATGTCTAAGAACAAGCCTAAGTTTAATTGAGAAGAAATGGCTCTGACTGGATTCCTGAATGAGATATCTGCTTTCTAACTTTCAGAACTCCACTAGAAACCAAAAGTGGAAACAAAGTATTGGGTTAGCCCCATCTGCGGAAATGCACAGTACGCAAGTCGCAAGTTGAGCTGTGAAGAAACTAGCTTTGTGTGTACTATATTCAACCACCAGAGGGCAGCCTTGCACCTTAGGAAGACTGTATGTCCCAGCAGAATCCAAGAATGCCAGCAATTTCTATGTTCCGGTGTTCTCCCAATAGCCCCCTCCCAACTCTTCAAATGTTAGCACTGCTGTCATTAAGTCACATATTTTTCCATGTAAACATTTGAGAGCTGAGAGAAAATGGTATTGGTATGAGCTCTGAATATTGGTAGTAAGCGTGAAGTATACAGTTATACGTGCCTGTATTGTGGTTTTAACCTTATAAGAATTCAACAACACTTAATGACTGTAGCACAATACTAAGTTAACAGCAGGAAAAACTAACAATTATCAGCTGTGACTCCCCTTCATGGAGGCCCTTGCTAAGCTTAAGTCAGGTTTGTGACTGCCTGAGGTTCGCCTCGGAATACTGCTCCTCATTCCAACCATCCCATAATGCAACAGCACAGATACGCTTGCAGCCTTTGTCATTGGTCCAGCACAGAAAAAGGCTCTCTGAGAATACCGTGATCTATAAGTGAGAGGCATCAATGAAATTAACTAGGGCATCTAGTGTCTGGAACCTAAAAATAATCCCCAAACATGCAATTAAGTATTTAAAAATACTCTCATCATACTTGTGATTTCCGGCAAGAAGGACCTTTAATTCGAAAGCACAGACACTCTTTGATTTCATTAATGTGTTCCTCAGCTCTGTGTAAGCATTTAGCATAAAAATACTTTTCCTTATTGTTATCAGCAGGAGGTCCCAACATCCCATAAATCAGCTCCATGTGGCCCTGGGAGGCCTCTATCAGCCCTGTGCAGAATTGCACTGCTCAACACCAACTTGTGGCTCTAAGAATCAACCCTAGAGCACAAACTGGCCAAGCTGGACTTAACGGATTAACCTGGGAGGGCCTGAAACTGCTGGCCCACAGCTGCACTGCTGCTGTGCTTCCTCCAGGCTCTCATAAACACTCGGCTGTGAACAAGGCGGAAAGTACCGGACACTCGGCCCAGACTCTCGGCACCATTCAGTGGTTTTCTGTTTCCCAGAGGTGATCTCAGGGTTCTCAGTGCTCAATCACTGACGATCTCTGAAGGATCATTGAGTAAAGGTAATTCCAAAGAATTTGTTGTCAGGTTTGTGAGCGGCAAGTTAAGGAACACCATTCCTCCATCCAGCGTCCTCAACAGACACAGGTACTACTCAATCCAAGGTGCTTTGTCATGGGAAAGCTCGTCAAAACTGTGGATCCTCGAGTTGTGTTGGGAGTGAGGGACAGGCTGTAGGGTCACTGCCATCCTCAGAACACAACAGTACACTGCAAAACCGTGAGGCTGACTTCATCTAACGCTAACCCTACTAAAGGTATTGTAATTCTCTATCCAGCTTTTCAGGTTAGTGACGACCTATTCTGTAACCAACCGTTGTTGTTGTTGTTGTTCGCTGATAACATTCTTTCTCTCTTCCTTCTCATCCCAGCTATGAGACAACTCTAGACCACTTCCCGTTTCCCTCCCTTTCTCACTTCCTTGTCTTCAGGGGCACCAGTGTGCACAACTCCAGGGTATAAGCCATTCATGGTGATCTAATTCTTCTACAGGACAATCCACATGACCTATGCCTGACCAGCCAGCATGGGCTATATCTACTGGCAATTTCTGGCAATACAGTCCCCTCTCTTGGGTAAAAGTAGTCAGCGATGCAGCACACTGGATGTAAATGAATGAAGACTTGACAGCTGGTGCTACAGCAGTGATCTTGCTACGTGAGGCAAAAGCTTAAAGATATGAAAATGAAGCAGGCTAAGGTCGGGCAGAAAGGAAATAGAACAGCTGGGTCCTTTGTGTTAGGGAGTCACTACAATGAAACAAAATTGGTTTCTCTAACTTTAATAAGCCACGAGTCATCTTGTTAAAAGGCGGATTCTGCTTCAGTGTGTCTGAGGTCAGCCTGGGGTCTAAATTGCTAATTAGCCCCAGGTGATGCAGATGACCCTGAGTAACAGAGGCTCTGGCTCCTCTGTTGCACATAATTAAGTGTGGTTTACTCTTTCAGCCACTGCTAGCTGCCTTTCAGCTGGGAGCCGTTCTCAATTCATACTGCTTGGCTGGAGAATTCTCACTGTACTGGGTGAGAGGGGGGGAGGGGCGGGGGGCTGAGACCTGGCCTGTAGCTTCTCCCAGCCGAGCCCTCATGTGGGGGAGAAGTGGAGGGGGGATGCTGAGACCTGGGCTGTAGCTTTTCCCAGTTGACCCCCAATGTGGGGACACTGCAGGTAAGGCTGAAGGAAAAAGCCAAGTCATACAAAACCAGCTAAGACTGGAAGATCCTCCTCAGACGTGAAAGGCAAATTGTTCCTCTCCTCCATCCCCCACCCCCTCGCCCCTGCTTCATGCACCAGCTCTTCTTTTCCTGCCTTCAATTATTTCCCAGCATGCCACACGTGCAGCGCGTAACCCTGCGCCTCAGGTGCTGCAAAGCCTGACTCAGATCACACCAGAGTAGGGATAGAGAATAGAAGCCTGGCTTACGGTCTTCACATCGTTGGTGCCGATAATTCCACCTATCTCGCCCAGATCCTTGAGAAGCAGGTTCAGGATCTCCGTGGCCCTCTTCTTCTGGTGGTTGCTAAGCTCCTGTAGCTGACTCAGCTCCCGCTGGGTGGTTGTCAGTGTCGTCTGGAAAACAAATTCAGCCACAAGTTACCCAGGTGGCCCACGAATTCCCGCCTGCGACCTCTGGAGCCCAACAGCCCATGCCAGACCAGCTCTTTAATCATTCTCTGATCTCCGTGAAAGAGAACTCTGAAGGCCAACTGTTGTACTTGGTTCTGATCCAGAAACTTAATTCAGAGATGTTATCTTGTAAAACTAGATATGTATTATTAGTAATATTCACACTAGCAAAGTGAGTTACTGAAAATGAATCCAGGCCCCCAGAGCATGGCTCAGTGGTCAGGGTCAGAAGTGACTCCAGCAAACTGTCCTCTGACCTCCACCCATGCACCATGGGGTAAATAAAATGCAATAAGGCTTTTTAAATAATAATAATAATAATAATAATAATAATAATAATAATAAAAAGGTTGGAGAGGCAGCTGCACCAGTCAGGTGCTTGCGGCACAAGCACGAGGACCTAGGTTTGAGTCCTAAAAACTGTATCTGGGTCGGGGGTGCACACATGTCATCCCAGGACTGGAAGGGTTCCTGTGGCCCATTGGCCAGCTACCTACCATACTCAGGTAACTCCAGAACAACGAGACTGTCTCAAAAACAAGACAGACGGCACTGAAGAAGGACGCTGAAGGCTGACCTGGTCTCTAACGTGCACACGCTGGCACAGAAAGTGGCCCCGTGTTTGTGGTATTTAACTATATTCTCTAACTCACCAAATGTTGTTTCGTCTCCCTTGTTCTAATTCAGGTTCCCCAGCTCCAAATACAAATCTGCTCCCTGGGTCACATCCAAATACCCTGTCTGCAATCAACAGCCCAGACAAACATTAATGAGGACAGACAGCAACTTAGAACATCTTCAATCGTCAGGGAAGTCAAATTAAATGCTGTAACTCTTCAAAATCACTCAAGCTCCATAACAGAGCTTCTTCATGAGCAGCAAAAGCTCTATTTTTTTCACCAAACTTCATCAAATTAACCTCTTTTCTACCCCCCATGTTTGTTACCAGGAGAACCAATGGAATAAGTCTCTTCCAGCGTCTTGGTGCTGACTCAAACACTGCTGCAGGAACAAATCCTCTACTTCCGGGGCCTCGCAAGCTAATTCAAAGGCATTTGCAGCTAGTCACTACAATTTACTAAAAATAGCATATTTAAAGCAGTCTGATAATAGTTGTTCTGACACAAAATGAGAAGCGTACTATAGGAAGCCTTGCTTTAAGATGCACAGCCCACAAGGGACAAGATGTACGAACCCAAGGAAACTCTAAGTAGAGGCGGAGTGGCGGTCCTCTCTAAGGGAGTCTGCAGTGACGTAGATCAGCACTGCCAACTGCTTAACCTTAGTTAACTCCACAGACACAGCCATGTCCCCTGGAAACCATTAGGAAGGCCTTTCTTCCTTCATGCCGTAGGATGTGGGAAGCAAGTAGCACTTCCTGTCCTACTCCACCACCAGCAGCCAGCACTTTCCTCCCCAAGTGCTCTGAGCGCCCAGGGCTGGTGTTTCCATAAGGCAGTGTGGCACAGTCCAGGACACCAGGCCGGTCAGGCGGAGGGCACCAGGCTACAGCTGCTCAACTTCTCCATGAGCCGTGTCCAGGCAGCAAAGGGCATGGCATCTGCTACATCACCAAACGCTCACTGACCTCAGCAGACTGCCTGTCACCAGCTCACCACGTAAAACCCACAGCATCTGTCTTTCAGGGAGGAATCAGAAATACAGCAATATTCTAGCCGGAAGCAAGTTAACGGGGCCAGCTTACCTCTGTCCCCCCAAGATAGAACAAGCAGCAGCAACATCATTCAGTAGGAGGTAAATGATGAACTGCTTAACTCCTGTGGGAACCCCATCTTTGCTCCTTAATAACAATGCCTTCAGTGTTACTCATTGATCATCATTTCTCCACCACACACAGAGGTCCTTGCTACATGCTTTACCTAAGCAGTCACTAACGCATATGCCACTGGGGAAGCACATTGTTGTCATCTTGATAGATAAAGCAATGAAAACTCACGACGTTTAAACATCTTGCCTGAGGCCAAAAAGAGTCATAAAGTCAAATTTCTCACTGAGCTTTTTCTGGATCTAGAGTCTGCTAACTATTTCCAGAAAGCAGTCTTGCTGATGTCATCAGCTTCCTGGGTGTAAAACAGCTGTGACAGGCACTCTGTGGGGAAGGGACTGCTGGAGAGGCCTCAGGGAGCAAACTGAGTCTTACACAATAAGCATTCAGCGACCGCCTTCCTATATAAGTCTGTCAACAAAGAAGTCCAGCCCCCTTAACACTATTGCTCCAACCGTTTTCTGGGCCAGCTCATCGGTCAGTTGCTCGTTGGCCCGGGTCTTGTCCTCCACTTCCTGTGACTTCTGGTCGTAATTGACAGCCAGCTCCTCCAGGGCCTGGAGGACCTCCTTCACCTCGTCTTTAGCCGCCTCGTTTTCAATCTGGAGGCGGGTCAGCTCCTCCTGGATTTTCTCGTAGTCCCTTCTGGTGGAAGCTAGAAGCTGGGGAAATGAGGAGGCCAGGTGAGTGCACCACTTACACGTCAAGGACCTGTGCCGCATTTTCAAATGCTATTTCAAAAACCTCTTCTCTTTTTTTCTTTTAAGTTGAAGAATTGTTATGCTAAGTAAAACACACACACACACACACACACACACACACACACCAGGGCACTACAACTGTCATGACCACACTGGCAGAGCCTTTGAAAACAGTGCCACAACTTCATATTGTATGTAAGTTGATTTCAAAATCATCCAAGCAGTACTTAAAATGAAGTCGCTTTTCCTTAATGTACATCAGAACTGTATAGAAGAACGTGCCCCAAACTCTAACACACGGTAAAAAGAGTTCCTGGGCTTGTGGATGTTTTATTTGGCTGTTACCATGGTTATTTTCTGATTTCCTTAATGAGCGTTTATTTCTTTGCAAGGGAAAAATGTTGCCGTTTGAACAGTGACAAAAGGAATTGATCCGAGGCAGCTGAACCACTCTGAGAGATGCAAAGAACAGTGTGGAAGCCACAACAGACAACATAAGCAGTGCCTCAAGCACAGCTGAGAGAGGAACCTATTCCATAGGGTTCCCATGACTCCAAAGGCACAGACTGCCTCCCCGCAGAATCACAGTCATTACGCTGGAAAGATGATGAGAAGAGAGAGGAAGGAAATGGTTACAGTGCTTCCTGGGTGTGGGGGATTGAGACTGGGCCATCGATCTCGGCCACCTGCAGTCACTGTGTGAGCCAATCAACAGCACTTTAGCAAGGAAACATCTTAAAGCACAAAAGAGAAAAAAAGACTTGGGTGATCTCAGCAAGAGAATTCTGTCTCTGGTAGATTAGCTACCTGGGCTTTGCTTGGGTTCCCGTTTGTAAAATCCATGGCAAAATAGTGCAAGAAAGACATTTACGGAAGAACTGAATGCTGGTGGGGGGAGCCTAAAGCCAGGTGGCCTCCTTTTTAGTGTGCCAAACACACAGTAACAGCACTACGGTCCCAGCTGGCTTTCTTCTTTGATGGTCTACTTTTGATTTTGTTTGTGTTTGCCCTGTAGGACAGAGTAGGAGACACAGGCTGTGCTAAAGTACATGGCGGACTCTTGCAACCACCAGGTTACAGAACCAGCCTAGGCACCTGGCAACAGACAACTAGGTAGAGAAAATGTGAGAGGAGATAGACTGGATGAATGGATGACAGACAAATCAATAGGTGGGTAAATATATGATGGCTTGGTAGATGACAGACAGTTGATTAATAGATATATAAATACACACAATGAAGTTTTATTTAGTGATAAAGAAATAGGAGATTGTGTCATTTGTAGGAAAGGATTTGAGACATCATCATATTATGCAAAATAAGCCAGACTCAGGAAGACAAATGTCATGTACTTTCCGTTCTATATGGGTTCTAGAGGGCCTGGGAAAGGGAGTACAGCAGCAGGAGAGGACAGTGGGGCAGGAAAGGCTAACGAGGTGAATATTATCAATTTTATGCATATGTGAAAACCATTCTGTTTATATGAGGCAGTTCACAGAGCCGACTGAGCAGGAACCACCCCCACCCAACCACCAGGACAGAGGTGTCTGCCCCTCCATCCCCAAAGGCTAAGCGCGGCACAGAGCAGCTCCTGAGGCCTCAAAGTACTACAGAGTCGAGCGCTTGTTGTCTGCACACAGCCACAATCAGCCTTTAGCAGGCACTGAGAGGAGAGCCACCAAGAAGTCTCTACATGCTTTAAAGTTTTAAAAAGGGTTATTTACAAATCGTATTTCTAGGACTAACATTATCAATGACAGGTAATTTTTAAAAAGCCCTCTGTAAAAAGGAATTCATTGTGTGTGTTACCTCGTCCTGATCCAACATCTGTTGCTTCAGCTTTTCAGCCAGCTGGCTCTGCTGGTTAATTTCATCGTCCTGAAATGAAACATCGCGTTTAATTTTCCGTTAGTTGTGTCAGTTTTGATATCCCTGTTTCCCTTCCAGAATCAGACACCAAGAGGCCAGTCCCGAGTTCACTTACTAGATGGGGAAAGTACAGCAGGAGCCATTCCGGGAGCTTGCTAATTCGTGTCTTTCTTCACCCAGCGTTCTTTCTAGGAAATGTAATATCTACCTAGAGAACCCAAATCTTGCCCACCCAGAAACCAGAGGTCTTACACTTGGGAAGTGAAGGAACCACAGAGACTACAGAGGGAAGGATCCCCACATAAAGATGTAAACAGAATGGATTGTCAAGCACATCTGTGACCAGAAATGTTGCCAAGTGACGGGAAGGAAGGGTCGCTACACCGTGCCCATTTATTTAGAGTAGAAAAACTAGTGCCTATGTAAGTTTTCTCCAATAGACAGCCCTCTTGACTGGCAACCAATAGTCTTATCAATTGAAAGGCAGAACAAGCAGAGAAGCCTGCGGCCAGCGGGGTGTGCACACAGGAAAACAACAGCTCTCCTCACCGCCACTAGGTGTTGCTGTTGAGACAGCAAGAACGCTCTGCCTGGCTCTCTCCCCACCAGAGCCGGCCACCTCCAGTGAAGACAGGCTTGAGGCAGAACCACTATGGAAGAATGTGGCCTTTACAGCTCTGTTTTCATTTTTTCAAGTGAAATTTTAAGTACATTCTTTGAAAAAAAATGATAATGGGGCTGTAGGCTCACATCTCCCTCTGTTACAAAAGTCCTATGGGAATACCTGTCTCGGGTGGAACCCCCAAGCAGTCAAATACAGTTCAGTGTATTACACTGCCTTTGTGCCAGGTCCTGCCTCAGTGTTTTCCTCGTTAAAGACCCCTGTCCTGCACTCTGGATCTGTTTCAGAGGTGAGGTAAGACGGGTGAGTGGCAGAGCCTCTCACAGGCATCTGTAACATGTATGGTGGCGTGGGGTTAAGTGGTTGGGGTGGCAGGTCCTCTCTCCATAGAGCACCAGCACTCTCACATCTGTAGGGCAGGCTCTGCACACCCGTGTCCTGCGTCTTTGGTCTTTCCTATGCACTTGGTCTCACTAGTCTGCTCAGAAAACTCATTTGCTCTGAACTTTATACACCAATGTTTCTTCAATGGCTGTATAAAATACTGTCTATTTTTCTCCCAACTCAGATTTTAGGTGAAAAGAATTAGAGAAATTACAGCACAGTAAAACTGCCAAGAACCGGCCGTTCCACAGCTAGCTCACTGCTTTGTAGATCATGTGTTTCTTCAACTTCAGACACTGAGCCTGTCGGTTACCAGGGCCAATTTTATATTTCTGCTTCTCAGCACAGGAAGAGTACACAGCTTAACATAAAAGACCCAAAAAAGTTCAACTTCATCTCCTCCCCAAGGCAATGAAGCAACTCAAAATCCACAACTGCCCCCAAATGACAGAAACACGAAGGGACAAGGTGAGGTGACTTGTGTTTGCACATTGCACTCTGGGCAAAGTCTGAAGAGGCAGCCTTCCTCCCTGACGGGTGACAAGCTAAGACGTGATGAAAAACCATCCAGGAAGGTGAAAACAGGACTCCATGAGAGGGCAAATCAGTTTTAGAGCCGTGCCTTGAAGTATGTTTGCCCTTTACAAAGGCAACTTTCTAGGAATTAGTGTTGTCATTCTGATTTCACTGTAATTTTCTAAGCCTTTCTGAATAAGTTGTGCTGTACTTCTGCATGTCAGTGTATCTCTTAGGACACGTTTAAGCATGCGCACTGTGAGATACACGATTTCAAAGCACTTTTCAAAAATCAATTTTGTAGTTGGGTTTTTCTTACAGTCACCTCAGTTGTCAAAAAGTCACTAAATCTGGAGATGTTTTTTGATAAACAGTCATTAGTACAGAATGTAATCAACTTACAATCCTTGAATTTACTGCTTTCAGTGAGAAAAACAAAGCCACCACCAATATTTTTATGCTAGAACCCAGCCCCTACCATTAGACTGACACTTCTTCACACTCTCAAATGAGGCATCTTCTCCACCAAGCAAAGAGAACCCCCAGAGGGGAAGCCTGATGAGAAACTTGTATTTATAGTGTGCTGTATGTAGGACATTTAGTCCCCATAGCAGTCTTTGAAGTGACATCTGTGAGCCCCAAGTTACAGATAAGAACAGCGTACGGGCAAGTATGGGCATCTTCCCTGAGCCTCTTATCATTGAGCCGCAGGTCTCCTACAAAGTGGGAGCTTTTCTGCTAAGTCTCAGGACCTTAGGTTTATCTATTCTTAGACCCATGAGGAATAGCATAGAGGGATTTGGGGAAACTGTGTAATCTTTCCCCACTGTGTCCTAAAAAGACTTACTGAGGTTAACCAGTTCCTTGGTCAAAGGGCTAAGGCCAAAATGAAATGAGTGTGGGGCTCAAGGTCGAGAGCTATGAAAGCTCATTCCTGCTCTACCAACTACAGGCTGTGAAGACTTAAGAAAGAAATGCAATCACCAGATGCTAATGCCTCACGTCATCCCAGAGCCTTCCAGTTCTACCATTTGATAACCGAAGAAGACACTGTCCCAATTCACGCAGTCTCAAAGTAGCTAAGCCTCTAAACCATCAGAAGCACGGGCTATCTGCTAGAGCCTTTGAGGGACACATGAGGATGACAGTCGGTAGATCACAATCAAGCAGCTCACAAATGGCTGAACAGTAGACCACGAGCTTTGATGCCCTCTAGGGCATCATCTCTGTGCTCTGTGCTCTGTTCTCTTCCATATCTCTCAGCATCATAGAACCAACTCTGGCCTGACATCTCAGAACCTGAGGACGTGGAAATTGTAAAGAGAGGAAGAGATTGAGTGTGGCTTTTCCTCATCGTTGAAAACAGTAGCAGTCCTCTGGGAGAAATCAAGAAGTTTGCATAAACTATTAACTTACTATTGATTTACTTTTGCATTGAGGTGTTGAGAATAAAATCCATGATTGAAGAAGCAGGGTGGGGTGACAGAGCGTGAAGAGCAAAGAACCCTGTTCTCGTGGGTAGGGGTATCTTGTGAGATGTGTTTGTGGAATGGTAGGGTCACCCTGCCTTAATGTTTGGGTGACATGTAACTCCCAGAACCACAGACAAACAGAAGGAGAACCCTCAACCAGTCACATTCAGCTTGCAAGGGTGATACCAGTCCAGACTCTGGGCTGTATCCCAAAGACAGAGCCCTGTGAGATTAATGGTGACAGTCCCAGAACAAAACTGTAACATCGAGCCAGAGGTGTCCCCATAGCACCTGAGCCAAATCGCCACACAAAAGATGAAATCAGACTGAGAATATCAGCAACCTTGACGAAATGAACTAAAAGAGCTTGGGATATCCCAAGGGGAATATGTCAGGATCACATGACCTACTGACATAAGTTCCTGGGCCTCTGCGATTCCTAAGTGGACCTTTACTGAGGACGAATGATACCTGCTGTTCAGGGAGTCTTTTTCTCTACTCAAATGTTCACAATTGCATGGCTATTTGAGTTTGTTCTAGGAGTTAAGCATCTTCTATTAACATGAGCAAGCTACATCCCTCAACAGTCTGCCCCTGAAAAGAGCTTCACAGGAGAAAGGTATCAGTCTTTAAAGTGATTAGGTCTGAGGCTTGGGGCCATGGAGCTATGTGATTAACCTTACACTTGTCCCCAGTGGGACTGCTATAGACTTCTCTAAGAAGAAAGGAACAGGAATGGAGAAGGAGGAAAGAGACAAGAACACCCATGCACACTCACACAGCCGTCCTCTCTGGCAATAATCTATTCAGACAGACAGATTTCTGGAAGTGAGGACTTGTCTATCTAGACCATCCCACCCTCCCACCCCCGCCAGCCCAGCTCTTTTTGATTAGAACTTCCTACAGTAATCAAGCTAGAAAACAGGGATCGGGAAGATATACATCCACAGTGGTCTGCAGCCTACCTCAGCTCCAGGGGGCTGACTGTGTCGGCCACCTTCAGTCTTTGGACCAGAGTGAAGACTACCAGTCTCTGGCTAATGTATATAATGGCACACAGGGGCTGCTTTCTGAGAAAGCGCTGACCCCACAAGGCAAAGGGAAACAGGATAGAAACCATACCTCTATCTTCATTTTGGATCTCTCTTTACTTTGTGCAGTCACCTGATTAACTCTGCAGAGAAGCACGTTAAGCACTCGGGGAGTGCCTATCTAAAAATCCATGGTCCCTAACCTGTCTCATCCCCTTTCGAGGCTGACAGTACACAGATGAGAGTAACTAAGGCACTTTGCAATCAGTGACCTGTCCCAGACCCCCTCAAAGGCACCTGAATGTCCGCAGTCACTAACCCAAACCTGCAGTGCCCTCGTTCCAAAGCAACAGAGCCGTGGAGACGTGTCATCACCGGGTGAGGGCAGTCTTCCAAAGCAACAGAGCCGTGGAGATATGTCATCACCAGGTGAGGGCAGTCTTCGAATGGGAGCCCTCAGCAGTTAGGAACTGACATGCCCATATAAGCAGTATTTCTTGGAAGCATCCAAGATCCAAAACTGAGACAATCGACACACATTGAACAGGATGATGGGCTTCGTTATGTGTACCTCTTGCCTGCCACTCCAATGTCTCCCCAGGTCTGTGCCCTGAAGGATAGAGTTAGGGTCATGCAGCCCCTTCCACATTCTTCCCCCTGGATGTGGCAACACCTATTGACTCTTCTTATCTCCTCACCATTAGGAGATAGCTTATCTCTTTAACTGGCTCACTGGGGCAGAGTGGAGGCTTGGGGCCCGCAGAGACAGGGCTGCTGCTCTGAAGCACAGACCTTGTCATCCAGCTGTCGGTACAGACTGGTGATTTCCTCGTCATACTTCTCTTTCTCAGCAGAGATGCCGTCAACCACAGGTGTGATGTTGTCTATGATGGGTGTGTTGTCGCAGGGCTCCAGGTTCTTCTGGTCCTTGGCACTGATCTGTTCATCCTCAGGCACAGCTTCCCCTGGGAAAACACAGCAAGCAGGGTGCTGAGGCCTAGAGAAATCAGGCATGCAGCCCTCCAGGAAGGAAACTAAAAATAGTCACTCCCACTGACAAAGACACAGCAGACACAATAGAGTCCTTGTGCAGAGAGCTAAAGTCCATTCTTTCTGTTTGGGAAGAAAGGTGTAGCTAATTGACCACTGTTAGCCCAAGAATGCAGGGCAGAAATCAAATGGCTGCACTGGTCACAGAGCTGATCCAACTGATCCAACCCCAGCACTGCCTGGGAGCTCCTGCACACACTTTTCCTTTTGTGGAAACACGCTAGTGCTTACAAGTTTCATATTCTCTCTAGTCACCGATTCAAAGGGAAATAGACCTCTGAGGCATCCTAATTACCAATTAATTATGTTACTGTGTCATTAGTAGAAACAGCCAAAGCAAGGAACACAGCGCCACTGTTTAACCAGAACGCGGTGGGACTCCGCTCCTCCCAATCTCAGACTCTTGAGAGTCAGTGGAAGTCAGGGCAGCCTGGACGTAGGATTGTATCAGTCCCACGCCATCACAGCTCCACCACCACACTCTCCCCCAGGAAGCCGAATTAATTGGCTCTGCTGGAGAGTTCAAGTAGAATAATTTCTTGTGATGTCAGATAGTCCCCAGGAAAAGAAAAGGCAGCCAATCTGGAATCTATACACCACTTCTCAGCCTGCCAGGCAGGGTCTGCAGGGCCGTCAAAGGAAGGGCTCCTCAATCTGACAATGCTAAGAGGATCTCAGGCTGGCCAAGGGCTGCCCCAACAGGAAAATCAGGATGCAAAGACAGAAACAGATCCTATGGACACCGCACAGCCTGACTTCGTCTTTCAGCTTGAATATTTGAAAGCAAACCCACACCAAAGACGTTTCACCACCACAGTGCAAACAGCAACTTCACTCCAGCCCCTGAGCATCAGGGAACCTCAGGCCTCACTCAGCTTCTCGGCTCAGAATATCTATCCTGCAAAACTTTCCCAGAAAACTCCCCTAAGCCATAAGCAGGGGAAGGACAGAAGAGCTGAGAAATATACTGTTCTTTCGTGAACAGTGTATTTCATGCCTCAAGGAACCCAGCTGAACACAGTGCACATTATCTCAGTACACAAGACACCGGGATGCCCTGGCTTTAAGGCTTGTGTGCAGCTTCTGTGTAAGTAAAGCTAACACCAATGACTTCACCTTTGTATCTGTTCCATCTAAAGCAGTGACGGGAAGCAACCCCTCGGTCATCCATACTTCACTGCAGGTAAAACTAAGCCTCCCTGTGTTCCCCTTTCAAAGGGACTGCACACTATGTGTGAGCATTTCTCTGGAATTATTGACCTAAATAAAACCAGATCATGGTGGCCTCTGAACTGAACCTGAACCAAATCAGTATATCACCCAGCAAAAATCGCTGGTTCAAAGCACTCGTCAGCAACGTTAGCGTGAGGAATGAATTTCATTCAATAAAACAATCTATATTCTCTACAGCCTGTTAAACCCATGGGCTATCAGAGCGGCAAGACAGATGACGAGATGGATGAGTGAACAGATGAGAGGGTGAGTGGATGGATGAAGATACAGACATAATTTCTAGCCACACGGATAATTTAGAATATGCCCTCAAACAACCCGGGAAATGTACAGCATTATTAGAACCTCTTTTTCCTTTCTAATTCTGTTCTTCTTACGAATCTGACACCGACACTCTGGCATTTGTAAAAGTCCTGCATATGATTATATTTTGGGTTTTTCAGGAATAGTTTGTAAAATTTGGGAAACATAGCAACTGACTATTAATTTAACCTTCCTGTTTCAACATGCTGAAGGTGAAATTCTTAACTGTACTGGCCTGACCCAGAAATCCTCCAAGCATGACCATATTATCCACAGACACTCACTGCAGAGAAAGAGATAAGATCCGGGACATTTGGAAGAGATGTGTTCCCCGAGAGCTTTGGTTCCAAATGGCTGGGCAGGCAATGATATCTGAGGGCTAGATGAACTAAGGATCCCCCAACCCCCAAATTCATCTGGGCAGGCAGAGGCCAGGGATTAACTCCTGTGACCTACAAGTGATCTGCTCAAACCAAGTCACAGATCAGATTTCCTAAAGCTGTCTTCTTCTGAAAATGGCATTACCGAGGGGTAGGTGATGCCCCAGGATACAGAGGTCCAGAAAGCTGCCACTGCCGCTATGGTCCCCTTGAAAATGATCAATAGACTCTCATAAACATTCCCAGTGCCCAATGGGATCTTGAGGCCACGCTGCACATTTCCACGGGTCTAATTAATCACAGGCATGCAGCCCGCTTAGCCTCTTCAGTCCCTTTCTGTGAAGAGGAGGAAGCGAAGCTGCTTTCATCACAGAACTGTTCTGAAGACGCAGGAAGATGGTAGATGTCAGGAGCACGGCCAGCATCACAGCCTGAAGGCTACCTCTGCTTCCCAAGGAGTGGGGCAACGGCACACGCTTGGCAGTCCAATTTTTCTAGCATATTCAAAACACCTTTGTGCCCAAGTGGTCTTTTAAAAAGTAAAACACCAAACAGTTATGCAAGTCCTTTACAGGGTTATTGTGTATCGTCATGAAAACAGTGTTTGAAACCCGCAGCAGCCTTTCTGGGTTCCCGTGAGCACTTCTTTGAATCAAAGCGTCAACACGTCTCCCACAAAGCTACATGTAAACAGCAAGCTCTCGCCAGTTCATATTCTAAAGGTCAGGTGGGCAGGATTATAATTATTTTTTTTTTGCAACAGCCATTCAGATGGAGCTGAACAAAGCAGCCACATGCAGAAGCAGCAGCAGCACAGCCCCTGCCCAGGAAGGAACCAGAGGGTTTCCAAACACCACTGCCCTTCAAAGGACAGGGGAATGACTTCCAGACGACACCCTGGTAACTATACTGCCCAGCTCACAACGATGTCTAGGGACTGTAAATTCCGAACACCGTGCAAGAGCTGACACCAGGCAATCTGTCTCCATGGCAATCTCGCCGTGTTAATCGAGAATATTCCCTGCACTGCAGCGTGCTCCACAAGATGATTATGGAATAACTGATTGTAACAGAGAGGAGGGCTGCAAGCCAGCCCTGGAGGAATAATGCCCTCAATCAATCAGGGAGGAAGAGAGACCACCAAGTGAAGACTAGCAGTGCGTTTTATTTTCTCTCTGCTTTATTAAAAGCAGATTTCTTTGAGTCCAGCCCACGAGGCTTGTTTCTGCTGCCTACAGAAGAGCTTCCAACCTTGGAAAACGTCAGGTTCCCCAAGCTGAAAGGCCGCCCATCTTTAAATAAGCATTCTGGCATTTACTATTGTCAGCTGTAATTACCTCTAAGGACTAAAAAGATCTGTGTTTACACAGGAGCATTCTTTTGGAGCATACCTATAGGGCTTGCAGAACCTTCTAATTATAAAACGAAAACCCCCAGAGATCATAAATAACATTTCTGAAAAAGGGGAGGGGGGAAACTACCAATTTCAATAGATGAAGATGGCAGACTACCAAAAAAAAAAAAAAAAAAAAAAAAAAGAACAAAAAAACCCTCATTAGGTCTATTAGTTAAAAATTCTAAAATGGATTTAATGGATTTATTTGGATCTTTTTTTTTCTTTAGCGATGCTATTAGACTGCCAGGAAATCATTAAAATTTCACACATGAAATAGCAACAAGCTAGTAATTCTTTCCCTAAGTTGAGTCCCCGAAGCCTCTGGAGAACACAGAGAGGTAATTGCATTTTCTCAGCCACTCCAGGGCAGGGATTTGCAGGTCACTCACAGCTTCCACCAGAAACCACTGTAGATCTGGCAAACGAGGTGTTTTGTTTTAATACCAATTAAACAGGCCCAGTGGCAAACCTAATGGTAAGCAATTTGTGTATCGAAGACACTAAAAGGAGATCCTTAAGTTGCCAGATGGGCAGGAACAGCTGGCGACAAGATGTCATTACATAAATGTGAAGTTTAAAAAAAAAATCATTCCTTTATGAGACTGCTTTGCATACAAATAGCATCCTTCACCCTCGTTCCTAAAAATACTGTAAGCAGCCTCTGCACCCCCTAATCCTGTCTAAAGCAATTTTTCTAATGCACAGGCTAACCAGATCCTGTGGCCTTCTTTACATTCATGACCTTTTGAATAGGACACGTGGTTTGGTGAGCAGTCAGTATTTCTATTAGCTTAGGTGCACTCTCAAAGGGAGAAAGAACACAGCAAATTAGACCTCTTGACTGAAATGCTAACTCCTGTGAGTGTGAGCTCACGCCTGTGCAGCTAAGAGCAGATGGCAGCACCTCCCACAGACTTAATGCTGAAAGAGTAAATCTCAACAGGCATAGTGGTCCCCCTCCTGAAGTTCCAGAACTGAGCAAGCTGAGGCAGAAGGATCAAAGGTCAAAGCTAGCCTGGGCAACACAGCAAAATCCTGTCTCAAGAAACCCAAACAAAAGAAAGCATTTACTAGCACGATTTCCCCAGACAACACCAATCGAAACCTACTACACTTATTGTATACCTAGTTGTTCAACAGGAGAGACGCAGCAGACACACCAAACCCCCTTTGCCCTGCTACCCAGACACCTGCATTTTTGGTTTTTGTTCTTTCCTGACATGAACCCCCGTAAAAATTTTGGTTTAGGACCCAACAATATGGCTTAGCAGGTAAAGCTGCCTGCTGCCCAAGACTCATCACCCAAGTTCAGTCTCTGGGACAGAAGAAAAGAGTTAACTCATGAAAGTTGTCCTCTGACACTCACAAGTAAAGTGTGGCATGTACACACACACACACACACACATACACACAAACACACACACATACAAACAAACACACACTCACAAACACACACACTATCACACAAACACACACTCTCACACAAACACACACACAAACACACACACACACACACACACACGTCATTTAAAAAAATGTCAGTTTGGCAGTGATATTTAGTACACAAAGCAGCCATGAATTTGAAGGAGAGCAGGTAGGGGATATGCGGGGGCTTGAAGGGAGGAAGAGAAGGAAGAAATGATGTAACAGAATTATAATCGCAAAACTAAAAAATGTTTTTTAACTTTTAAACTTGGTTTTCTTTTTTGGTTTCATTTCTCCTTTTTCTTTTTCTTAGAAATTACATTTTTATTCACGTATCCATGCTATAATAATAATCATAATCAGCATCATATTCAGAGTTGAAACTAGAAGAAGAACAGTTTTATCTCCTCTTTTGTGACTCCTTTTGAGCCAGGGTCTCTTTGTGGCCCAGGTTACCTTTAAGTTGCAATCTTCCCACTTCTGCCTCTAGAATGCTGAGAGGATAGGAGGGAACTACGATGCTGATTTATTTTAAAATTTACACTTATACGTTTATTCAGTGTATGTCCATATACATACATATGTGTCATGGCCTATGTGTAAGGTGAAATATGATCCACAATCGGTTCTCTCCTTGCACCCCAGGGACTAGACGCAGGCTTTATTGTCATACAGCCAAAGTAGCCTGTCTTTCACAGACTAGGTCACACTTCTATCCTGGTCCTTTAAATATCCAAAATGATGTGGGAAACAAGCACCCGGCTGTTCCCACTCCAGCCTGTGTTCAGACACTCTGCATGCTGTGTCTCCTTTATATTCTTCCCATCTAGGCTGGGCAGGGTCAGTTGCTGCCACTGCTTCTCACCAGAGGACAATAACTGGTTCACTGCAGGATGAAGCCCTGGCCATGAGGTGGCTCTCCTCATCCTTCCTTAATAAAAAGGTGTGGTCAGACAGTGATGGCCCACACCTTTAGTTGCAGAACTTTGCAGGAAGAGGTAGATCTGAGTCCCAGGCCAGCCTAGTCTATACAGAGAACCCCTGAGTTGAACCAAAACAAAAACAAAAAACAAACAAGAAAAGACAGGGTGTTTCTTTCGGTCGCTGTGTGTGTGTTAAAGAGCTAGCACACTTGAGAAGCAAAGCCAAAAAGAATTATGCTTGCAGAACATATGCTCCAAGTTATGGGTGCCCACTCAATTGGGAGAACTGTCCAGTGTGCAGTGCTGAGGGGCTGCTGCCTTAGTCACTCAGAGCTACTATGACAAAGTACCACAGGATGGGGTCTCTTAGGCAACAGAGACATTTCTCCTATCTTGGAAGCTAGAAGTCGGAGGTCAGCATGGCAACACAGACATCCTGTTCTTGGATGGGGTGTGGGAGCTCTTCTGTCTTAGTGGCTTTGACTACTGGGATTAAAGGTTTGTAATACAATGACTGAATACATGACTGAACCTAAACTTAACTGTATGGGATCTTGCCCCAAGATCACTACTCCCTTAATTCAATTTAATATTTTTGAACACAGGATTCAGCTCCATTTCACTTCCTGGTACCCCTTAAAAACTTGAACCATGTATTTTGTGTCTTTCCTTTCTAAGCTTGTTATGCTTGTTCAAAATGCTCTTCATGAGACTTAACGAGAGAACAAAGTCTATGATGGGTGTTCCTGAGACTTCCTTTGTGAATGCAATTAATCTGAGTCTTTTCACATTAGCCTCAGGCAGACTCTTCAGATAAGAGCAAAAAGTAGCCACATTCTTCACCAAAATACCACAAAAACAGTCTCTATGTCACATATTGAAATGGCCCATTTAAGGCATTCCACTGCCTTCCAAATCCATAGTCTCAAAATCCACATTCTTCCAAATAAAAGTATGGTCAGGCCTATCACAGCAATACCCCAGTCCCGGGTACCAACTTCTGTCTTAGTTAGGGTTTTATTGCTATGAACCAACACCATGAGCGACCAAGGCAATTCTTATAAGGACAACATTTAATTGGAGCTGGTTTACAGATTCAGAGGTTCAGTCTACAATCATCAAGGTAGCATCCAGGTAGACATGATGCAGGCAGAGCTGAGAGTTCTACAGCTTCATCTGAAGGTTATAGTAGAAGACTGACTTTCAGGCAGCTAGGAGTATGGTCTTAAAGCCCTTGCCGGCAGTGACACACCTACTCCAACAAGGCCACACCTCCCTGGGTCAAGCATATACAAACCATCACAAGAACTCTTCTGCATCAGCTCCTGCCTCCAGGTTCCTGCCCTGTTTTGAGTTCCTGCCCTGAATTCCTTCAGTGATAAACTACAATGTGAAAGTATACACCAAATAAACCCTTTCTTCCCCAAGTTGCTTTTGGTTATGGTGTTTCATCACAGCAGTAGACATCCCAACTAGGAAACTCCCAAAGAAACCAATGCCTACTACCATCACCTCAGGATCTGTGATTTCCACACGTGTCTTGGAGGGAACCTAAACTTACAATGTGTAGTCTCAATCTCACTTCTAAGGCTGAAAATTGGTCCAGGTGGAGGTAGAGGGGTTAGACCTTAGATCAGCCTCTAGATATATAATAGGGCAAGCCTTTTACTTTAATAATGTCTTGTCTCACCTGTCACCACCAACTGGGTTAGACCTGTGTCCTTATTTATCCATTTACCTGCACCTGATTTGTAATTGATTCCCTCCTGCCTTGCTTTGCCACTGTCTTCTCTACGATAGCAACTACAGGAATACTAAGTACTCACAGGCACATATATGTGTGCACACACTTATTCCTTGCTCTCTCACAGCCAGAATGGAGCAGAGAAGCTTTTAAATTATAAGTACACCCTGCAAGGAAAGGAGTATTTTTCCTATGGAAAGCACCCATTGTCAGGGCACCTAGAATGCATTCAGATCCTGGTGTGGAAATATCAATACCCAGGGAATACTGAAGTAAATTAAGTAGCTGCCTCCTAGAAGTTTAGATCCAATAATGTATTCCGTATTTCAAAGGAACCAGGCAATATCCTGCCACTTCGATATGAGTTGGGAGAGCTGACACTGTGTCCATCCTAGCTTTCTTCCCCACATGGCTACCAGGTCTTAGGACTCAGGTGTAAGGAGTCATCCGGAGTGATTCAGGATAGCACTACTCCAGCCTCCTCACTCTCCCTCACTGCTCTCTTATTACCCATAGTCTCTCTCAGTCAGGCCATGTTCTATGCACTTACAAACCGTTGCCTCCAGAAAAGTCACCTAAAAAATAAATATTCTAGCTGGGAAGGCAAGGTTCTCTGCAGAATACTTCCCATTTCAGCTGCTTGGAGGTTACAAGGCCACAGGCTGTGGGGGGAGTCTGTCAATCTTTACTTCCTCTCTTCCCTCTCTCTATCACCTCTAGGAGCCTTGCCTCTACCTATGCCTTCAACCACAAAAAAGATTAGTAATATTCCAGTTTCCCTCTTCCCTCAGAACTACCTTCTCAACTAGGATGTTTCTTGGGCACTCCAGGCTTCCTCCTTAGCGCACTCCTTCCCAGTCTGCTTCTTTCCCTGTTCTTTTCCAGCCTAAGGGAATAGTTCTGTCTTCCAGCCAACTTAGCCAAGACAAAAGCCTCAGAACCACCTTGACACTGTCCTCCCTGTATGCCTAGTCCTCATCAAACCTTGCAAATTTCTGTTTCAGAACCAATCCAACTCGCTCTCTTCTACCTCCTCCAATTTAACTGCCTTCTCCTTGCCTCTACCACAACTTCTTCTGCCTTCCCCAGTCCTTTCTCCAGCACAACCAAAGACCTTCAAAACGTAACTCTTCTTAAGTGCTCTGTGGCAGAGTGGCTTCTTGTTGCTTGAAGAACAACTCCTATATCTACCTGCCAAGCTCATCCAAGACCACTGTTTCCCCAGCCCAGACTCCACACTGGTCTTCCACTCCCACCCTCAGTTCCACGGCGAATTCAGTCCCCTCCACAGGAAGCTGGAGCTCACCTTAAATCTCCTATTTCCCAGCGAACTGCTCTCTCCAGTCAACTTCTATATTGCGTATTCAGGGAAGCCCTCACTGCCTTCTCAAAGAGGTCAAACGCCTGTTATAAAATCTCTGGACACACACTTTCTTTTCTGGGGGTGCAGCATAGACTATTACCATACATGTATTGACCATGACTGAAAATTCCCTTTACACCCACAGCACAGGTCTCACCCAACTGCCCCGATTCCATGTTAAGCACACAATTATGTAATATGCATTTATTGTAGATCTATGATAGACCAGAAACTATGAATTACTTTGCCCAAATTACGCAGCTTAAGGATTTATATAGGATTTCACCAGAAGATTCATAAATCATACTTTAAAAAGCTATGCAATGGAAATGGAAGAAGGACAGCCCGTTAAAGTGGTGGCATATACAGAAGCCAATAGGATGCAGGACCCAAACAGGTGCTAGGCATGCAGGAAGTCAGGCAAATGAGGCAGGCCAGATTCCACAAGGTAGCACTGGATATGGGATGGAGAAGTGGACTGCTAGAGTTAGACAAGAGATGAGAAATGATAAAAACCACAACCCACAATGCTTCTAAGGCCAGTGAGCCAACCCTTCACCAAAGGGCTTTACTAAGTGAAGCAGTTATCCTTCCCACCAGGAACTGACCCGAAAGGATTCCAGAACTATCACAAAGCTTCTCATAACCGCCTCCCATCCCGCATTCCACACAGCCCACTCTGCTGCTCCTGCCACACTGCACGGATCATCGCTCAGCGCAGGTGCTGAGTTATTCAATTATCCTAGCAGCTTCTGAAACACATGTGTAGCTAGAAACGCTTCCCAAGAGAAGGAAATCCTGTTATTTAGGCTACTAGGCCAGATTCTGATCCTCTCTTGAATTCTTGTTTGCCACGTAATTGCTTCTCAAGTAAATAAGTAGCTCGTTGATACCCGATCCTTACTAGCAAGAAGCAGCAGCAAATACCATCACCAGCAATTGGCTTCCAGCTCACTGGGCGGTTGTAAACAGACCGTGCTACCTCCACACCAGCTCAGCCATCCCCACACTCCCTCCCTCGGGGCACCATAGGCTGCAGTCGCTGCTGAAATACACACACCACAGAGAAGCGAAGGATCCGAGGAACAAATGACTTCTAGTCTAGCTATTGCCATCCTCTGACACAGCTCCAACCTACCTCGCTTCCAGATTAAAACAGACTGCTACCGTTTGAGCTCCATCACAATGCTAAAGTCACCGCAATGATGTGTCTGCCCGGAATCCGCAAGCCACTCCTCACACCTCCCCCATAACCCACCCACCCACTGCACCCCAGCTCTAGGAGATATTTTTTCCTATAGAGCAAACTAAAGAGACTGAAGAAGGGGGAGAAAAACTAGTCATGAAGCAGGCCTGTCCGGCCCATCTTAGCAAAGGGTTTTTGCAGCCCACTATGTCTCACTCTGTCTGAGGAATCTATGGTGAGGCAGGTCAGAAAAGGCAAGTTCTGGCCAGAGGTGACATTTACCCATAAGTAAATGGAAAGACTGAAAGCAAATCCTAGTTTTTTAGCTGAAGTAATCTGTATTTGTTTAAAAAAAAAAAACTCAGAAGGTTTCCTGGCAGCCAGGATCCCTGACAGTGAAGGACAGGGACATATAGAAACAGAGCATCAGAAACAGATTCTAGCCAGGCTGGGGAGCCACTCTCTCAGGAAAACACTTGGTGCTCAATACAAGGACCTGAGTTCTATTCCAAGAGTACACAGAGAAAAGTCAGGCACGGTGACGTGCGCTTGTGATCCCAGAGCTGGGGAGGTAGAGACAGACTGATCCATGGGGGGCTTACTAGCTAATCTAAGCTACTAGGTAAGCTCAGGCAAAGGAGAAACCCTGTCTTAAAGGGGACAGACAGTTTTCCTGGGTATAACATCCTCAGCTATTCTATTGCCTACACACACACACACACACACACACACACACACACACACACACACGCAAACATGAACTGCTCCCCACACATATGCACTCCTCAATCCAGATGCGCGCGCGCACACTTAAAGAGATTAACTGATTCGGGTCACTTGGCCCACACCACTGTGCACAAGTCACAAGACGAAATGAGCTGGGGTACGGTGCCTGGGAATATCAAAACATTAGTTGTACAAAATAATAAAACACTTGTCATCACAGGAACTGGAAATGCTTGACTTCCATGGTCACCCCCTTTCCCAAGAGTCTTCCAAGATGCCAACCCGACCGCCACAGGAAGGAGGAAGCATTTGGCCGCCTCCTCCCTGCTCTGCTTGCTCTCACCGTTCCTCCACCTGTTCAGCTCCACCTCCAGATGCTGGATGACACTCTTCAGGGCCTTATTCTTCTCTTTCTCTTTTTCATATTTCTTCTTCCATTCTTCTGCTGTTAGTTCCAAGTTCACAGAGACTGTATTCTTGATGGTCTTTGCTCTGGGGTTGAAACACAGGAAGTAAGCCATTAGCCCTTACTGATTTTAGATAACGAAGCCTTAACATCTAGAAAGGACTAGGACCGTGAAGACTTCCTGTGGCATCTACCTACAGCCCTCAAGCCTAGCGTGCTGGCCATGCTACTATGCCTTTTAAAGGGGACTTATTTTTAGTATGGGTGTATATTCTATGTATGTATGCCTATGTGACTGTATGTACGGGTGTGTGTGTGTGGGGTGTCTGTGTACACACACGGGTGCACATACCTGTACACTTGGGGACCAGAAGAGGGTACTGGATCCCTGGGGCTGGAGCTATGGGTGTTTGGGAGGTGTCTGAAGTGGATGTTGAAGTCTAAACTCCAGTCCTCATGAGAGAATAAGCACTCTTAACTGCTGAGCCATCGCTCCAACCTCACGGTTATTTTTTGAGGCTCCAACACCATCCTTTTCTCTTTCACATTCCATCAGCCTCTCAGTCCAATGGACTTTTATTCAAATCGTGTCTCAGGGTCCCATCATGTCTAACTTCCTCTGTGTCCTCTCAGTCTGTTTCCAGGCCTCGGGTGACAGGCTTACCCCAGTGTTCAGCATATTCCATTAAGCATCCCACAGACCTCTGCCAGATTGGTCTTTGAAATATAATTCTCAATCAATTCAGTAAACACTTACAAAACACTAGGACTATACCAAGAAGGATGGACAAAGTCCCCACCTCTTAGAGCTTGGGGTTTCGTACATCAGTGACCCAAATTGAATAATCAGTTACTTCTCTTAATTGCTTGTGGTGCCTAGAACCAAGGTGTTAGGTACATGCCAACACATGGCTATAAGGTAGGTGGGCCACATAAGTGAGAGAGGCTGACTAGGGAACACTATGGCTTCCTACTGATCCCCCCATCAAAGGCAAGCATCAGCACACTAGCTAAAAGGCTGGTTATTCTGAAATCATCTGACTGTTTAAAAAATAGCTAGAAGTTGGGACTTTTAACATTTGTATATCCAAATTCAGAATGTCTTTTTAAAAAAAAATGCATGACAAACATGTCTCATGGGCACCATTTTTTTTTCATAATCTCCTAGAGTGTGTGGCCTATGGGTGTGATGTCATGTGCGTGACAGACAGACAGTGAATGAAAGGAGAAGCTGGGAAGGGAAAAGCATCAGCATCTGCATCAGGTGAGATAAACAAAAGGCTCGGCTTACCGAGGCCTGCACAGAAATGGACAGGCTCAGCCATGCCCAGGAAATGGCTCTTCCACTCGCTGCCTACTTGTTAAGCAGGCAAAGCCCATGTGAAGATACAAGGTGTTCTGTCTTACTTGCCACGAACACTCTCATTTGAATCTCCAAACAGTTCCAGGACTGTCATGTTTGCTGGTACAGCTGGTATGATCCAGGTTAATTACTATTGTCATCACATGACAGTCGGGACATGATTTCTATTTTGGTGCAAACAATTCAACCATCCTCCTCCCCGTGCTACGGATGCCATTGCGAAATTAGTTACTAAAACAGACAACTAAATAACCCAACTGTCAAAAAAGGAGTTAAACTACATCAGTGCTGGACTTACTAGAGAATTAGGATAATTCTTATTTGCTGTACCTTGAGGCTGCTCTCCCCAGAGCTGCCTCAATTCTAATTCTTCAATAGCAGTAATTTTATTACTCCTTTAAGACTTGGTGTGTCTGGCTTTCTCGCCCCACCTTCTAACATCCTTGGGCAGTGCTGTGGCTGCGTCTGCAAGCACAGGCACAGCTGTGTCCACCGTTATCAACTTAAGTCAGGAAGTGGGAGGGAAAACCTCATAGCTAAGATGCTTGCTGTCACCAAAGGATACACTTGAAGACTACTGATTTCCTTTAAGTCATAAACAGTGCCCTGAAGACTCCAAAGGGTACCAGAGACAAAAAGATGGAGCCCCTGCGCTATCTCTAGGCAGTGTTACTTAGAGGTACAGTCCTCAAGTAGACCTATCAAGTGTATTGCAGGATAATTTTCTGAGATGCCCAGAAAATTATTCTTCTTCTATTTCTGTAGTAACTGGGGCTTGGCAGTGAAGCAGTGACCCACTCAACTGGAGCAATTTGCCAAGTCTAACAAAGGTGTGGGAAGGAACTGAAGAAGAGGGGACAGTGTAGAACCTACATTAGTAAACATGGTGAAGCCCCAAAAAGAAAGCTAGAAGACAAAACTTAACTTGTGGGAACCATAATGGCCTGTGGTCTAGAGCAAGCCAGCCCAAAACGAGCCTGCAGGGAAATACAGATCTTGCACTCATTCCTTGTCCTTTTCCATCACCTGGTCCCCATTTCCTGACTGGCCTGACCTGAGTAGAGGCCAGAGGGAAGGGAGCCACTGCAGTGACGCAAACAGGGCCCAGAGCTAGGCAGAGATAAGAGAGTCAGAGGAGCCTGGAGCACAAGCAATGGTAGAAAAACACTCTCACGCTGAATCCCTAGAATTTTCTCAGGCCAAATAGGACTTGAGCAAACTTCTGCATCCCCTGAGGCCAAAGGATGGAGAAATCAGTTAGAAAAAGAGAGATGACTCTACCAAAATGGCTCCATAGATTTTAAATATCACCCATATCTTAGAGAGAAAAAGAGAGCTTATGTGTGTGCCGGTGTGCACGCACATGAATATCAGTATGTAGAAAGCCATAGTCCTTAAAACAATTACATAGCCTGAAACTTAGGCTGGAAACAGAATAGACAAATGATCCAGACTGAAACTCGCATCACTGCCATCTGATCTATGGGAAGTGCTGGCATCACAGAGCAGAAACAAAGTCTTTTCAATGTATGAGTAAAATCCAAACCTCCACATAAGAATTCTATTTCAGATGCATCATAGGGGAAATGGTAAGATGTCTAAAAGAAAATACAGAAAATATCCTCAAGACCTTGTGTTAGGTAAAGACTTCTTGAATACAACATAAAAGAAAAAATTGACAATAAAATTTAAAACTTCCCTCACTAAAAATAGGATTTGAAAGGCACGTTGTAAAACAGAAGGTACTACAATATCTACAGACAGCAGCTAGCTGGAATGGCTCCCATAATTCAGGAAGGAAACACAGGCAAAGTCTTGGATGGGCAGATCCTGAAGGAACAGCCAACGAGCACTGCAAAAGGAATGCCAGGGTCCTACGCTCTCGGGGAAGGAAGGAAGCTGCCAGGATGCCTTTCCATGCCCACAGAAGGGCCAGCCAGAGAGACAGGGCAGCAGCTTTCCCTCTGACGTTCTGCCGTGAGTGTTAGAAACGCAGTTTGTAGTGTCTGCTAAAACTACGTCACACCCTGTGACCCACATCTACTCTTACCAAAAAGTTTGTTCACAGGCAACAGATACTGTAAAGTTATTGACAATAGCCCCTAAGTGAACACAGTCCAAACACCGGCTAACAGTACAATGAATATATTCAATAGAATACTACATAACTGTAAACACTAAACTGTACGCCCAACAGTGTGAATCAATTTTCCAGATAGAATGATGCATAAAAGCAGCTGAATAAAAACAGTACCATGTGATCTTATGCGTGTGAGATTCAAAGGCCTTAAATCCCAATCCCAGTGCATGCAGACTGAAGTCAGGACGGTGGTTACTCTTGAGCACAGAGCACTGGCTATGCAGGTACAAGAGGGAGGCATCTAAGGCAATGGGAGATGGCTACATGTTTGTGTGCATTTTTAAATGTTTATGGCTGTATATATTATGTTATGTTTCTTTCTATATGTATGCTATATTAATAAAAATGCATTATAGAAATAAACTTAAACAGAAAGGCAATATCTCCCACCTATATGTAATTAATACACACACACACACACACACACACATACACACAAACACACACTATATAGCTCTAACAAATCTGGAGATGAATAAGACAGAATGCTCAGTCCCTATCTTTTACTATGCTCACTGCTTTTCCTCCTATAAACATCTAGCCATGTGGCATCAGTCTAGGCCACATAGTGGGATCAAAGAGTGTGTTCACATAACTAAGTGGGTTAGTGGGTTAATAATATTTTCAGTGGTATGTGATAGCACACATCTTTAATCCTAGCACTCCAAAGTACAGGCAGATCTCTGTGAGTTTGAGGCCAGTCTAATCTTCTAAGTGAGGTCCAGGAGAAAGCTTATCTCAAACAAACAAAAGAGATTCATACACATATATTCACCCACACACACATTTATATATATTTTTATATATATATTATATATATATACAAACAAACAAACAAACACACACACACACACACACACACACACACACACACACACACACACAAGATCTTTGGATCCCCTGGAATTGGACAGACAGGATGGCTGAGTCACCATATAGGTGCTGGGAACCAAACCTGGGTTGTGCTTTTAACCTAAGTCATGCCTCCAGCCAGCCCTTGGGCTCCGACTCAGTTTTTACCTCGCTTTGCTTTGGTTCTGATTTTTATTTATTGGCTTTAGAATTTTTTTCATACAACATACTTTGATCATCCCTCCTCCTCCCCCAACTCCTGCTCAATCCTTCCTACCTTCCCACCCACTCAACTTCAAGGCCAGGAGAGCTCAACTCTACACAAAGAACTACAGGCAGCTAAGGATGCGAGAATGGAAGGAGTCATCCTCTCCAGGGCAGAGCACACCATTTGCTTATCCAATCCCAAGTGATCAGCCCTGAAGCCATAAATATGTGTAACATTACACAGACTGAGTAGGTTATGATTAGAATAGACATATATGTACCATATAAATATATGCTCACAGCAATTAGTGAAAAAAAAGAGGACATGAGAACAAGGAGGAGTATTTTGGAGGGCTTGAAGGGGGTAGAGAAGGGGGAAATTATATAATTATAATTTCAAAAGAAAATGTATGGATCTTTTGTTTTTCCCCACGTTTACTTCCTATACTCGCACTAACGAGCATTATACATGACATGATAAGTCACCATGGACCTGGTGCCCACGACCCAGATGTGAGTCTTTGCTGTCCAGCTTAGCTTCCAAAAGGATTTCAGTTAGTTCACAACCACACACGAACTCAGTAAGACAGCAGGAACTGGGAAAGGCTCTTAAGGCCAATTTTATAATTTTGTCTGAAGTCTAACAGTCATACATTGCTTTAAAAGAAGGTCTATTCAGAAATGCATCAGGAAGCATTATACCCACCTCGAAGCAGACTAAGAGGGACCAGACAGCACTAGTGATACAGTCTCACGTGATGGTGTGTTGTTATGAAAACAGCATGGCAAGAGTCCCAAAGTCCAGTCCTGTCGGGTGGGGACGCTGTCTCCGACACAGGTGACCCTTGGAACTGTATTCTATTTACTACTGAAACCGTGAGACCCTGTGATTAACCCTAATGTGTGCCAAACATTTGCATATTTATAGCTGGAACTCATGAACAGCTCAGCTCAGCACCGAGCAAATTCCTAGTCCATGGCTCCTTACGGGAAGAGTCTTGTTTCAGCCCTAAGAGAAGACGCACTTGGCAAGAGGTAACCTACTGTGTGGATGCCATTGTCATGGTGTCTGCTTTACAGCTTTTCTTGTGTGGCCTTGCTGCGAAGGTTCAAATGCCCCTTCACTAGTGTGTCATCTGGGTTTGCCTGGGTATTAGATCTCTTCTTCCTCCAGGAAGGGAATGAGGCCAGTTTGTTCATTTGTTTTTGTTTTGTTTTGTTTTTAAAGACCATAAAGCTAATACCTTGGGGAAGAAAGTTACATTCGCAGCCAACAGTGATCAGAGGACCAGCACTCCTTCTTCCATTTGGAGGCAAGCACTGATGTGGTTATAGTAGAAATATCTACTGTGGAATGAGGAGACCTTTCTGCTCTCAAGTGTCATCACCTTCCCAGCGCGCCTCAGGCCCTCCATTCAGAATGTCCAGTTTGCGCATGAAGAGGTGCACACTTAGGTTCTAAGAGGACTGAGCGTGCCTCCTTCAACAGCTGAGGCTCAGCACTTACACCTAATGCTCTTGAAGGCGTCCCATCACGCCCACTTGAGAAAAGCCCTTGATGTGTCGGAGAACATCTATCGCCAGGCTCGGAGAGTCCCACCCTTGCCTGTCTCCTCACTGATCTCCTCTTATATTCTCTGGCCGTGGTTTTACGTGACAAGCACACTGGCTATCTTTAGGGCTTCTTCTAACTACTCTGGTCTCCGTAAGGAGCCGGAAGATGCTTGTTCTTGGTCCCTCTAGCTCTGGCATCCTCCTTTGCTCTCCAGGTACCCCAGAGAGTACCCACATTTGAATAAGGAGGCTCTAGGCAGCCTCACACCCTCGGTGCATAGGAAGAATCCTAATGTATGTTCTACACAGGAAATGTTAGGAGACGAGGGAGAGACAGAAAAGGCAGAGGGCTCTGTGGAGGGTAGCCCAGTATCCCATCTATCAGGGTTTACTAAAGAAACTGGTGAGGCTGGGGTTGGGGACAGAGACAGAGACAGAGACAGAGACAGAGACAGAGACAGAGACAGAGACAGAGAAGGCTATAGACCCGAAGAGACACACGGGAAAATATTTTCCTTAGTTTTCTAAGGAAACTGGCTCTATGGGGACCACAAAGCTAAGTCAAGTCCAAGCAGCCCCAGCTTGAAATGCAGGTGCAAGCGTGTATTCTGGTCTTCAGTTCTCCCCGAGGAACGTCAAGAAGGCCTCTAAAGGATCAGGAGGTCCACATTCATCATCCACTTGACTCAGTCAACTGAGTGCAAACATTTGCCATCTAAAAACACAGCCAGATCAATAGCTGGACTCATGTTTGATTAAAGAGCTTAGCCATTTGGGTGTGAAATTTACATCACAACTTCTGATCTGCCCAGGTCTCAATGCTGTGTAAACACCTTCTCTTTCCTCAAAACTCGTTTCTGCTCCAAAGCACTCTCCAGGCCTTGAAAGGGCTCCCTCCTACTGGGGAAAAGGTTAGTCATGAAGGAGGAATTAAAGCTGTCATGACCAGTGAAGAGCTGGTCTCTAATTAAACTTTACACCAAACAGTATCCTTCCCTCCAAGGGCTATGGCTACCCCACTGGTGTCCCAGCAACAAGTTCTCCAACAGAGGTGACTGAACGCTTGGTTTCACGTCAGATGCACTAATGTGTATGTCCTAACTAAACTGCTCACTCTGCCTCTGCGGGCAATTGGTTCTCACACTCTTGTGACAAGAATTTAAACACACACTACTCAGTCTCTGCTGAGTCCAGATGTCACTATGGCAGGTGACATCAAGTGGCAGCATGGTTTCCTTCTGAGAGCAGTGCACACCAGGAACACAAACACTATCCCTCTTCCCGAGTCACCAATGCCCTCTCACAGTCAACATAAAAACAGACTGAATTGTTCTTGCTGGACTGAGACACACTGGTCCAGGCCACCTCCGCCAAATCAAGGCACATTAAACAGACTTCCAAGAGAATGGTGTGATTGAGTTCACACATCTGAAAGTCACAAATATCTTTCCTGAAAAATGCTAGAGAAGAAAATACTGTGGAAGAGTAACTTAAAATTCAAAAAAATAAGATGCTAGGGTCTAGAAAACACAACCAAAAAACTTTTAACTTGGCTTTTTTATGCTCAGATATCTGGACTATCTGTTGGTCTCTGAGGCACAGGTGGCAATGGCTACCTCTGCACTGGCAGAGTGCTGGGCACTCAGAGAGCTAAAGGGACAAGATTGATTAAACAGGAGTCCATCTGGGTGGACTTCCCTTCAAATCGTAACACAGGCGGGTGGGGCTCTTCCCGGGGTGCCTTCAGGCACCTGTGGACTCTGTTGAGTTTCTACACCTTTAAAGCACATGCTGAGATTAACTCAGCCCATCAGTGCATTTCAGCCCAACGGAAATACACACTGCCATTGTGTCCTTGGGAGAACCACAGAAATTATGCTGCCACTGTTCTGCAACAAGAACAAAATGAATACTGGTTATCGGGCACTTGGAGCATAACTAGTAGCTTTTGGGTTCAAAGTGCTTAATCTTATTATTCTTTCTTTAGCTTTATATATTTGTTATGTACTCTGTTATGAGTGTTCTCTCTACACGTACACCTGTGTGCCAGAAGAGACCATAGGATCCCATTACAGATGGTTGTAAGCCACCATGTGTGTGGTTGCTGGGAATTGAACTCAGGACCTCTGGAGAAACAGCCAGTGCTCTTAACCTCTGAGCCATCTCTGAAGCCCAGTATTTAATCCTATTCGCTCTCGAGTATCATGTCTAATCTAATGTTCAGATCCATGTCTGCTGTATAATTGGGTTCAGTGCATATATTTAACAATAATGCAGACCAAAAGCCCATGGGCAAATCTACTATCCCTAAAGAATCAATTAACATGTGGAGAGAGAAAAAGGAACAAACGATCACATATTTCAGACTATTGACTAGAAAGAAAACTAGATCCATACCCAGGTTAACTTCTAGGGGCAGTGAAAAAGGGGGAGGGGGGTAAGAACACAGCGCACATGCAAAGACTGCTTTTGCTCTTTGATGCTTGCCCCGGCTAACATTCAGAGGCTGGGTCTGCCCCTTTCGTTCTCTGCCCTTTCCTCCACACACACCCCATGCCTCCCACCTCAGGGTTAATGCACTGGATTCCTTTCCTACAGTATGTGTGCCTCTACCCTGCCTTTATCCAAGTTTCTCATTGATCTTACGAATAACTTTGCAATGGATTTCAAATTCCAAATACTGGAGTTACGAGTGGTTATTAATCTTGAGATTTACGTATATGAAATCACATAGCGCTACAAAGGTTAGGCTTCGAGTCCACAAAGAACAAAGGTAGCTGTACCGGTGAGTTGGGCTTTTGCTTTGTTCAACATCACTCTTCTGACAGGCACATTCCCAGCCACCACTGAAAACACAATCCCTGTTGCCTCCCTAAAGAATGCCTCAAGCTCACAGATCGTCTGCTCCATGCAATTTAATAATTACTGGCCCTTTTGACCATTGTCCCAAGCCATTCGCACCTGTGATCTATTACCTAGCTCAGAGCACGGGTTCTGAGACACCTCCCCCCTCCCCCTGCCCCACACACCTCTGTCCAAACATCAGCGTGGACTTGGTCTCAGCCTCATTGAAGACTGAAGGAGAACAGCAAATGACAATGGTGGTCCTGCAGTTCCCACCCAGAGAGTCCTGGAGAATCCGAGTCATCTTGCTGTCCCGGTATGGCACATGTGTTTTCTATTTAAGAAAAGAAGGAGCGTTGGTTTTGACAGCCCATTCAAAGAAAAACTACAGAAGCAAGCTGACCAAACGTAGAAACACATGGACTGAGGGTCTGCAGCCAAGTCTTTGGATCTTGCCAAAGACTGTCCATGCTATGACCCGTGTCATAGGACTAGCAGCCCCATTCATACTTTCTAGTGGAATGGATCTCCCAGCAACAGCCACACCAGCCAGAACTCCCTCTTCCAAAGAGGAAAATAAGTAAGTGTCTGGTGTGTGGTAATACATCCCAATAAGAACATACAAGTCCCAAAGGCAGCTTCCCATAATACTATTTAATAGATGGTGACAGGATTACTTACTGTCCCTTCTGCCAAGGCAGAGATCACATTTCCAAGAGCAGACAAAGACTTGTTGATATTTTTAGCTTCATCAAGAACAGCTCCCTCGGCACCAGTTTTGCTGACCTACCAAGGGACAGAAAAGGCAGTGAGGAGTGCAGAGCATAATGCAGAAAATCAGAGCACACAGAGGGTCAGTAGGCAGGCCCCGCAGGAGAGCAGGGAATGAAGGTAAGAGGAACCCCATCCAGCTGTCCCCAGAGCAGGAAGCCGAGGATCTGATCTCCCCTGATGTCATTTTCCTCTCGATTGGGTTTTAGTGGAATGGCTGAAATGCCTCAAGTGGGAGAACTGTGGATACTTCCCTGGGGAACATCCATCCAGGAAAACCAGGCACCAGAAGTGCTGTCACCACAACCAGCTGGGTCCTGGGGGACTAAACCACAGCCTCCCAGTTCACAGGGACTGGCACAGCACAGCAAGAGAAACATTTATGAGCTCCAATTTCAGGCAAAAGACTGAAGAAATGGGAATGGGTGTTCTGACTCTATTCCTTCTCTACTTCTTTTTCCGTAGCATGGAGGGAGGGAGTGGAGAGAAAAGAAAGGAAAGAAGGGAGATCTAAAATGTGAAAGGCTTGGGGAGACGTGAAAGGACAAGGATGTGTGCGTTACACTATAAATTTATAAATTTGGTTTCTCTTCTATAACCCACCATATGCGGTGTCTCCTCTACCATGTTAGTACAGATCATTTCATGTTTACAGCATTTAATCTAGATTAGAGAGGCTTACAAATGCTGCCAATTATCTTAAAGGAGGGGAGAGGATTCAGAAAGATTTGTCCTGGCTTTCTGAGCAAAGGCAGGGTGAACAGCTGTTCTCTTAAAAAGAAAAAAGAAAAAGAGGAGAAATAACTTTAAACTGAACAACGATGGATTCAAATATATATGAAGGAAGCTTCTCTCAGCCCCCCCAATAACGGAGGGGAATGTTGTCCAGGAGCAAGGTTCTGAAAATGGTACAGACTTCTACCCCAAAATTGAGGGCAGCCTTCTTGCAGACAGAGACTTCATGGGGTAAAGGGTTGCAAACGTCAGCAGCCTAGTGCAGGCATTTTTTTGGTGATCTCTAATTTGAGCATCTTAACTCTGTGAAATATTCAAAGCAGGGACCATCCATCACCTTCCTTTGGCAGGCAAGGAAAATGGGCCTCAGAGATACCACGCTGGCACCCTAATTGAAGGATGGCCCTTTGGGGTGTTGGAATCAAAGACCAGAGAACTCTGTTCTCAAGACAGTACATTCATACGGACTCATCCAGGGAAAAGGAAGAAAAACGTGAAGGAAAAAAACCAAGCAGGGACACCTGAAACACCTCATAAGTGCCCGTAACAAGAAATACCAACTGTCAGTGGGAGGCAGTTGTCAGGTGTACTTCAGCCCTGAATAACTCATGGCCACATGGCTCACTGGATGGTCCAGGACCCAGCATAGCAGTCCGGTCAGTGGTCAGTCTAGAGCCAGACAGTGTACTCCCTAGATCCTGATGAGTGGCTGAGAACATGGCCAGCCCACACACATAACATTTGAGATGCCCAGCCAAGGAAGAGGACAATCCAAAAACCATGACTTACGGAGACATTTGTAGCCATGGTTAGGGTTCGGGAACTTAGCAGTGTGAGGCAGTAAGTGGCAATCATCTGTACAGCTAGGGAGACTGACAGAGCTTCAGGGCCTGCCCTGATGAGGACAACCTGCTGATGTCACTGATGATGGCAGAAATAGGAATTATGTATGTGTACTGCTATGTGATGCTGTCTACAGGGGTTGTGCCCTGCCAGAGTATGGCTGTGAGAACATGCCCTGGGGCTGTGGAAGGGGGCTCATATGGGAAGAGTAGTGACTCTGGATGTGGTCTTAGCCAGTGCCTGGGAGCACAAGACAGAGTATAGGAATGGAAAGAGGATCATAACAAAACCAAAGAAGGCTTCACCACCCAGAGGACCCAACGACACTTACACGAGACCTGTGGCTTCTTCCATCCTGAGAGTGCCCACCCCGCCTTTGTGCAGCTGCCTTGCCAGGCTAAGCCATTCTAACACCTGTTTAAAGCCATAGGCTTTAAGTGTAAATGATTCTGAACCTCTGAAGCCCATGCCTCTGACATGAACAGGGGACTCTCTGACCACAGGATAACATGAGAACGCAAAGAAACCCGACAGTACCATGCCTCGACATTTTTAAACTTCTTTAAAACCATAAAGTAAAAGGCGCAAAACTTATACAACTGTACACTTAGGCAAATAATGGGGAAATTATAGATAATATAAACCAAGAACCAATTACCTTTTCACTCCCAGCCAAATCAACCAAATACAGCTTCCCGCTGAGTTTTTTTTCAGTCTCCACATTCTCTTGTTTAATGTTAATCAGGAAGATACTGTGACTCCTGGAGCTGTGTTCGTTCATGTCTGAAATGGAGAATGGTTTACTGCTCTGCAGAGATCACAGGAGCATAGGTAGCAAACCTCTAATCTTTAAAACACAGGCATCGTGTCATCCCGCTGCAGCTCTCTGCCGTCAGTGAAGCCAATTTCAGGATGTATCTGAGGCCACTGTTTCTTCTTTTAAAAAGAAACAAAACCAAAAACCAAAAACCCCACTCACTGTAGAGAGGACAGATTTACAATGCCTTCAAGTAACAAAGGAATTAACCTAACGTTCTTGTTAAGTGATGTAAGTTAACAGACTCTTAGAAGGCCAGAAGCCCTATATCCCATAGCCTACTCTGCCTCAACCACTGAGAAGCTCACAGCTTCCCTGAGGGTCCTGTGGGAACCCTGGGACTTTATTACAGTGTAGTGCCTGATACAGTTTGTCCTACTCGTGTGTGTAGCCAGGGCTTCCCAGAACTATCGTAAGCATCCTTTGAGGAAGAGTAAGACACATTTCTCTAAAACCCATGTTAAACACACAGAGGCCTCCCAGATTAAATGGACAGGATGCCAAGGAAAATGCTTCAGCAGACCCCAGCAAGTGTCCCAGGAAAAGACACAAATAAGTAATTTTAGCAATGCTGTGTGCCAGAAAAATCAACATGTAAAAGGCATTATGTTTCTATTCCTGACCTAAAATTAAGAAAACAATCAACATCAAATTCAAGCCTACACACACACACACACACACACACACACACACACACACACACTACATACACACAAGCACATTGACTGGCCCACATGTGATCCTGCTTACACACACCAGACATTTGTACACATAAAAAAAAAAAGATGTAAATTTAGCTAAAATAATCTATCCAAACTGTATCAAAATCTCAATGATACAGAAGTAGAAGAATCTATCCTGAACTTTTAAGATTCTATAAAATCTCGCTCATCCCGAATAGTCAAGATGATTGTGAAAATGAAAACTGGCTGGGGAGATGGCACTGCCAGTGAAGCACCTGCCACGACGGTCCGTGAGTTCAGGTCTCCGCTGGGGAAGAGGCAGCACTGTGGAGACACACGGTGGGGTGCTGCCCACAACACAAATGGACTTAGCAACAGAGCACCGTTAAAGACACTTACCACACTAAAACAGAAACCAAAGCTGGTGAGGTGACTCAATGGGTAAAGATGCTCTGTCAAGCCTGGCATCCAATTTCCAACGTCAGAGGAAAACCTTCGGGAGTAGATTCTCCCCAGCTTCCATGTGCACATCTACACAGCATGCATGCATAAACATAAACACACACACACACACACACACACACACACACACACACACACACACACGCTAATGTAGAAAAACCCTGACAGAATGATAAGGACATTGGTAACATTCCGGACTCTCAGCACAGAAGCTGGCAGCTAATTCTCATATAATAATAATAATTCATGACTGACAGCTTAAGAAACGTAGCGGGAAAGGCTTGTTGCGTACACGTGAGTTTCAGGAAGAGCAGCAAGAAGCAGTGTTTCCTCCACTGTGCCCAAGCCTGGGTCAGCTCTGAAAACTGCTGCACACATGAGCGTCATTCACAAGTGGAGGGGTAAAGAGGAGGCTAAGAGTTCCAGTTCTGAGACTCAGAAATGGACCCCACCCACACAGAACCCAGCTCTTAGAAGGGTCTAGACCAGTCTCCAGCTGCTGCCTGAGTCTTTCCTATACAGTTCCTTCACTCCCTTCCTCGGCAGCAGGCTTCACCTGGGGCAGCTGCCAGGCTTAGCGAGTCCGGACCGTTGGTCAAGCCTGCATGCCGAGCTTCAGCAGCACATCGCGTCTTCCTCAACATCAGAACCCAGAGCATCAATGAACTGCACTACCCTTCCTGATTTTATTTCTCTTCTGAACTTGAAATTCTTAGTCCTTCAGCTCTGTGTGAACTAACTACATTCCTTTGTCCACCTCCCTCTGAAAGAGACAGCGCTAGTCCCTTCAAGGAGCCTCTGCTGCTCTGATATGCGCGTGCAGCTCCCTGGGATGCGACACCTGGGCAAGAGCTGCCTGGCATGCTAGCTTGTGTGAGTGTGCCCGCTGTGAGCACGTGTGAGTGTGCCCGCTGTGAGCGCCTGCTGCAGGGACTTCTTGGAAGCTGCCCGCTCTGCTCTGATGCCCTCTTTGCATTATTCTCCTTCCACAGAGGGAGAATTCCAACTGCTTTTCCTTTTGTTTGACACGAATTTATTAGCTTGGATTTTTCTTTCTAAGACTTTTAGCAGACCCCGAGGAATCTCAGGCAACACTTCAAGGCCTCAGAGTGGTGCTACACACACTCGCACGGCAGAGGGGCCGGGGCCCGTCTGTTCACTGCCCTCTGCTACCTTCCCCCACCTCCTCATCACCCAGCTGTCCCGCACAGAGGGCGGATACTGCTGTACTACTTGACAGCATAGACATCACCCCCACACTTACTTGTCACAGCCACATGTCGGTTTGCTTTGCCCTCATCGATCACATCCATGACCTCCTCCGGGCTTGACACAAACCTCTCGGTGCACCCCTGCAAGACTCAACGGCAAGTCAGGTCAGCCATTACAGCGGTTGCAAAGCAACAGCATCTAAAGGCAGCTGAGCATCCTTCCTCCCTCTGAAGGCTAAACAGAGAGGCAGCGATGCTGACCGGCAGTGTTTCCCCCTTGCCTGGGCTTGGAGTCTACATTAAAGAGAAGTATCAGCTAGCCCGGGGAAGCCTAGAAGTAGAGCTGGAGGAAATGCCTTTTAAGCTCATGTTCATACCCTAAAGCAATGCTTTCAGGAGGCAGAAATTAGAAGAAGAAAATCTCTGAGGGGAGAGGAGTGGGAAGGTGCTGCCTTGTCCTCCTCATTTACCCTCAGCCATCACACAGTAGACATGATGCTCCAATAGGCTTGTGAGGTACACAGCATAAACCAGTCCATTCAATCCCCAAAGCTCTTTAAATACGGAATAGTAATATTGAAATAATAGAGTTCATAAAGAGGGCTGGAGATAATACTCATAGCTTATACATGAAGTATTGGGTTACATTCCCAGCTACTACTAGTAGTAGTAGTAGTAATAATAATAATAATAATAATAATAATAATAATAATAGTAATAATAGTAATAGTAATAATAATTTACATGCAGGAAAGCTACAGTTAAAGAAGCTAAATGATGATTTTTAATAGCATATCAATGTTATAGATAACTATGCCTTTTGGATGCTCCCTCTAGCATCTCATGTAGCATTTGGACAGTGACCAGAGAGAAGTCAGCTGCATTGCCCCAAGTCTTTGCATACCTTTACATAGGGGACTCTGTTTTTGTCTTCATGAACAGCCAAGTTGGTCTTGGACACTGTGATGGTGAAAATGAAGGCATGCAAAGAAGGAAAAGGAAGTTAAAAACCCTGCGCTCAGAGAAGGATAGCTATGGTTACAGAAGAGAGGCAAGTTTAGGCTGTGGCTGGGAAGAGCCCATAGCCTGAAGGCAAACATCGCTCTACATTCTCATCAGCTGTCCAGGCAGAAGCGCCCTAACTCATCTCAACACCACCACCACCACCACCACCACCCACCCCCGTCCCCAGGACTTCAACTACAGAGCAAACACAGTGCATTCAGGTGGAACTTACCGTCAAGCAAGTCCCTTATTTTGTCCAAGTAGATCTCAAAATAGGAAACCTAGTTAAAGAAAAATTGAAATTGAAATAGAAATACCATACCACATTTAAAGACCTCAAAATATCAAACACAGGAAAGCCTTTGCTGAAGCTAAGAAGAGGGGACACCAAGGGGAAGGTTAGAGTCCTGAGCACGAAGCCACAGCCACCCCTCATGTGTCCCTCTTGCTTGGCCACTGTCAACCATGGACCACTCTTTAGCCCTACACTTTTGACTCCTCTGGGCCCAGGTGTTCCTAACACCAACTGCTAGTAGCCTCTTACAAGAGGACCAAGTTTAGTCTTAGTTGAGGACCAAGCAAATGTCCACATGTGGTAATAGCCATAAGAGAAAGCAAGCTATGGTCAAAGACAGTAGATTTCACCCAACTGAATGACACCACAGCCTCGTCAGAACCACAGGAACACCGCTTACACATTAACATGAAGAAGGCAAGGTCTTAGAGGCTAAGGATGCTTGGAACTGCAGCTCAGGATACCTGAGAAAGTACTGATGAAACCACCAGGTTTAGAGTCTGTGAAGGATTGACACAAATGTGGTTTAATAAAGTCTACTAGCCAGGTATGGTAGCTATGCCTATGATCCCAAATTAGAAGCCAGAGTGAGAGGATCATCATGAATCTAAGGCCAGCTGGGGCTAGAGAAGATATTCTTTCTCAAAAACCAGAGCCAGACAAAAAATGGTTAGACTGTGGAAGGAACAGGAAACCTTCTAAATTATCCTCCAACTTTAGCCAACCCCACATTATCAGTATCAGCTACAGAGCACAGAGCCCTGAAAACTACTGCTCTCCTACTGCATTAGAGCCTCAGACACCAGGACCCAGCATCAGCTTCTGAATTCCCCGTGACTTGTCTGATAGCTGAAGTAATGTGATGCTTCAACTAAGAATGAGTTCTGAGGGATCTCATGCACACATGGTCTGGATTTCCTGATCTGGCAAATAAAGCTATTAGTCTGCAAGACGTGAAAAGTTCTTTCCAGGATTTTACACACTGCCTATATCAGACTCTTCCCTCCCAGATAAAATTTCCCACATACTCATAAGCACCTTTGCAATATAAATAGGAGAATTCACAAAATAGAAACGCGGGGACAAAAGTGGCGCAGAGACTGAAGGGAAAGTCATCCAGAGACTGCCTAACTTGGGTTTCCTCCCTTGTGCAGGCACCAAACCCAGACACTATTGCTGATAGTGCTTGCAGACAGGGGCCTGGCATGGCTGTTCCCTGAGGGGCTCTGCCAGCAGCTGACTGAGACAGATGCAGATTACTTACAGCCAACCATTGCACTGAAGTCAGGAAGTGCTTTGGAGGAGCTAGGGGAAGAACTGATGGAGCTGAAGGGAATTGCAACACCATAGGAAGAGCAACAATATCAACTAACCAGACCCCTCAGAGCTCCCATGGACTAAGCCACCAACCAAAGAGCATACATGGGCTTGTCCATGGTCCCCTGATACCTATGTAGCAGAGGACTGCTTTTTCTGGCCTCAGTGGGAAAGAATGTGCTTAATCCTGTAAAAATTTGATGCCCCAGGGAAGGGGGATGCTAGCAGGGTAAGGTGGGTGGGGGAGCACCTTCTCAGAAGCAAAAGGGAGGAGGTAGGGAATGAAGAACTCATGAAGTGGGGACCTGGAAGGGGGCAACATTTGGAATATAAATAAACAAAACAACCAATTTTTAAAAAGTAGAAAAATATAGCTGTGGGCTACATGTTAACATTAAACCACAGACCACATATATGGTAGCAGTCCCATAAGATCATATTGCCTAGTGATATCACAGATTCCTTGTTTTGCATAAGTTATTTATGATGCTTAGAGAATGATAAAACTGTCTTACAACATATTTCTCTGGATAGATCTCACCATTAAACCAGCCATGATTGTCGCTGTACAGTTGTAAAGCTGGGCTTTGCCTACCCAGGTGAAACTTCAGGACTGGACCAACCCTACCTCTGACCTGGAGAATGTGAAGACCCCTCTGCCCTGACACTAGTCTCTACCACAGCTCAGCCCTGGGCTGTTAGCTTTTGAGTGCCTCCATCTTGAAGCGCCCACCATCTGTCCCGGTTCCAGGCAGCTTTGAGATCTCTACTTCGGAATCTGCAAGCCGAGTCTCCTGACCCCTGCTCCTGGGCACTCTACAAACACCTGTCTGTCCGCCTGCCCCAACGCACGCCATCTCTCTGGACACCTCCACCTGACATTCAGAAGGCTCACCGCTCTCGCCTTCCGGTTGTTTTTGTTTGTTTGCTCTGGCTGTCTAGGGCCTCACGCATGCAAGGCATCACTGTACCACTGAGCTATACTGCTCTCTCTAAACTTTCACCTTGCCACACTCACCTCAGTGCAGTCCTCAAAGGCCAATTTCAGTCATCTCTCTAACCAGGCTCTCCTGAAGCTGGCCTCAGTCTGGTGTCAATCTATCCCAGTTCTCGACCATCTGACTGCCATTAAGATTTCCCCCTCCCAATCAATGTTTTAATGTTTTTCACACATGCGCACAATGCATTCGACCGTATTCTCACCTCAGCTTTGGAGATCCTAAACACATGACTTTACCTCCACAAATTACAGAGAGAAGCAATTACATCTAAAAAGTAGCCATGACCCACGGACTGCCAAGCAATTACGTTCCTATCCCTGTTTAATACAAGTTAAAGCAGAATGCTAATGTTTTAATTTCAGCTTCTGTGAGATGTCAAATTCCATTTTGTTATTTCAGATGCTTTGTGGGAGCAGGCAGAAACCAATAAGCATTGTTCAGCAGAAAAACAACAGCGTGATTGGAAATAACGTTCAAAACCTCCATGGGACCCATTAAGGAGCAGATTTTCAATATTCCCTGAGCCGGGCCTCTTTTTGATTTAGCCTGTTAGCACATAAGTTCCAAATGCAGAGTCCAGACAACTAACTTATCCACTTACAAGTCTTATTAATAGAAAAGCAAGCCTAACTAGGAAATGCACAATGAGAGCCTGCGTGGTAAGATTTGATTCTAGAGACTGAGGGAATGTTCTTCCCCTCCCCCACCATTTCAAGCCAGCACCATCCTTAATCATAATAATATTCTGACACAAGACACTATTTCCAGGGCAGTAATTGGTTTAACATCTTACTCGGGATTATCACTTAAGACCTCTACAGTAGTTTAAAGTGTGTCAGCATAAACAGCCTTAAAGAAGCACTAAGCTCCTAAATCTTGATCCCATCAAAGCAACAAGCTCTGTATCCTCAGACACAAGGAAGCCCGCATAGGCTGAGAGAAGCAAGCTTTCAGCAGCAAAGAGACCCGTGGTGTGCCGGACGTAACTCATAATTGTACAAACTAACCCGTAATGGTGCAAACAACAACGGCTTTTTGAAAATTTGGGGACAGTGTGCAGAAATAAATAAGGGGATAGGTTTAGATTTTTGATTGCTGCATTTATTTATTTTGTGTGGGTCTAGGAAGGGTCTGAGCCCTGGTGCACACATGGAGAAAACTTGTGGAAGGCAGTTTTCCTCTTCCACATGTGGTACTCAGGGACTACACTTGGGTTGTCAGACTTGGCAGCAAATGCCTTTACCCACTGAGCCATCTTGCCAGGCCAGAAAGAAGACTAATACAATGAAAAGGGACCAAGTATCAGTTGGTGTTAGGGTCTATTTGTAACCTGGACCACCTGTCTGCGTCTGAACTTCTGCTCCCTCATTACTAACCCACTGGGTCATGTGTACCAAGGTTCAAGCTTTTGGGACAGCCTCTCCACTTAGCTACCCTGCCTTCTTAGAAGAGTCTCTCTCCTCCCTGCCCTTCAACCCCTCTAGGCACAAAGATGGAGAAGCAGACGTGTGTGTATCTGGGAGCACAGAAGCAGGCAGGGACTGCTCTGGGCTGGCCAGTCATCCCCTCCCCAGGAGCAGGCAGGATTGGAAATGTAGGGACATTCATCAAGGGGCTGCCACGCTGCCCAAGACCACACTCAACAAAACAGAGCGAAGTTTAGAATCAAAAGGGCAAGTGAAAGTGGGGGAAAGTAGGGGTGCAGGTAGTTTGTTCTGGGGGTAGTGGAAATATCAAAGATTTGCATAAAAACAACGACTATACAGAGATATACTAAGCACGGCAAAAATGTTTTTAAAGGATAATTTTATGTCAAATAACTTATCTTTTTTTTTTTTTAATTTAAAAACAAAGGAAAACCTAGAGCTGAAATTTTCTGATCTGCACAGCCTGTTCGACACTGGCCACAGAGTGACTATCTTACAATTTGTCCCTCTGTTTAAACAAGCAGCCTTCTGGAATTTACAAAGAAGTTCACATTTTATAATTCAACAGAAATAATAATAGAGTAGAGGTCTCCCTTCCAATTCAAAATTGAGCAAGATTAGTGTTTCTGAGTTAAAATAAAATAACAAAGATGAAGAGAAAAAAGAGAAAAAAGGCGGGTGAACTCTCTGCCAACACTTTGGAAAGCCAGATGAAGCTGTCCTTATACAGGGAGTGGGTGTGTCCATTCCTTTAGGGAGTCATACTACTCACGGCAGCATTTGAACTTGTGACAAGTTTAGCACTGGTCAAAAAGTATTTTCCAAGGCTTTTTGGCCTTATAATGATTTTCTCTGGCAGCTTCCCTACTGGTAACAAAAAGGACTGTGCACCAGGGAACTCGCACTGGGGAACGCTGTCCTGACCCACACACAGACATGGACTAGCTTCAGAAACACACAGGGAAAGGGGAGAATCCAGGCAATGGGTGTGACGATTCCATCCTAAAGGGGGCTTGTATGCTTTTATGTTCCTATTTCAAGCAAACCATTCCAAATACTTGGTACTGACCAAAATTATTACCCATAGGGTCTGCTTCCCACAGAATGACACTTGATTTAAAAGAAACCATCTGTATATCTCTATAAAGGGAGAAAGACTGAGTAATATGACTTGGGGCCTAGTGGTCTGTCTTGTTCTTAGTAAAAAGCACTTACCTTGATATGAAACTCCAAGTTCTCATCCATGGAATAGATGTGATCGAAAATATCGTGTGCGATCCTGGGTATGATACCCATAAGCTGAGGATCGTGCAGCTTCCCCTGTGACAAAAGATCCAGAACAGTCAAGAGAATGCAGGAAAACACAGAGGAGAGGGCAGGGTCTGCCTTTTCAAATAACGTTGCTTAAGCTCTAAAATCTAACGTGATTGTGTGGGTCATGTTTTGCTTGTTCTTATACAACAGAAGTTTCTAGAATGATTGGGAAGGCTAGAAATGGGCATTAGTCCTGGCTTAACCCAGGGCTTCTTAAGCAGAACCTACAAAATAGGAAAACACACACACACACACACACACACACACACACACAGAGGCACACACATGCACACACACACACCCCACCCACCTCCATCCACCCACCCACACACAGAGGCTGTTGGCTCCCCGGGGAGCTCTCTGACTACTCAAGTGTTCCCCTGTGTATCTAGCAGAGGGCTGTCCTACCGGGGTGGGTTGGCGGGTAGGGTGTCTTAGCTGGTGGTAGGAAGGCTGACCTGGCGCTGTGTGTGTGTGTGTGTGTGTGTGTGTGTGTGTGTGTGTGTGTGTGTGTGTGTGTATGTGTGTTTGTTGGGGGCGGGCACCCCTTCCTGGTGGTAGGAAGGCTGACCTGGCTCTGTGTGTGTGTGTGTGTGTGTGTGTGTGTGTGTGTGTGTGTGTGTGTGTTGGGGGCGGGCACCCCTTCCCTGTGTGAATCCACACACAGAATGGGAAGGTGGGAGGTGAATGAGCATACTTCAGATTTTACTTGTAATAGTTAGAGATTGGCCAGAAAACAAGTCCAGGTAAGATAATCCCAAATAAAACCTGCATGAGAATGGATAGATTCAACCATTGTTCAAATTTTTCTACAATCCTTTCTCTCAAAAATACCCTCTTCAGGATCAGTTTATAGACCAGCCAAGAAAATCCATTCCATGATCTCTTTTTGAAATCTCTAATTCTCTGAATGAATTGTTCTAAATATGTTTTTTAATCCTTTTAATATTTAAACTGACTTGAAGCGTATTCTTTTTTTTTTTTTTTTTTCCTTTTCTTTTTTTTCGGAGCTGGGGACCGAACCCAGGGCCTTGTGCTTGCTAGGCAAGCGCTCTACCACTGAGCTAAATCCCCAACCCTTGAAGCATATTCTTATATTCCTTTCTCCCACTTTTATTAATTTTACTGAACAGTGGAGGGATAAATACTTTTTTGAGCATTACTAAATACACTTTTATGCCGGTAATTTCTTTTTCCACCTATGAGGGCCTCAAGAGATGCCATGAGTTTCAAGATGTGGAAGCCCTGTGGGAGGGAATGGGAGAGGCATTATCCAACAATTCCCACTAAAGGGATCCTGAAGTACTTAAAGCCATGGCCTTGGTGTGGCCTTAAGGTACACAACGCCACAGAATCTTCTCTTAGTCTCACAGTGAAATGATTATTCACGTCCTCTCCCAAGTGTTAAACAACCTACCTGCCACAAAAATTAGCCTGGAGATCTACAGTGATGGTGTACCTGGAGAAGATTTTAGATTTTTAGGAAGTTATAAAACTCTAGAAATAGTAACACAAAAGCCAGTTTTCTCCTCAGTCCTTGAAGATGACCAGCAACCTTTACAGATTTGTGTAGACACCTGGTCCACACCTGCCCAGTCAGCAACCTTTACAGATTTGTGTAGACACCTGGTCCACACCTGCCCAGTCAGCAACCTTTACAGATTTGTGTAGACACCTGGTCCACACCTGCCCAGTCAGCAACCTTTACAGATTTGTGTAGACACCTGGTCCACATCTACCCAGTGAGCAACCTTTACAGATTTGTGTAGACACCTGGTCCACACCTGCCCAGTCAGCAACCTTTACAGATTTGTGTAGACACCTGGTTCACATCTGTCCAATGCCCTGAAAGCCAACTTTGCTTTCCGTGACTAATCCTCTTTTTCTTCCAGGTCTTCCTCACACAGTGTTCTCCTAAATGAAACTTCCAAGTCAACAGTTGAGTTTTCAAGAGCAAAAGCCCACATGGACAGAAACATTAAAGACATGCCCCAAGCACTTGGTATCCCAATTTCTCGGCATATCTGACTCCTGACTCCCTAACTCTATTATAAGCAATAGGAACACAGAATCCAGATGTGCCTGGCTACTCTCTCACCTGGCTCTTCTGGCATGCTGCCCTCATCCATCAAGAATGATGAATCAAATGATGTATTTACATTGAGCTTTAGTTTGGTTCTAGACACACTACTGCATAAAATCACTCCAGAGTTTAAGTTCGATAGAATACAGGGAGTGTTTCCCGCCACAGGAAAGACTCAATGCCTGACAGTATAGAACATTCAGCTCCCTACAGGTCCTCACTGAGCTGGGATGGGGCTGACTTGACCTAAGAAGTTATAAGACAATGCCCTACTCCAGGCTACTTCCTTATGGTATCTCTGGACAACATCACCAAATAACGGAGCCTCAGGGTTTCAAATCCTGATCACAAAGACCATCATAAACACAAGCAAAACAGACCACGGCCACAAGCTCTACGCTGAAGAGACTATTGGCAAAAGAATCCCTAGGATTAAAAGACAGATTTCCTTCCAGTTAAATTGTACTGCCCCACTCAGTTAATCAAGTCTTTTCTACCCAAACCTCCAGGGCTCTTGAATAATCCATGATAATCCATGACAGCTCCTTCTCCATGGGCCACAACCAGGGAAGAACAGTTGGGAATCTAAAAGTCATTTAGACTCAACTCACTTCTTTTCCTAGACGGTTCTCTCCCAGTAAAAATCATCTTTTATTGAATCCTGACTTAAAATTCACCTGCCAAGATAACCTGAGGCAGGGAGTAAGTGTGTGATACTAAATAGTATATGCATTTGCTATGGCAAATTTATATGCACATGTAGAACATATGTGTGGAACATATGTGTGGTATATGGGAGGGTATGATGTGAGATATATGTCTGATATATGTCAGTGTGAAAAGAGATGTGTATATACATATTTTATATATGTATATATAATGTATGTATGTGTGCTGCATGTATATAGAGGATGTCTGAACAGTATATGCTCGGGTGTGACATATATGGAATGTGTGTGGCATATATTTAAACATGTGAAATACTCCTGCATAAGATGTATATGGGAGATGTATGTAATACATGCCTATGTGTGACATATATGGAAAGTGTATGAATAATATATATGGAATGCCTGTCTGTGTGAGTGTATGAGTGTGTGAGTGTGTATGTGTGTATGAGTGTGTGTGAGTGTGTGAGTGTGTGTATGAGTGTGAGTGTGTGTTTATATATCTGTGAGTGTGTGTTTGTATATCTGTGTGAGTGTGAGTGTGTGTGTGTGTGTGTGTGTGTGTGTGTAGATTATACTGCTTCCAGATGAAATATACATGCACAGATACAATGTGATCACCAGGCTATGAAAAGAGGTGAATTCAGTGACTATGAAGGCCCTTCCAGCTGAAGTAGTAGAGATGGATTCCTTGGGAGCCCCCAGTGTATGCAGGATGATTGAGATCTAGGCTGGGCAGAGGCGGTGGGCAGCAGGGGTGAGACAGCAGCAGCAAAAACAGGAATGAGAGCAAGCACGCCCTATCAGAGACAGCCAGTGTAGTGTGGCTCAGGGATAAGTAGAGAGAGGTGAGCTGCTGTCTACACTCCTTCCAGGGAGTAAATAGGACAAACTCTTTTTAGCTGTGCTCTGTACAACTCTCTCCAGAAACTTTTCCAACTGAATACAGCCTTCTAGGAGCAAGTACAGAAGGAGAACCAGAACAGAGTCCACTGGCCACTCAACAAGACTCTGTGTTCTCTGTCGGTGGCCTCCTTGACTTCCAGTTTCCCCAAACACTGTAGATGGGAAAGCAAGAAGGCAGCAGTGTTTGAGTACCATGAACTCTTCATTTTGTTCAGAATCATTAGGGAGGTTTGTAAGGTGGCTACAGGATTCCTCATAGCCTCCAGATGTCCCTCTAAACAGAAAGAAAACCACAAAGTGTCTCCAGTCATCTCTCTCAGCATGCTGAACAGGGCCACTGAGTGCAGGGACCAAGCATCAGCCCTTCCAAGCAAGAGACCAAGTGGTGAAACAAGTGCCACCCTCAGCCTGTCTGCAGCCAGCAGCCCACCATCCTCTCCACCAACCTGTACATTCTCCTGACAAGTCTGCCTTACACAATGCTGCCTACCACCCTTGGGGCCAATACTGCCCAGTGAATCCTATTTTACCTGAAAATTCCCTTTAAATACAGTATCATGAAAAGCTAATCTTCCCAGTTTTATGGAGGATTATGTGTTGTTCTCTTTTAACAGAAGGTAAGGGCAACACCACTGGATATCAGACCCAAAATTAGGGAATTAAAAAAAGAAAAACGCTTTAAATATGATAGTCTGCTCACTCAGGAGCTAACATCCCTTCTGAATGCTTTTGAAAGACCTCTGTGTGTAATGCTGAATATATAAAGTCCTCCTTTTAGAAGGTACAACTCCTGTAGAGTATTTCTTATTCAATTGCATTCCAGGGTCCTGAACTTCTGTTTCCTACAGTTTATGACTTTAGCCTGCAGCAATCCCTTCCCCTGGCTTCCACTTAACAGACCCCTAACCTCCTCCAGCCTCTCAGCACCCACAGAGCAACAGGATCCAGCACGGGGGGCTGGGTGACATGGAAAAGACTCATCCAGCTGCAGGCAGAGGTCACAACGAAGAGAAGTAGCTCATGATGGCTGGCAAACATGCACAGGTGACAGAATCTGGGGAACTCAGATGAGAACATTGTGGAATACAGCTCCTCTGAGGTCCCTCAGGAGGGTGCTCAAAGCACAGAAGGCTCAAATGTCCCCCCAGCAGCGCAGGACCGGCACAGTCTCCATCAGCCACACCCACCCATTTTCCTCTGGTGTTCCTTTGCAGGGCAGTTTCTCTCTCTGTTTACAACTTTTAAGTTTATGGCATTTAGCAAAACACTTTACATTTGTCAATGATAAACTAATTCCAAAGCTTAGAATTCACTCTTGTAAGCATTCCCTAAATTTGGGGATTTAAAATAGTAAAGGGTTCTTCTTTTGTGTTACATAGCATCTTACTAATTTCCCAAAACCTAAAAAGTGATGGCTTCCCTCTTGAGATCCCAAAGGTATACTGTCTGTCGCTCTCCCTCTTTCTCTCTGTCAGTGCCCCCATCTTCCATCTTCAGCAGAAGTGGGACTGGGAAAGTATACAACTACAACTTCACTAGTACCTGCAAGATCAGGGCCCGGTCGCCCTTGAGAGAGAGAAAGATGGGGGCCTAAGTGGGGGTATGGAAACACCAAGGCCAGGACTTTCGGGATGTATTGCTTGTAGAGCGAGGTGTGTAGACAACGAGCTAATGCAACCTGTGTGTTGGGCAGTAGTCCCGATCGGGAAGAGGAGGCAAATGAGCCTCATGTCTCTTTAATTTGCACGGTCTGCAAAGCACTTTGTCTTCTGTAAAATGGGTGAAAGAAAGTCAATACAACAGAAATGAGTTCCCCAGCATCCCAGCCCACACTCCAATCAGTGCACAGAACATCAGAGCTCCTCAGAGTTTAACCATGCACCTTTGAAATCTCTTCTTCAATAAGAATGGTTCATGAGCTAAATCTGTTCTGCAGCAGCCGTCTCAGGGATGTTCCCAGGAGGGATTCATAAATGAAAAACCTTAGTTTGAAGGATTAAGGATTCATCCTCCCCGCTGCTTGTAAGCTGAATTCTCCAAACACACTCTGTGGTTCTGTTTCATATAATAACCTTCCTCTCCTCTCCTCTCCTCTCCTCTCCTCTCCTCTCCTCTCCTCTCCTCTCCTCTCCTCTCCTCTCTTCACCTTACCTCCCTTCACCTCACCTCACCTGTCAGGTAGGCCTGGCCTTTAGACCAGTGGTTCTCAACCTATCTAATGCTACAACCCTTTAATACATGGTCCCTCATGTTGTAGTGACCCCCAACCATAAGATTATTTTCATTGCTACTTCATAACTGTAATTTTGGTACTGTTATGAATCATAATGTAAATATTTGATATGCAGGATATATAATATGTGGTCCCCAAAGGGATCACAACCCACAGGTTGAGAACCATTGCTTTAGACAAATTATCCAGCACCAGAGGCCTTCAGGAGATCCTGATAAAAAGCAGAAGAGAGGGCAACAGAGAGTTCCTGTTTAGAAGTAGCCTGAACCACTGAGCTCCACAGTCAAAGCATGAGTGAAGCCATCTCTTCCAGTGTCCACACAGTCCTGGTGAGTACCTTACCAGTTCGCACTGGAAAGGGCATATAGGTTCATATTCACTCAGAGTGTAAGCAAAGTGCACTGGGGCCTCCTGGAGAACCCAGCCCCATACACTCAGGGTGGACAGAACTACCCCACTGGTACTGTTTTAACAAACATTTTATGGGGCCTCTTCTGGGGGACAGCCACTTTTAATGCATGTTAATAGAAAATAGACAAGGGCTGAGGGCACAGATAGCTCAGAGCCAAAGCGTTTGTTCAGGATGCATAAGGCTCTAGGCCCAAGTCCAAGCAATGAAAATAAAGAAAAAAATCTCGAAGATAAAAACAAGACCATGAAAATTCCTGCTCTGGGAAACTGCAGTTTCTGCTAAATTCACCCAGTGTTGCAAAGTCTACAGTGTTAATCTAAAAAAATAGAAAAACCACAGTCATAAAAAAAATTAGGAAAAAGTTAGAATTTTGTGAAATCATCCCATTTTCCAGATAATTAAATTCACATATACAGACATACACAGATACATACATAGATACATACAAACAGACAGACATCGTGAAAGGCAAATAAAAGTATATCTGTAGTCCAGTATAAATTTGATCTAGAACCCAACATCTTCAAGTCTCTGACCTACAAGGGTTTTGCTTTGTTTTGTCTTTAATTTATTCTTAAGAGACCACCTTCCTCAGAGGCCCTCCACATGGCAAATTACCAATGACTTTTGCAACAGGTCCTATCTGTCAGAGTGAACTGCAGTCCGGAAGACTCCACTAATTACCTATTTATAACGGTTTTAACAGCAGTGGTGTGTGTGTGTGTGTGTGTGTGTGTGTGTGTGTGTGTGTGTGCGCGCACACACACACAGGTGTCTATGTCTGATGCTGGGGAATCTGATCCAGGGCCTCCTGCCACCCAAGCAAGCCCTTGGCACACTAAGCTACACCCCATCTGACTATTTTTTAATGAAATTTATTGTTTCAATGGGACCGACAGATCAACAAAGGTGTTTTGAAAACTAAATTCTTGAGACTTTACTACTCATTGTACTCTGAAACTCCCCAAGGACAGAACGGCCTGTTGTCTGTCACATGATCTCAAGGACAGAACAGTCTGCTGTAGTCACATGCATCTGAAGCTTTCCTAGAAGCACCAGCCTCTTCAGACACTGACTGCAAACTTACCTCCATGGTATGAGTTTTTCCTGATGAAGTCTGCCCGTATGCAAAAATTGTCCCATTGTAACCCTCGAGGACATCTGCAAGCATAAGACAGATGAACATTAATTCACTATGTTGATCCTACACTGGCATTGGTTGGATGAGGTAAAGTTACAGTTTCCAAATGGCCTGTCTCTGTCTTCTTAAACAAATGACATGTGCCAACTGCAAGTGCCTTTTCAGTACGACTGTGAAATAACAGAAATGAGCATCGTCTGTCTCACGAATGAGGAGAAAGGGGCTTTCATTTCTACAGACTGCATGACTGAGGGGGAGAGCCTTTTCAACTGCTTGAAGCTTATGCCTAGGTGTTAGTCTGAGATCCTTGGGGAGGAAAAGCCAGCAGGCTTGCGGTTTCTGGAGATTAGAATAGAATGTCATGCCTGAAGGTTTGGTCTCGGTCGGCTAAATCTGGATCCTTCGGGTCATTTCCCATGAAGACCTCTCCAGAGTCCCATCACCACAGAGCTAGGGTTGCAAAAGGTACCACACTGCACACTGAGGAGCTCTGCGGCTATCTAACCGCCCTGGAAACCAGCAGGCCTGACTTAAATGTGATGCCTCTGGTTGTTTTCACTGCCTTGCTAGCAGGACGGCCTGGGCCCTTCAGCATCAGGAATTTCTCTTCGTTATACAATAAGCACGATGTGAAAACCACAAGCAAGGCAGGCTGGCTTCCATTTCATACAGAGAGAAGGGGAGGCCTGCAGGTGGGAGCTGCTTTGTGTTGTGGAGCTGAAGATCATCGGTGGGAATTCTTCCAGAGCAGCAGAGGTGATTAAAATGTCTTCCCTTCTGTCTTTCCCTCCTCTCTACAACCATCACAGAAAGGGAAACAATAGTCAATATCCTTGACCCACCACTCTGCACCAAGGGAGGAATTCTTAATGTGGCTGATGATGAGGCAAGGAGAAGTACAGAGGGTGCTACTTGGGGCCATGTGAGAAAGTGTGCCAGCCAGTTCCCTCCACTTATTCCAGATTGGGATCCCCCTCTCCTCCCTGCATCTTTTTATGATGACTTTGGTGATGGTGGTGATGGTAGTGGTGATGGTGGTGGTGGTGGTGGTGGTGGTGGTGGTGGTGGTGATGGTAGTGGTGATGGTGGTGGTGGTGGTGATGGTGGTGGTGATGGTGGTGATGGTAGAGGTGGTGGTGGTGGTGGTGATGGTGGTGATGGTAGAGGTGGTGGTGGTGGTGGTGGTGGTGGTGGTGGTGATGGTGGTGGTGGTGGTGGTGGCGATGGTGGTGGTGATGGTGGTGATGGTGGTGGTGGTGGTGGTGGTGGTGGTGGTGATGGTGGTGGTGATGGTGGTGATGGTAGAGGTGGTGGTGGTGGTGGTGATGGTGGTGGTGATGGTGGTGGTGGTGGTGGTGGTGGTGGTGGTGGTGATGGTGGTGGTGATGGTGGTGGTGGTGGTGGTGGTGGCGATGGTGGTGGTGATGGTGGTGGTGATGGTGGTGATGGTGGTGATGGTGGAGGTGGTGGTGGTGATGGTGGTGATGGTGGTGGTGGTGGTGGTGGTGGTGGTGGCGATGGTGGTGGTGATGGTGGTGATGGTGGTGGTGGTGGTGGTGGTGGTGGTGGTGATGGTGGTGGTGATGGTGGTGATGGTAGAGGTGGTGGTGGTGGTGGTGGTGATGGTGGTGGTGATGGTGGTGGTGGTGGTGGTGGTGGTGGTGGTGGTGGTGATGGTAGAGGTGGTGGTGGTGGTGGTGGTGGTGGTGGTGGTGGTGATGGTGGTGGTGATGGTGGTGGTGGTGGTGGTGGCGGCGGTGGTGGTGATGGTGGTGGTGGTGGTGGTGGCGATGGTGGTGGTGATGGTGGTGGTGGTGGTGGTGATGGTAGAGGTGGTGGTGGTGGTGGTGGTGGTGGTGGTGGTGATGGTGGTGGCGATGGTGGTGGTGATGGTGGTGATGGTGGTGGTGATGGTGGTGGTGGTGGTGGTGGTGGTGGTGGTGATGGTGGTGGTGATGGTGGTGGTGGTGGTGGTGGTGGCGATGGTGGTGGTGATGGTGGTGGTGATGGTGGTGATGGTGGTGATGGTAGAGGTGGTGGTGGTGATGGTGGTGATGGTGGTGGTGGTGGTGGTGGTGGTGGTGATGGTGGTGGTGGTGGTGGTGGCGATGGTGGTGGTGATGGTGGTGATGGTGGTGGTGGTGGTGGTGGTGGTGGTGGTGATGGTGGTGGTGATGGTGGTGATGGTAGAGGTGGTGGTGGTGGTGGTGGTGATGGTGGTGGTGATGGTGGTGGTGGTGGTGGTGGTGGTGGTGGTGGTGGTGATGGTAGAGGTGGTGGTGGTGGTGGTGGTGGTGGTGGTGGTGATGGTGGTGGTGATGGTGGTGGTGGTGGTGGTGGCGGCGGTGGTGGTGATGGTGGTGGTGGTGGTGGTGGCGATGGTGGTGGTGATGGTGGTGATGGTGGTGGTGATGGTGGTGGTGATGGTGGTGATGGTAGAGGTGGTGGCGATGGTGGTGGTGATGGTGGTGGTGGTGGTGGTGGTGGTGGTGGTGATGGTGGTGATGGTAGAGGTGGTGGTGGTGGTGGTGGTGATGGTGGTGGTGATGGTGGTGGTGGTGGTGGTGGTGGTGATGGTGGTGGTGGCGATGGTGGTGGTGATGGTGGTGGTGATGGTGGTGGTGATGGTGGTGGTGATGGTGATGGTGATGGTGGTGGTGGTGATGGTGGTGGTGATGGTGGTGGTGATGGTGGTGGTGATAGTGGTTTGTTTTGCTTGCTAGGTTTTCAAAAGCAAAAAAAAAAAAAGTACTTTACTAATCCAAGATTGCTAGAGTATGACTTGGGATCGGAGAAGAAAGGAATTTCAGTGAACTGAAGAAAAAAGTAACACACACACACACACACACACACACACACACACACACAAACCTACCAGCCCTTCCGTATGAGTTAGTATCAAGTTGGGGGTGGGGAATGCTTACATGTATCTGTCTTCTAGAAATGGTTTTTGAAAGTGGTTTCCCTAGTAACAGCACAAAGAAGGGGAAAAGCTGAAGAAGTCAGTGTTAGGGTTAGAGGTTTCAGCTTGAGTTTCCATGAAAATGACAACTCTTAGAGAAAAGATTCCTCTGGGGCTGGACATAGTGCCAGCCGGTGCGCCTCCACTCTACCATGAACATGATGAACGTGTGCTTCGAGAGGGACCCAGAGAAAGAGGTTCTATCCTTCCGTTGTGATTTTAAAATTCAAAACTCATTACACAAGCAACTTCAGGCGATTGGAATGGCAAGCACTGTCACAACAGAAAGTGTTTTGTTTATTAGGAATTAAACATCCCCTCAGTCTGAAGGGCCTCCCTTACTTTACACTCCTGGGTGTGTAGGGCTTTAGATTTACCAACCTTCATCCAGCTTCTGACCTAGCTCCTTTTTTCTGAAGTGTAGCAACGTGCCACGCCCTAAAGGAGACTGACTTCAGAGCCTAAACGGAGCCCACACACCTCCCTCTGCCGTCTTCCTCTTCCTCTGGCATCTCCATGAGGCCTCAGGGCTGCTTTCATCAAGCACAGGACACAGTGTCACCAACTAGGTAGATCATTGTCCCTGTTCTCCTGTGTTTACGAAGTGGGTCACAGCATCCAGTCTCAGATCGACTGGTAGAGTGTTTCTTTATAGGGCACGAGTTCTGGCTTCAGCCCTCAGCACCCCACAATCAGGGAGTGATGTCATACACCTGTAATCCCAGATCTGATGAAAACAAAAGGACCTTAACTTCAAGGTAACCCCTAGCTCTGTGACAGCCTAAGGCTAGCCTGAGCTAAATGAGAACCCATTTAGGATAACCTGAGCTAAATGAGAACCCCATTTTTAAAAAAGGAACATGCCTAAGTGATATTGGCGCCTGTTGGGCTGAGGTACTGAGAGGCTTGTGGGAGTATACTCAGAGAAAATCCCTTCTCTTCATTATGTCAACGCTAAGCACAGTTTCCTTCTTAGTTTTCTTTTAATACAGAACATATAGAACCCACTAAAGCACATTCTGGTTGGTCTTTAAAGTACTCAGAAACACCTTACAAGTAATACATTTTAGAGAAATCTCAGCTTAAACTTGAATGCAGCTGATGTGACCCTCTATCGACTCAAGTTTGAACTAAAAGATAATTTTAAAAGATAAGGTCCTGTAAACCTAGGGTTATCTATTTTCCTAGATTTGCTTGTTTATTCCATGTGTGTTTTATAGTTAGTGGAAAGTGCTGGCAAGAGAAAGCAAGCCATGGGTGAATAGTGCAGTTCAAGGGCTGAAAGAGGAGCCAGCACTGTCTCCTGAGAGAAGATTCGAGCACTGGCTGGTGGCCCTGTGCAGAGAGCCACATACTACCTCCTGTACCAGGCCACAGCTCTCACCCAAAAGGTCTACAGACTTCCATCGTAGTAAATGGCCAACAGTTCCTGGGCTTGGGAACCACATTTGTGTTAGTGTCTGTGCGGCAGAATGACTATGCTGGCCATGCCCGCTCAGACAGAAGCTTCCTTTGTGATGGTGTCTGGAATGACGTGAGCTCAACTAACACCACAGAGCCCCACACCTCTCAGGCCAGTGTCGGTCCACACCCAGAAGCTTCTGCTGCAGGTGACAAGTGGGATCTTATGGCCCAAAGAGGAGAGAGGACAGAGGACTCTGGCCGGCTCCAGCTGGAGTTCAGAAGCTCAAGCACACGTCCTAGGTTCTGCTTACAGCTGAGCCCAGGTTTGTCAGAAGCAGAAGTGAGTGCTTGGTTAAGTAGTACCTGGGGACAGTTCATCACACCTACACGTCAGTATTCCTAAGAGGCTGCTCAGCCTTTTAAACCTCCCCAGGTGAGATGGTGTCGTCAGGGGCACTAAATTTCTGACAACAGCTAAAGGCTGCCCTGTTGGGATCCTAAGGTTTGTCAGCAAACCCAGCAACTCAAGCTGCCCATGACTGTGGAATGGAGACCCAGACTCCATGCACCAAGGGCAGCAAAAAGACCCTTTCATCACAGTAAGTGGCAGGCAGTTCTTGGGCTTGAAAAACACGTTTGCTTTTGTCTCTGCCAAGCAGAGTGACTATCTCCACGCTCTGACCGCTCAAAAGCCATTGCGCTAAGCTCACCCACACTGACCAGCACAAGGCTCGGGGCCACAGTGGCTGTCCTTTCTCCTCTACTCTCTTCACATGGTCGGTCCTATCCCCAGCACTTTGAGCTGCTGGTTAATAGTCCATATGGCCTGACTGAAAAAGAAAGGAAAGGCAAGATAACTCAGAGCACAGTCAGCTGGCAAAATAGGTCTCAAGGCTCAGACCCACTCATTCTTCTAGATTTGGCCAAAGTGCTTTACTCTCTGAGCATCAAATTCCACTTTAATCTGGTAGGGGACGTAGTGTTCACACCTCATAAACGGAAGCTTTAAGATACAGCATCTAAGGTACCTAAGGGCAGACATACAGAGCACACGGAATAATGAGAAAGCCCTGAGTGTATCTTCCTACGCGTAAAGCTTCTCAGACTGACCATACCACCGCTAGGATAGAGCCCAGCATATCCACCAGAGGATCCAAACTGCCACTGTATACTCAAAGCCTTACACCACTCCCTCTGGACTACCCAAGCAAGCCGTATTGCTTGTAACCTCAGGCTCTCGCAGCTCCTGATGCTACTACAGTCCCACTATTAACTATAGTCCTTGGGCCCAACCTTTCTTTTTTTTTTTTTTTTTTTTTTCGGAGCTGGGGACCGAACCCAGGGCCTTGTGCTTCCTAGGCAAGCGCTCTACCACTGAGCTAAATCCCCAACCCCGGGCCCAACCTTTCTAAGAAGTTTTCCTCAGTTCTCCACTCCCTACCCCCAACCACCAAATTGGCATAGAGGGGCACTCACTCCTCTGTATGGTCCTGGTATTGTACATATGCCCATCTTCACCTACATAGCACCTAAAAGTATGATAACAGTATATGTATAGGCCTCTTCTATATGTTTTGGTGACTCCAGCCCAGGGTGGTGCTTATCAGGTAGTAAGCACTTAATATTACCTATATAAATAAATAACTGTAACTTAAAGAAATCAAGAAAAATAAAAATACCTTTTCTAAGCTTCAGGCAGTCTACATTCATTTCTAAGCATTTGGAAGGCAAAGAAGGCCCAGAGTGGCTTCTGCTGACTAGGATACAGTTACCAGGACCTCAGCAATAATATCTGGTAACCATGGAGTTTAATGCCTAGGCATACACAGGAGCCATATTTGCCATGGTTATAGTCACAAACCTTACAACCTCTTCCCACAGAAATGGAGAAATCGTCATGCTCTTTCAGCCAACATTTTGAAAAACACAACAAAGGTGGGAGTGACGGAAATACCAGGATTCTAAAATTATAAAGCAGGTTCTGTAAGGGTCTAACTAGACTAGGAGATACAGCTCATCAGCCTATGACAGCACCATGAATCAGAAGACCATGCTGACCTTCAGAATCATTTTGATTCACATCTCAGTCTCTATACCCTGTCCCAATCCTAACTTGGGCAGGGCTCTATGACAAGATGAGCCAGTGGTGCTCCACTGTGTACTCCAAGAAGGCCTTGCTTATATATGTGTGGATTACCTTAATGATGCAGAAAGGAAAGTCATTTCTCTCCCAGGAGCCTTGGAGATTACTTTTAAAAGTTTAGTCAGGTATCTGTCAAGCCCAGGAAGATAGAAAGGGCTGATGGAAAAGAAGAGGTGAAGAGGTCTTAGGAGCAGGAGTGGGTAGAAGGAAACATATAACATGAAGGGGAGAAGATGCAGGGATCTTAGGATTTAAACAGGGATGGAGATAGGAAGTGAAGAGAGAGGAGATGGACAGGGTGAGCTAACCCAAACTAAGGATGTGTAAAGAACCTCAGTAGAAACCTACTAAATTTGGAAATTCATTTAAAAATGCGCACACACTCACATACCCACACAGAGAGGTTGAACACAGTTACCCCGCATGAGTAAACAATGATCCCTCAGAAGACAGTCTCAGTTATTAAATGAAATCTCAGTACCAAGTACGGGAGAGCTCACTGCAAGTTATTGGTCAGGGAGAGTCCAAAGTCCCTGACACAATACAGGTTACCACTGCTCATGCTTATGCAGCACAACTGGATGACAAGACCTTCTTGCTGAAGACACCAACACATTGGTTGTACCACAGAGAAATTAGCTGGAAGCTTCCTCCCTGCTGGTGAAGCTATATGGATAACCAACCAGTCTTGGCTTGGATTTGAGGCCTACTTCGCAGAAAGGAATTTAAGCCTGATACTGTGAACCTGGCCTTTGCCCTTAGCTCAGGAGCTCACCAGCCCTAGAGAGGAACATATTATTATTGTTTGCTAACCAGTCGGCCATCAAACTGCCTTGTCAATATTTATGCCAATACCCAATGATTGTGCGGCCCTCGATCTTGGCTTCTCTCTGCAGCAGTCAACAGCTAAAGGAGAGACTCAGCTGATCGAAGTATGAGAAAAGTCTCTCTGTGAGTAACTGCTCAGCCCTCGATAGCCTATCTAGCTCCCACATTCCCCAAGGCTCAGAACACAACTCAGAGAGGCAGAAAAAGCTGGGGAAGGAGAAGTTGCTGTGAAATGCTGTCTCTGGGACATGGCATGGCTATTCCAACCATCAACTCACTGGAGCTATGAGATGAGTCCGTATTTCAACAGACGCCACTAATTAAACCCAGGGTCCAAAAGGGGGGAGGGGCCAAGAAGTAGTGAGGGAGACATGTTGGAGGTACATGGGGTGGGAGGAAGGATGGGAGGAATTGAGGGTTTCTCGGGAGAGGGAGAGTGGAAGGCACAAATAATCAAGGTGTATTGTTTCTTGTATGAAAAGAACAAGTAAGAGTCTATTTCTTTAAATGTTTGACAAATGTTCCATTAGGTCTTTGTCATCCTAACGATTTCTTTTCAAGGGAGAATAAGGTATTCTTCATTGCCACCAAATTAGTGCATTCACATTATAGCCACCTCGCCCTAGAAATGTCTGCTTATCATACGCTGAGCTCTGTTCTTCAAATGATTTCCTTTGTAGGTCACCATTTATTTGGGGTAGCAGGTTACCTAGAGTTGGAGCATATATTCACAGAGACTGCTTCTTCTCAATTTAGTTTCTAGCTGACACATTTAAAAAATGCAAAAAATGCCCACGTTAACGGGGATGAGAATGTCTATTTCTGACACCTCATACTAAGAAAATACCCGAACACTGGAAGAGGCCACACGCTGGTGAATAAAAAAGCAAAGGCGATTTCTATTGTTTGTTAATCACTGTTGTTCTTTAAATGGACTGCATCCATTTCTAATTACATCGGCACAGAGGTAGCTGGATGTATTTAAATGGCCTTCATGCTTAGCACAGCATGTGGTAAATACCATTTGCTTCCGATAATGAAATTGGGGAGAGAGAAAAGGATGGAAATTCTGGCGCGTGTGATTAATCTTACTTAAATTAAAAACAAAACAAAACAAAAAAAAAACAAAAAAAACCCACCCTATTCACAAGCTCCGCTACAGGGGAAGAGCAGGCCTGAATAGGAGGTCTAGGAAGACATACTTTAAAAACAGAAAAGACTCAGAGAGAGGCAAAGGAGGCAAAAGACAAAAACTACCACCACCACCGCCACCCCTGTTGGCCAGAACTGCTCATTCAAAACAGCTAAAACCTAGGCATATTTTTTTTCTTGTCAGTTTCCTATAATAATCTCACTGAGAAAGCCTCCAATATTAATTGATGTCTGTAACAAGACTGTTAATACGCATACACCTTAGCCGGGAACATTGCATGCTGACGTGAGCCTCCCACGCAGGTGTCCAGGGTCAGAATTAATCTAGCAGATGTACTAGGGTTGAATTTCATGAATTTCAAATAGGTTAGTCAGCTCGGCTCCTGAGAACAGCAGATCGAAAACTGCAAGATCTTTCTGTCTTTTAAACCCACGGCTGCCCATATGGGTCTAGGCACCAAGACCTTTGAGCACATAACTGCATGACATTCCCATCTGAAGGCGAGGATTTGATGACGAAAAGCAGGCGAGCGAGAGATGCTCCTCGGCCCTGACCAGATGGCAGGTCCTGCCACAGCATGCTCCGACCTGCCCCTGCTTTGAAAGGGCGAGAGACGGCAATGTGCAGATTGCTTTTTGACACAAATCCTCCAGGGCCAAGGCCAGTCCCAGTGAAAAGAACTGATCTCTGTGACACTAAGGCAAGCTTGGAGCTTCCTGTTTGGAGGAACACATGTCCGGTTGTGGTAGGATGCTGGAAGCAGATTAGATGAAAGTGAGGTTAAGGAATGCTACAGAGCACAGATGGCTGCACAGCTACCTCAAAGGGGGGACGTCACGACACTAGACTATCCCTTGGTGGCAAGAGCAACCTTTCACCTGTAAGACTACATTCTCAGAGTTATTCGTAAAAGAAACCAGCCAAACATGTGCAGCTAAATAAAGCATGGAACAATGAGTTTCCTCCCTCAAAAAACCTGAGGAGCACTCTACCTGTAGTTTCCTGAGACCATGACAGAGATCCTGTGACCTTACCTTGCTTTTTCAGCTCTTAGGTAGCAGACTAACCTTACCAGAAGTGGCAAAGGTAACAGAAAACTAACGCGGAGGTTGGGGGATGTGACTGAAGTCAGTAGTCACAGCTAGTCAGGGCCAGAGCCAAGACAGCAATCTAGTATTTCCAATTAACAGGCCTCTGCTTACAATGGAGGCACACTGATTGCCGGGCTGCAAATGTCACTTAATGTTTTCATTAGTGAAATCTCAGGAGGAAATAAAGCAGCACTTACCTTTGACAATCTGCTTCGCACAGGCATTGTAGACCTGCTCCTGGGTTGTGTTGGGCGGCAGAACTCGGTCAAAGACATACGGCTTCCCTTGCTGAAAGCAGACGAGAGAAAGGAGTGGAGAAAACACGTTAGGGGTTTGGGCCTTAAAAGCACCAATATTAGTAGTTAAGCCATAGGTACCTAAATGGCCACCCCAGTCTTCAAGCCAGGCCTTTCCCTCGCTATGAAACCCTCACAGCACGAGCCACAAACACCGTATGCCTGGATGCTGGACGCCAAGGGACCAGAAAGCACAGACCTCTAAATTGTATCCACTTTTCTGGATAAAAAGGTAGACAAGTCCTTCGAATACATTTATTGAGAATTTACTCTGGACTAGTTGCAGATTTGTGAATAGCCCCATCAAATGGAGTGGATAACTAACAGGCAAGAATGTTGACACAGGGAAAACAAACGGTGCCCGGGTATGGAGTAAGGTGACAGATGACAGAGCTGACCGCAAGCAAGGGAGGCTTGACCAGAGAAGTCTCAGTTCATGATCGTGAGAAGTTCAGAAAGACGGACATCGGGGAAGAGCATTCTAGGCACAGGGTGAACAGCCGCCAAAGGGTCTGGTGTATTCAGGAAACAAGAGGGTACCACAAGCTAGGGGCTAGCAAGAAAATCTGAAGCCAGTTCGTATACACAGGGCACTGCTGGCCACATAAGTAACCAAATGACACCTGCCTGTTACTGGAGAGATGACATGGTCAGATTTCAGAAACCATTCTCAGGAGATACACGGCACTGCTATTGCTCCCTGTCATACAGAAGCAATGTCTAAACTGGATTGCAGCTTCCAAAACACAGGAGCTCTCTACACAACGAACAAGAAATGTGAGGGAGAATGGTTGCCTGGGAGTTTGGCTGGCCACTACATACGGAAAATTCAGAGAAGCTGGATTTGACACGAGTCCATACTGCAGTTTTCTCTGCCAGCAGTGCCTAGGCAAATCAGCACAGCCTTTCACAGCCTGGCCCACAAATCGGAGAGAGAAGAGAGAGGAGGGCTAAAACCACACCTCCAACCAGTCAGGGACAGACTGACTCCTCAAAGAGACAGCTGCCTGTCAGAGCTTCAAGAGCTACAAGAGAAGATGTGCCACATCCCTATACAACCTTCCTACAAGGAAACACAAGGCCATCAGGTAGGCTGAATCACCACTCACTTGTCACCACGGCTCCAGGCAAAAAGGAGGTGAAATGCCACTGCCTACCTATGTTTGACCTTTAGTCTCTGAAACCAAAATGACCTAGCTAGGTAAACAAGTTACATCTAATTTTACCTCAGAAAAATGGAGAATTTTCAGAAAACATAAAAAAGAGGTTCGGAGACAAGGTGAGCTTCATTCACAGACGCAGACCGACAGCCATTCTGAAAGGAATGGTGGAAAGAGATCGCTTTCTTCATCTCAGTCACAGTTTTGTGCCTCTTTTGTACTTTGGTCAATAAACCAGGTATTTATTTAGCTGAGTAACAAGAAACTATTCCTCACCAAAATACTCAACTAACTGTCTTAGTAGCCTTATCCATTTTCACATTCAACCACATCAGGGGCTGGAGAGATTCAGTCGTTTAAAGTGAGTATTGCCCTTACAGGGTGCCCAAGTTAAGTTCCCAGAATCCATGTCTGGTGCTTACAAAGGTCTGAAACTCCAGCTTCACTCCAAGACAGTCCTCTGGCCTCTTTAGGCACCAGTACGCATGTATACATAGCCACACACACGTACACAAACACATAATCACAATTTAAAATTATTTTTAAAAACTTTTTTAAAAATTCAGCCAATACCAGGAGAGTAAAAACAATGAAATCAGACATTTACAGAGGGCTGAGGGTATATCTGAGCGGCAGAGCTCTTGACTGGAACACATGAGGTGCTGGGGTCTGTCTCATTCACTAAAAAACATGGGAGAATAAACATTTACGGAATTTGCCTAAGTCATCCACTGAACCCTCTAGAAACTTAAAACAAATTTACTATTTCCCCAAACTTAGAGGGAACGCCAGTGTAGACTGTGTTGTCCACAGCAGGATCCTGCTTTCAGGATTTTAAAGAAAACATATTTAATGCAGCAGAAAAAAATGACCTATTGAGTGATGGTGCACAGTACAGTCGGGATGCCCTAAGTTTGCCTTCCAGTTTAAATGCCTGCTGTAACGCAATGTATTTTCCTTTAAGAGAGGTGGGAAAGAAGAATTCATTATTCCCCTTTAAAAATACTATTAATTATCAGTTGACAAACAGCATGACAGTTTTAAATGACCTAAAGTTAAATCCCCCAAGGCAACTGCCTGCAAGATTTTATGGCTGGGTTGAAGCCGAGAAAGATGAAACTGAAATTCATTAGTTACAGCACCCGTCTTGTCAGAACTAGCACAGTAATTAGAAATGTACACGTTTCAATGTCCTTCGTGCTCTCAGTTCTCACACAGGCTTTTGTTTGTAAATGAACCTTAAAGTATTAAAAGAGAGAGAGATTAGAACATTGTTGAATATTTCCAGAGAACTGACTTATACCAATTATATATACACTTGCCTCATCCTCTCCTCTTTTTCCCAATGCGTGTGCGCGCGCACACACACACACACACACACACACACACACACACATACACACACACACACATTTTACTACTAAGAATATCTTTCAAAATTCTGATCAAAACAGGAGCAGAGACCCTTACCCAGAATGCCCAAGGACACATGAGTCTAATGTTTCTAGTGCTTCAATGGCTGAGGATTCTGTAGGCAGGCAATGAACTCAACTGTTTGCAGCCAGAGAACAAAATTCAAGAAACACTGCTGCGTAGGCGCTGGACAATGGGACTGGGCTGCAGGGCCTCTACCTGCCAGCCTCTGAAGACCCATTTCCCTCCAGGTGTCCTCTCGGCTCATGGCCTCTCCACCCTCTCTGACGACACACGCCAGAGTCCTCTGCCAGCATCTCTTTCAGGCAGAAATAGTCAAGAACTGGCCTAGACCCAAGCCTCTCTGCTGTGTGCTCGGCTTTTAGAAAATTTAGACGACAATTTCAGCCTTCGTCTAACACTGAAGTTCAGGAGTCCCACTTCGTTAGCCACAAGAAAACCGTCATGTCCTCCATATCCAAGTATTCCAGCAGTCACCCAGATATTCACACTGAACACCTAAGGCCTAGTGTGTACCCGAGATCCCATCTGGGATATAGTCCCAATAATTATCAACTCATAGTATCTATACCACACAATTCTCTCCATCAATCTCTTACACAAAACAGCCAAAGCCGCTAGGCAGCCACCTTGCTGGCTAATAATCTATTTCTATCATTGGCCAGGGTGAGTATTTCAAAAAGAAGATGATGTCACTTCCCCACTTGATACTCTCTTGTGGCTCCTGTTGTGCACACACTGACTCTTTGCTCAGGGCTGCCTGCACGCTCCCCTCTTTTGCAGTACGGCCCAGTGGGACCTCCTACCCTCTTCACTCCCTTCTCAACGCCTCTGTTATCAGCCTCCCTTCCCCTCACAGTTCTCTGAGCTCAAACCTGCATTTGGCCACCCTTTATGAGCTGCTGATGTCTTAATTTGCCTTTATGTTGTTGTAATAAAACATTTTGATGTAAAGCAACTTGGGGGGCAGCTATCCCATCTTATAAGTTAGAGTTCATCATTAAGGGGAGCTAAGGCAGGAGCTCCAGCAGGACAGGAACTGATACAGAGGACGAGAACGGACACTGCTCACTGGCTTGCGCCCTGTACTTGTTTAGCCTCCTTTCTCCAGGACTCCCTGCCCAGGGGTAGCACTGTCCATGGTAGCTGGGCCCCTCCAGCAATCCTCATCCAGAGAATGCTCCCAAAGACATGCTCACACGCCAATCTGACGGAAGCATATTGTCATTGAGGTTCCCTCATCTCAGGTGACTCCAGGCTTGAGGCAAATTGACATATTCTTCATATCTCACATTCTTCATCCTTCAGGGCTTTCATGATTCTAATTAAAGTAACCCCGCCTCACACTGACATATCTATTACCTAAAGATTTGGTTTGCTCCATGACAAGGAATATAGCACCCATTTCCAACCAGCCAAACGGTCCATTGCAATGAAGTATCTCTCCCACTGGAACAGAAGCTGCAAGTCCTAAGCAGGTAGGCAAACCCACTGAACCTCAAGCAAGGGAACTGGAAGGCATACCCCGCACTCATTCCCAATAATGAAGCTTGCCACCATTGTCATGGAGCCACTATGCACTGCAGTGCAACTGCACAGGAGCAGAATACTAAAATTAATGACCTACCCGGATCACATAGAAAAAAATAATAGCAGGTGGTCCTTACACTTCTCTAGTTAAAATTAAAAACAAAAATCGTGCCACCAGAATTCCTCTCAAGTTGTTGAGAGCACAATGTCTGTGAACCATATGGCCTGTCTATTAATACATTGACCTGTTACCCAAGAACCGTTCCCCGCCAGCAAGCGACTCAAGTGCAAACAAAGGGGAAATGATGTTCAGAAGATTAGTACCAAGAATAAAGCACAGAAAATTAACTGTTCTTATAAATACATTGTTAAGAAATCCAAGAACAAGCTTGAAGACTGAACGAGAGTTATGACCAAAGTTGGCCATAATTCGAATGTTTTTGCCCCTGTCTCATTACGAGGGACGGAAAGCCTACCATTTCCACTAGAGTTGCTGGTCGTGAGAGCAATCAGTAGTCACGGTGCCTGGCTGACTCATTCCCTGAAGTGCAGAAAGAGAATACAAGAGAGAATGAATTCTTTCAACCTCAACTGACCTGCTCCATGCTGACTGTTGGAGCCAACGGACCCACCCACTTCTGCAGCAGCTCACTCCTCGTGAGGACTTTATGAGATAGTACCATCCGTGTGCCACAAAGTGGAAAGCTCATTTTCAGCACCTTGCTTTGTAGAAATATCTTTGAGACTTTGATTTTCCGGTGTTCTTCCTTTACATGATGCTATCTTCCTAAGAGATTTACATTTTCTTTTGAAAAGCAGGAGAAGCCAAACAGTGTGTTCTGAGATTAATAGGAAAGACTGAATTAACTTGGTCAGTGTTGTAGCAAAAGACAAAGGGCAATTCAATGTAGATATGGCATGGCACTAACCTGGAGCAGGAGGAAAGGACTTGAGATCTGGGAAGAAGTCAGAAATGGCAAGAAAGCCGGTGGGCATGTTTATGACAAATACCAACAGAGAAAAGACAGACAGACAGATAGATGGAAAGACAGCACTCGATCAGAGGCAAAGAAAAAGACAGATGTAGGCTTCATATGAGATGGTGAGAAAAATATTTAAAAAAAAAAAACAGAATTCTGGAACTGTCCAGCACCCAAAGGCATCACAAGAAGTAATATTGGGAGACAAAGCTAGGTAGACAGCAATGCATGCCTGGAGTCTAGACTCTGGGCTGCTATCTAGAACACTAAAATCCCTGCTTTGAATCACCCTCACTCTAAATCAGGAGACGAAGGGCGTGAGTCTCTGGTCCTTTCTTTAAATGTGTCCTTGTTCCATTCCCAGTCAGTTCTAAGTTACTTCTGAGTACACACGACTAATTAGGCCAATGGACCGAGCTAGTGCTGCAGGAGCTACAGTCCAGCTGAATGTGAACGGAGCCATTCGATCCACTTACACTGACAGTGCCCATTTCCATGAGCCTGCACTCCGCTCGGCCAGCAACATCCTTTGAAAGAAGTGTGCAGTATCAAGTGTAGGCCCACCTCCCTAGAACATGAAGCCTGGCACTATTTCCAGAATAAGTCAGACAAGGCCTAAGGTTGTTCTGCCTCCCCTTGGCTAGTGTCCACCCTGCAGAGCACTTCCTTCCGGTGGGAGACAAACGGAAGGGTGTGTGTATTTGTTTCTGAAAGCTGTATGGGTTTGCTCTTAATTGAAAGACTAAAGATACCTACAATTGGGACATCAGTAAAGCTTATTAGTCTGCACAGGAGACATTAAACTACGGTGGGTTTTCATCTGAAAGAATGTTTCTAAGACATTAGCTAGAAAAGCCCAAGTCCTTGAGGTAGTCCTGATGCTCACGTTTTAGCAACATGAATATAGTCACCAGAAGTTATTTGTTAAAATATAACTGGGGGTTGGGGATTTAGCTCAGTGGTAGAGCGCTTGCCTACCAAGCGCAAGGCCCTGGGTTCGGTCCTCAGCTCCGGGGGGGAAAAAAAAAGACAAAGCTGAGAAAATATAACTGACACACAATAAACTTCACCCCTTTGTGCAGTTCAGCACAGAGAACATTCAAATCTTACACCACCATCTAAGTCCAGAGCCCTAAGTTCCTATCGCCCTCAGAAGAACCCCTCACTGGATTAGCAGTCAGTCCCCACAACAGTCTCCCTTGTTCCAGGCAACCACCAGCTCTCCCTCCAGACTCCAGAGAACCGCCTGCCTTCAGTATCTCACATGAAAGGGATCGTGATGATCTTCTGAGCAGTTCCCTCTCCTAGGATGTTTCTGGTTCCCTCCACAATGTATCATGGCTTCATTTCAAGACCAAACAATATTCCACTGATTGGATGTATAGTATTTTATGTACTATTCATTAATGGATGGGACCCTTGTGTTGATTCCACTTTGGGGCTATTGAATATTCACACCCAAGGTTTTATGTGAACGTATGTTCCCCTTGGGAATGCATGTAATAGTGGACCTGCTGGGCCGTATTATAACTCTAAGTTTAACTTTGAAGAACAGGCCGATTACTTTCCAAAGTGACTGGGCCATTTACTCTTCCCAGCAGCTGCCTGCAGGTTCCAGGGTTGCTATACCCTTGCCAACACCTTCTGTTCTCTGTCTCCTGTACTATAGTTCTCCTGCAAAGTCAACAGAAGCCACGATTCAGGCTTCCTATGAGGATCAAATACAACCGTGTGAACAAAGGATCTACCACAGGGCCTCGTGCTGTAGAAGATGCTCAAGGTGGGAGCAGTGTTCTCTATTGCAAGGTTTGAGGCCTGATGATCAACTTCTACCAAAAACTTGAATTGCAGCAAACTACCCAAGCCATGAGCCTTCAAGGGAGAGATAGAAAAAAGTGAAACTTTCGGTAACACCTGCTCAGAACTTGACACCCTGTTGCCCTCATGATACCCAATGTGAAATCATATCTTGGCTCCCCCAAGCGCACAGGCCTGTGACTCCAGAGCTCAACTCCTGAGAATGAGGAGGAGGCACAGACACAAAACAGCTTTTTTCCCAGAACAAATGTCTACATTTCAGAATAATTAGTGGCATCTTCAGTCACAAAGCCCATGCGGGAAAGACAGGAACTGAGTCTGATTCGGGTGCTCATAGACGTAATCACTTTACTACTACAGCTTTGGGGCCTTCAAGAAACGTGAGTGAAATACTCACTGCCGATGTGAAGCAGGGTTCTAGGAGCCTGACACCTCCCCGTCTTTACAGACCGGCCTGACCACTGCCACTCCTGCATCCCTTGGTCTGTTGGCTGTGCTGGAATCCTCCTAGCACTCAAAACAAACAGGCCAGAAGGGCTGTCTAGGCCTCCGACCCAGTAGTCCTCAGCCAATGGCAGACGAATCCTGGGGGTCAGTACTTTAGCTGTTTGGGCCAGGATTGGTGTGAAGGGGTCACTGGGTAGGTATTGCAAATGGCCCCTAGAGCAACTCTAAGGCAGCAACTCCAAGGCAACACTGGGGCTTCCTTTGCCCCTGCCTCATTTCCCTCTTCAGGGTTTCTCGGGTTCACCTCTCAAAGTCATCTGCACTTCATTCTAGTCTCAAACTCGGCTTCTAGAGAACCCCAAATCAGGTCAAACCCCAGACGCCTTGCTCCTTTTTGCCTTTTACTTTACACTTGCACTGGGTGCCATGGGGATTCAGACAGGTGAAATCCCTGCCAAACAAGCGGCCATTACCCAATGCACACGGGCAAGGCGAAGAAGTGTGGAGGGGAGGAGTAGAAACTCAAATCATTGTTAAAACCCATTGAGCTCATCGATGGCTGTAGTACCCACTGTTCAAGAGGCTGGAGCAAGCTCACCTGACCCCAAGATCCAGGGCCAGCCTTGGAACACTGCAAGACCTTGTATCAAGAAAAAAAAAGGGGCTGGGGATTTAGCTCAGTGGTAGAGTGCTTGCCTAGGAAGCGCAAGGCCCTGGGTTCAGTCCCCAGCTCCGAAAAAAAGAACAACAAAAAAAAAAAAAAAAAAGAAAAGAAAAAAAAATCAACCAGTTTTGCCCAGGACCCTGGGGGGAAGTGACTTTTCCTTCATACAGGTGCTGGTCACCTGCCAAGCTGTAGGGTAGACACGTAGGGCCACACGTGCCCAGAAGATCACTAAGCCCTAATTCGTACAAAGGTGTCCTACTAGGTGCTGAGGACCCAGGACTAACGGGGTACTTGGGCACCAAGGAGGCTAGAAGTGGATGTTAGGACCTCATTATATGGTGTGGGGGTAGGAGATATGAGCTCCATCTCTCCTTTGAGTCATTCTCCCACTCCTAGATTTTAACAGTCCCGAGGACTCCTTGTCCTCCTCTACTCATTTATCTCTCTTTACTGTTCATTTACTCTTGTTTGTCTGGAAGTTGCCAGAAAGTTCCCAAGGCAAGGGGAAGAGGACTCTGCACATTAGGGCAAACTCCCCGTACCTAGCAATGACCAGCAGCCAGCTCATGCCCATCCTTGTCAGGCTGCCTAACAAGGGGAATATAACCCCAGGCCCACTTCTCCATCCCAGCTGCAAACTCTCACTTCCCAGCTTGCAAAGGGATGGCGCTCTGAATGGGGCTAGAAACACTAAGCCACAGAGCATCCATTCCCTGCCCCTCCCCACCCTGGCTCTCTGCCCTTAGGAAGGAGGCTGCTGCCCATGCTGGCTGAAGCCAAGGCTACTCCCAGGAGAGTCAATAATGAAGCAGACGTCCACAAAGCCGTGCCCAGCTCCCAGTGGAGTTGCCAAGGCAATGCCAACCACTTCACAGACCGTAAAGGAACAAAAGCAGCACACAAGAATGAATCTTGTAAGCCTTCTTCCTGCAGGAAACCAGGCTGCAATTCTCTCCCTCCTGCAAATCTCCCTGCTGCGTGGACACACAGGCACTGTCAAGATCGCAGACAGCTATGAAAAAATATTCTAGAAGGCATAGTGCCAGAGCGATAATAAAGAAATTCGGAATTATCGCCCGGCTAACAGGAGAATGGAAACAGGAGGATGACTTCTTTTAAGGAGAATAATGAGAACTGTTTCAAAAACATGGTGATTTTTCACTTCCAACCAAAGCAGAATGCACTCCTTCTTCCCCACCTGTCAGGATGCAGAAGAGAAAAGAGGAGGTCAGGACGGCTGGTCCTTCCTCTGAAGCTCGTTCCTCTTATTCTAGTGAGCCAAGACGCTCACCGGTATTTTCCGTTTTCCCTGAAAATGATGAATCTCTGTAGCTCTAAGACACTATGATAATAATGGGAGGTGGGAGTCTCTAATGTTCTCACGAGTGGCTTGGGCCTCAGGCATGTGCAACTCCAGAGAAGGTGAGCTTTAGGCTTCAAGAATTCACTGTTCACTGAGTATATACTCAGGGAGGGGAATAAAAGTCCTCAGTACATCACCAGATTACCAAGTCAAGTCTAAGAAAAAAATAAAATTTTCCTCAGAGGGGAGGTAAAAAAATTTTTTTTCACTACAAACAAAATGGAGAAATTATTTTTGCCAGATAATAGGAAATGTCTACTTTCCTTCGAGGGCATGGTGGCCTAGAAGCAACTGCCAGGAACAGCAACACATACTCAGTGGAACCTCACTGCGGCCTGCGTCGGCACACACCCACCAAAGCCACATGGCTGCACATGTGATGCTGATGTGAGAGCTTGGGCCCAGACACCACCTGACCAGCTCAGCAAGCCACACTGCAGGGAGCCAGAGAGAAGCAGCCTCCTTTTAACTCATTTCCTCACTGATGGGAAACAGCTCGCATAGTAATAATTACCCAGCACGCTGGATGACAGCTTTACTGTCATGGTATGTTTGCGTGCATTGTTTCTGGTTGTTTCTGGAACTACGGGGCAGAAAGGTTAGCCTCCCTTTCTGCGAAAAGGAAACAGCTTCCAAGAATGAGCACCAGAATTCTGGTTCCACACCAAGCCTCCCACCCAGAAGAGGCATTTTGTCACTGTTCCTCCAGGAACTCAACTATGGATTTCCTATGAATTTCACGCATTTGACCAAATCTGTCACTTTATACAACTTAACCATATTTTCTAGGCCTCCTCCTCCATAGAAAATGAGAGGTGGATCCCTCTGGCTCTGACATGCTGTAATAAAAGAACATGTCAAGTTCAGAACCCGACATGACACAACTCAGAATGTAATAGCTTGCTCTTCCCTGTTAAGATAACTTCACAAATTACAGAAAGACGATGAAGATGACACTAAACTAAAACCAGAAGAAATTGGCTCAGGCAGCTCTGTCTTTATGGCTAAGGGCACACACAGAGACAGACAGACAGACAGACAGACAGACAGACAGACATGTGGGCATGTACATACACGCACACAGAGACACAGACACACACATGGACACACAGACAGACACACACACACAGAGACAAACACACAGACACACACACACACTGAGACATACACACACAGACACACACACACACACAGAGGGGGTATCGTGGATGCTGGGAAGGGAAAGCTGATGGATACAAACTGTGCACAGGCCTTCTGTAGCTGGTCACATTTAGGATGGAAGGACTGAATGTGGGCAGCATGAAGCTTAGCATTCTGGTCCAGTGAGATGGCGTCCTGGAGACGGCATCCAGTGAGATGGAGACAGGTAGGACAGTTGGAGCTCAGTGCAGTGGTGCAACATCGAATCAACAAATGCCCCTCTCCCTGCAGAAATCTCTATTAACAAAAGTGAGTGTCCCTGAATGCAACCACAATTTTCTAGACAAAACCACCTGAGTCCTATCAAGTATAGGAAGATCATCAGTCATTTAAATTATTTCACTTTTTTACTCGATGACAAAAACGCCTCATTTTTCAATGCTTAAAGTACTAGAAAGGCTAGGTGGCCACGCACAAGAGAAGGCAAAATTCAAGTCCACCCAATACTCTCTGCGTCACCTGCCTCGTCGTTTCTGATCCTGGACTAAACTCCTTGAACCACTAGCTGATTAGACAACAATGTATCATCAAGATCAGCATTCCACCAGGAGCAGCCACTCACCTATCAGATCCATAAGTTAAGGGAACTAGGAAAAGCCAGCTGTTTGCTTCTGAGCCCCAGGCAGCATGTTGAAACTGCTCGTTGTTGTCTCCCTGGATGCTGGATACTGTATGGACAGCTCACACTTTCTTCTGACCTCCCTAGCTCAGTCACTTGTTTTCCCTCTTGCCAATCCAAGTTCCATCAGGTTATCATGCTCTCCCTCACTCTGCACCATTTCGTCCTGTCTGCCCTAGAAGAGCTTTAAAGCCTATCCAGCCGTGCCTCTCAAGAGAAGACCCAAAAGCCCACCTCTAACTCAGGGCTCCAGACCCCTGTTATTGTCAGACAGAAACAAACACACTTGGATGCTCCAACTGCCTTAAACAACACAACATGCAGTTGGCGTCTGCAACCTCAAGTTCTGTATTTACCCAACCAACCAACCAGGTTCAAAATATTTCTTAATCGCCTCTGTACTGCCACTGTTCCTTGCCGTTATTATCTGTACGGTGTGGCATAGCAACAACTTATACAATGTTTACATCTTATTATGTTACAATGTTATTATTATACCAGTAATCTAGAGAGATCTGAAGTTGACGTGAGCTGCTACTTGCAAACACTACGTGATTTTACACAGAGCACTCATGGATCTAGGAAGGTCCTTGAAGCCAGTCCTGCATGGATGCTGACGAGATATAGGCTGAAGAGAGAACTCAGCTTCTCCTCTGCCTCCTCCTCTTTCTAGCCCTAGTCACCTACGCTGACAAGCTCAGGGCCATCTTCCCCACATCAGGGTCAGAGTGGTCCTTCATGCCTCTGTCATCTAGTCTCCCTTCCTGTCAGTGCATCTCTGCATCCTTTTCCAAATGCATCTTCCTTGGCCAAGGTGCTCAACAACTTACTAAGATGTTTACTGTGTGCCACCCCACTGCCCACTGAGATGCATTTCACTATTTGCCAGGAGGGTCCTTGCCCACCAAACATCTGGTGGTGAGCTTGCAACCTCCCTACTGCCACCCCACCACTTGCATCATCCCCCCTAATTTGAACGACATCTAATGGCTTGACCTTGTCTGTCAAAAATTCTGCCCATCTTTTAAGACTCATTCCAAATGTTCTCTTTTCCAACATAAGGATAATGTCCCTTTTTGTCCCTCCCTCTTCCTCTTCTTAGAAACCAGTGGGATACATACTGTTCAGCTGTGTGACCTCCAGAATTGCTGCCACATGGTCACCTACCAAGTACCCTCCCTGTCCTTTGAGCATCCACAGCAGTCTTCCTCCAGGGGGTCTCTAATCATAGTCTACTCCAGACAGCAGGCATCTGGAAGCACCGTGTCATGGAAAGAAAGCGAGAGTCTGGGTTACAGCGCAAGGTAAGACAGGGCTGACACATTTTATCGAGTGTGCTAGTCCCTCTACTATATACATTTCTAAGTAACCACACTTTCGTGTAATTGCTACTCTGCATCTTTCAGGGAACAAAGTTAGATTCAGAAAAGCCCATGGCTTGCCCAGGATCACAAGTCTACATAGGGTGCTTTATATGTTGGTTTGAGAACCTGTAAACAAGGGACAATCTGAAGAAACCCTTGGGCGGCACTCACTTGTAAGTGACTTAAAAACACTAATCCCAGAGGTTCCACAGCTGAGTGGTATATTATTTGTCTTCCATTAGTTTTGCTCCAGACAGCACTTTGGATGTGTGGGTTGTGATGGCAGCTGTTGCCTAGGTTACTTTCCAGAAACTCAAAGACCACTTTTAGGAAATCACGGATTTTTCATTTAGGCCTACACAGGGAACTGGTGGATAAATGAGACAGAAGTAATGACACCAAGACAAAGGAATGGAGATACTGCCAAGGTTTAGGGCCACCATGACCTGTTCACTGAGCAAACCAACTGCTCCCTTTCCCAACGCCCCACTTCATACCATCACAGCAGCATGTAGAGCCCAGGCACCAGCCTTTCCTAAACTGAGGCCCTGTCATTCCTTTTGCCTAAGGATGAAAGAAGCCTGAAACTTAACTAGACCAGGATGCTTTTTTCCAGATGGTACTCTGTCACCTTACTTTACTAGCATTCCACGGAAATCCTTTTTGCTTTATTCCAACGACTTGTTTAAAACTACTCGGGCCCCTGTCTTAGCAGTAAGTAAAACAGTTTGATCCAGTAATAAACTTTTCAAAGGCATATAAAATCACTGTAGAAGTTGCAAGGCATGTTACAAACACCACTACTTTCAGAAAATTTTAGTTAAGAATTTGTTTCCTGGGGCTAGAGTGATGGCTCAGTGGTTAAGAGCACTGGCTGCTCTTCCGGAGGACCAGGGTTCAATTCCCACCACCCACATGGCAGCTCCCAACTGTCTGTAACTCCACGATCTGACACCCTCACACAGACATACACACAGGCAAAACACCAATGCACATAAAATAAAATTGGGAAATAAAAAGAATTTGTTTCTTACCTCACTCATCTCTGAATGGATCCTTGCTATGTTTAAATATTTATTATAGATGTTAAAATAATATAGTCATTTCAAAATGTTACTCCAAATACTGCCAACATAAAGGCTATGGGCCAAAGCAGGCTTCCATCTCGAACAACTATAGCAAAGCTCTAAGGTGAGTATTAAACACCCATCTTAAGACACAGAAATCAGAAATAATATTTAACTTTGGCACAGTAGAGCAAGGAGCAGAGGCAAGAAAGCCTGACTTCTGAGCTCACAATTTTCCAAAGTTCTAGACTTCTGAGCACACAGATCCAAGTCCACTGCATTTCAACTCAGCACTAACTAACTATGGAGGATGTGACAGCAGAGCCAAGGCCTGAAGCCAGGCTTACCAGACTGGGAAGTCAAGGGCTGAATGCCCCAGGCCCAGCAAGCAGAAAAGGAGCCTCACTTAAACATTTGACCTGCTGAAAAGTGGGTCACTCCATCCAGAGACAGCAAGGCAAAGGAGGTAGGAGGCGGGTGGAGAGCTCAGAGAGCGGTGCTGGGAAGCCCCCCAGTACATTCTTCTGTGATAACCTTTTAAGCAAAGGAATAGCCCATTCTGGTTTCTATTTGCCACTCTGTAGAGCTCTGATGCTTGGGAATATAAACTATAAAGTAAAATAATCGTTAAGACCAATCAGACAGTAGGAGTCCGGAGAGAGCTAAGGCAGCTTGGCAAACAGAGTGGAAAGGGGTGGGGTTGGGAGGAAGGCAACAAGGCAAATTGGGACAATAAAGAACCATGTCCCAAGCTCTTGCAAAAACTAGGAATCTAATGCATTGGTCGCCATGTTGAGCTACAAGTCACACATTATGCTGTCCATCTTAATCTCAAACACTCTTCAGAGATTGTCTCTCCTCTTTCCGCCTTCGAGTTCAGGTGGGTTGGCTAGAAACATGGGAGAGAGAGAACACAGGGATAGCACAAGTTGACAAGGTACATCCCCCACAGCAATGAAACTCATGTCGTCACCTGTGATGTGACAGGGACGGCAGGTCAACTCCTCAACAGAGTGAATGGGTAGGTGGCAATCTATAGCAAGTGCCCATGTTCCTTCAGCCACAGTGTACAAAACGTGAAGACCTCTCTATAGGGAGAGTGGCCTTCACAGTAGCTAGAGTAGCCCAACCTGGCCAAATCACTCTCTGTACCACTCTGCATTCCAGACCTTAATTCAGTTCCACTTGTTTGGCAAATTTTCCTAAGCACAAGGATTTTTATTATTTAACATGTAGGTGTCATGCTCCCTAGTTAGGCAGCCTGCTAGATTCTAGGACACCAGTAGTGAGGAGACAGTTCCCAAGTACAGTATTCAGGGTCTGATGAGAAAGGCAAAGAAGCAAAGAGTAGAGAGGCACACTCTCAAGGCTCTATAAATAGGTGAAAATTCAGACAGTATTTTTAAGGGATTCGCTGCTTCTGTGCCACACTAGCCTCATTATGTAGATAACTTCACAGATCTGTTCCATTGTATTCCTCTGCAATAGTGCTGTCTAATGAAAAAAGGTGTCAGCTTAGAAAACCCGAGGTCTCACGTGAAGTACGCCTTCTACTCTAAGGAGGATCCAGAATGATGCTGGCAGCGCTTCTCAGCCCCTCCAGCCAGAGGCGATTACAACAGAGGCTGCACACAGAGAGCGAGTGACAGCAATGGAGAAGGCTAAGCAGCTCTTGGACCTAGCACGAGTGTGTGAGCTTAAAGAAACGAGCTCACTGAATCCTCGGCTGGTCCCACAAGACGCCCACTTCACAGTGGGAGAAACTGAGGCTTGGGTGGCTGCATAACTAGGTTTTTATCTAATTATGTGTGGGATAGAACACTCTGTTCTTACCTCTTCTGTTCTGCTAAGGTGAGGACGGACCTTTAGTGTGACCTCTGTGCTTTGTGGAGCAGAGACATTTTGTAGGATGCCTGGTGTTCATGCAGGATATTTTAAAGTTAAGCTGAGATCACTGCTCTCCGTCTCTCCTAATGATAGAAGAAAATGTCTTCACTGTCCACATGACCAGTGAGGCTAGGATAAAGTGTCCAGACAGTGGGGTCTTGGGGGACTCAGGAGAACTGTGGTGTCTGTAACTGCTGACCAACTGTAAACTCTTTTGATCCCTTCTCTGTCACACAGCCCACCTGTTTCAAAGCCTTCTTTCTAGTGGTACTCCTTTCTGAGAGGACATCTTGTGCATGGCAGCTAGGACTTTCCACCTAGTCAATGTCCAACTGAGTTACTGGGAACTGAGTATGGACAATACTTCTAAGACAGTCACATAAGTTGCCTAGAAAGGTTTATGTCCACCCCTAATAAGCCTGTGGATGCCTGTTCCAGATCAGTTCCACATCTGTGCTGTGGACGGTACTCATCAAAGCTGTGGATGTCAACAGTGGCAGCAGAGACTGAACAGGACTGGAAAGATCTGAGATCAAAAGAATAATGAAACCTCCAGTAGCGCCTCCCAGTCTGCAGACGACGGGTTGGTCCCTCCATTAGCCAGATGAGCATTGATTTTAACCTGACAGAGTCTGCTGACCCACAGACTCTCTCATTTCCTGACGAAGCACCTGTGTTTGGGCAGGGCTGTTGTACACATACTCCCCCTTCCTTCCCTTACTGTGGGCCACTCAGTCACAAAGGCCAACCCCCCGTGAGTCAGATCCTCAGAGGATCCCTCTCCTCTGCTTTCTTCAGTCTTCCACCGATGTCATGAGCCTTGGTTTGAGGTCAAGAAGCCCCAGACTTGGAACCACACATGGAAACTACCCATACTCCAACCCCCATCAGATTCCTTCCAAATGACACTACTCCCACATTTGGAAGAAAACAACACAGGAGAGCAAACACAAACCGAGCTAGACAATAAGAGATCTTATGTTTCTCAGTCATTGATCAAAGCTTGGAGCCGGTCATGCAATGAGCTGGATCACTCCCTGTCTAAAGTTCACACCAGGGTGCCTTATGAGAGTGTCCAAAGCCCTTGACCTTCACAACCTCCAAGGTGAAGCCCCCAATATGACAGGTTGCCAGTCACAGGCCACATATCCAAGTAGATCATCCTGTGACATGGATTGCTGACAGAGCCAGTGAAGGAGAAACTCTCTGATGCAACATCAATCTAATGGGGAGATTTAAACTGATAGTCCTGAATGGTCTGCAAAGACCAGCCTTCCTCAGAGCATCTCCGTTCTCTAGTGTTCAGAGCCCTTCCTTGGAAGAGGCCATTCAATTACGAGTGTCCTTCCCTGGGACTACCAAGTGACCAATGAGTGTGCACCTGAGTTTCTTGTCTCTCACGGCCATTTGCATCCTTCCAGGCAGACAACCTCCATCTTCACTGTCACTTTCTGCTGAATTTAACATCAAAAATCAGCTAAAATCTACTTGCAGAATTTACCAGTAAAAGAGATGGCCTGCCTCCTATCCTGCCTTCTCTCTCAGGCTGGCCTCAGAGATAGCCTCATCCTTCTCTCTGTCCCAGGTGAACCTGTCCGCCCACCTCCTTGCCCCTGAACTCTCCAAAGTCTCTTGGGGACACATACTTTTGACGTCTCTCTCTCGACTACCTGAAAGCATGCACACGTATGTAACTCTAAAAGCTGTAAGCCTCCCGTTTGCCTCTGCTGCACTGTCGCACACTCCGGAGCCTACCTCTAACTAAGCCAGTGGTTCTCAACCTTCTGATGCTGCCGCCCTTTAATACAGTTCCTGTTGTTCTGACCCCAACCAAAAAACCACTCTGTTGTTACTTCACAACTGTAATTTTGCTACTGTTATGAATCATTATGCAAATACCTGTATTTTCCAATGGCCATGCAACCTCTGTGAAATGAATTCACTCCCACGAAAGGGTCTCTACCAACAGGTTGGGAACCAGTGCTCTAAAAAGCGTCTCACTGGGTCCAGTCTTCTGTTAAATTGACTGTTGATTGCAAAAACCCAAAGCAATAGCAACTCCTCTGCCTCCCTCTATTGTCCTCTCTCCCAGAGAGGCCACCTCTCTCTGCTGCAATGACTTCCTCTGTGTATTAGATGTTCTTTAATTTCTCTTCTGTGGAAGCACTGGCCTTCCCTGGGGCTAAGAGCCTTTTGTCCCTCCACCTCCACCTCCACCTCCACCTCCACCACCACCAGCACCGCGCTAATGTTACTGATGTCACCCACCTCAGGGTTCTGTGTGGCCCTTTAATGCAGTTCCTCCTGTTGCTCTATAACCACATACAATTCATTCTACACTTCACTTAATGTTTCCTTACATCGTTCTCCCTTAAATATATTGCCAGAGGAAGTTTAATATGACTATCACGAATAAAAATAATTAGGTGCTACAACGAGAAACATTAAAGATGGGCACAATGCAGACAACACAACATTACTGAGTGTAGGCTACTACTGTGGCTAAACACGGACTCCCAGCCTCTGACGGACTCCTAGCCTCGGACCTAACCTTTCCTCCTGTAAAGAGGGAAGTCCCATAGACAGACTAAAGATGGTCAGCAAGCTGAGGGCTTCCCTTTGAAACACTCACAAGGCCTGAAAGAGAAATCAAAAGGATTCTCTTTTCCCTGTATGCTCCCATGTTACCTAAGGCCCTATCTGTGTGCTGCTTAAAATGATCAGCCACCAAGACCACTGTCCACTGTGTGCTAGGGTTTCCTCCTCTCCCTCAAGGCTTTTATCAAGAGTTTCACAGTTAGACTTTCTTCAATGGTTAAGTGTGTCTCTTAGCTCCATTTCACACACCCTTAGGAAATGAGGTAACAGACAACACTCTCAAACGAAAGAAAGAATGAATACTCTAATATCAAAAATGGTACAGAACCACAGCAACCCCTCCAGGTTGGAGCCCACACTTAGCGCAGATGGAGCCGCACATTGGGGCTGGAGCCTCCAATGGTCAACTCATTATCAATAATAACAAACTAAGACAAGATTGGGTAATGCTGCTCGTAGTAGCTATTAAAGATATTCTGCTGTAATTTTGCTACTGAGAAGCCAACTCAACCTGAACCCCTGTAGACCAGCCTGGGCAACATAAGCAAAACCTGGCCTTGAAAAGAAAAGCAATAAATAATAATAATAATAATAATAATAATAATAATAATAATAACAGGCAACTCTGAACGATTGGCATCCACATGCCTCACATACAAGCTACCCAGGCTTCACACTACCCACTGAGGTTGCTGCCCTGTGATTCCCAATGAGAGACCATCATTTATAGAAGTTAAGCCTGCTTGCAAGTGGCAGATTCAGGATTTGCATGAGGTCTGCCCAGTTCCAGAGCCTGTGCTCTTAATTCTGCTTCCCTGACTGCGACCCAAAGCAATTTTAAACCTCACAAACTGCAAAATAATAGCCTGCTGCTCTTAAGCACAATTAAAACAATGGGTTGACACAACAGGAAAACTGTTCAGTGTGTAATTAAACATAATTACTGGTGTCCTCTAATTGTTTGGGGAAATAAGTCCTTTGCTCTTGACAAGCTATAATTCTGGAGTGTGCTGGGGTTCTAGTCCTCACTGGGATCTGCACACCTCCAGCAGTATTTATTATCATCAGATCTCGCAGTGGACCCTGTGCAGGCTCAAGGGCATCTTCAGTATGTGACTGAGAATCCAGTCAACTGGAGCTGGGGAGAGACGGAAGTCATAATGCTCAATCCTTCCTTTTATAGCTGGAAAATAGAAAAAGAAGATACAACTTGCCAAGAACATACAGGGCTCTGTGTCGTGGGCAAGCACTTGAGGCGCTGCAGGGATTACAGTCAGCTAAATCCGGACATCCCTGAGCTGGAAGCCGGGCTCCACTACCTAGCATCTGAATGACTTGAGGCAAGTCACCCAAACACTCTGAGCTCAAGTCAGGATGGTAGTAAGAGTAACCGCGTCTTCGTGCTCTCCTCTGAATAAAGGACTTGATGCATCTGAAAACCTGGGGACCTCCACGCATGGCACCTGGTGCTGCACCTGGCCACTCAGTTTACTGCCTCAGAGCTCAGTGAAACTTGAAGGTTCTCATTGAGGCTGCTAAGAGTAGTGAGGAAGGTTCAGGAGGGAGGCTTTTGAACCTTTGTCATGCTAATTCTACCAGAATGAGTATTCTAGGTAGCAGCCTTGCTCCTATGGCCAGACTTCCTGATTCACCTAACCAGTTTCCAAAAGAACAAACTCCGAAAGAGCCACGTGAGAGAGTATTTATTTAGCACATACTCAGCACAAAGTAGCAAGTACTACGGTGACACAAAAAGAGATTTAGGAAGGACTTCACCTTGCCAACTCGGCCAATAAAAAAGTAACACATGATATTGCCTTCTTTCCTGTTTCTCATGGCAGACATTACCCATCAATCAGAGGCAGAAGGCACTCCTGACAGCTCACTGTTGAGTTCTGGAAATAAAAGTCTAAGCAAGCAGCCAGAGACCGAGGCCTGGGACTAAACTATCCAGCATCCCGGATACTCCTACTTCCATTCCTTTGATAAGACATTTGACTTGAAGCAGTTAAGGATACGATACGTAGTCCATCTTGCATGAGTTGTGAAGCAAAGATACGAAGGGTCCAGAATCCAACACACTGCAATGTGAGACACTTCCTGCCTGGAACACAAAAGCACAATACATCCCTATCCACCCCAGGAGTCAGCAACGTCCTTGTCTGGAAGACAAGAGTGAAGGAACACAGACTGTGTTATTAGGTGGCTATTAAAGATGTTCTGCTGGATAGAAGCCAATACAGCCTGAACCCCTATAGGCCCCACTAAAGAGAACCAGGCATTCAAATGACAAGCCAGAGGGGGAACAGTCCAGGAACATGAAGAGAACATCCTCTATGCACTTATCCATGAAAGGTTTGAACAGGTATCAAGTCCAGTTGCTTCCTAGAAAGCAGACATTAAAACAGGAAAGACCTTCGGGTCTTCATGCCCGGGTATAGCCCAACTATAAGATCTCAGCTTACTGTGCAAAAGGCTGGTGAGCTTAACAAAGAGGTCTTTGCCCTGCATGACCCACCCTGAGAAATGATAAGCAGAAATGAGTTCCTAAGACACTGGGGCCTCAGTAGAGGCCTTTCAAGCCTCTAAGAAAAAGTCATCACTATAGAAAGGCCTTACAGAGACTAATCATCTAGAATATAAAGATGGTAAGGCTTCCTCAGAAATAAAAAAATTAGCCAAGGCATGGTGGTTCATACCTGCAATATCAGCATGTTAGAGGCTTAGGCAGGATTGCTATACATTCCAGACCACTGTGAACTACACAGTCAGGGGAGGGGAGAGGGGAGGGGAAAGGGGGAAAGGAGAGGAGAAAGATGGATAAACAGACGGACAGAAAGGAGAGAGAGGGGGAAAAGTATGGCTTCGGAGTTTGTTTGGGATCTAGCATGGTAAATGCAAAGAATGAACTCCTCCAGTTATCCTCTGATTTCCACATGCACATATGTATATACATAGTCACCCATAAACAAAATGCACACAAAAGAAAGCGGGAGGAAGAAAAGGAAAGTGGAAGAGAGAGAGGTTGACCAAGGCATTCTCAGGAGCAAGGAGTTAGTAAGGAAGAGAGCCAGGGGCTGGAGTACCTGCTATGGACACCCAGGAAGGGAGTAACCCTTCTGTAAAGTCGGTTACCACAGCGCTGCTACAAGGAAGCCCTCTCAACAGTCTACTTGTAAATATCCTCTCATAAATAATTGAAGTCATTTTCTAGCTTCAAAACCACTGAGTTCTGAGTCAATAGGTTTCCCTCTAATTTTTACACTAAGTAAAAATGGATGTGCATGGTTCAAACACCAAAGGGTATTTTTAAGAAAGCATGGAGCCTCTGTATCGACTCCATCTACTGCAAAAAGAAGCTTCTCTGGTGAGAGCTGACAGATGTGCTGCTCTATGGGTCCAGAGGAGGCAGTTTATTACTGTGTCCATTGGGCAGAATAATCGCAGTAGGCTCCCCCCTGTGGTCTAGAAACAAGCCAGAAATGGGTTTATTTCCCAGTTAATGTTACCAAGCCTGGGGACCGTCTTGAGGAGAAGGTTTTAAAACCAATTAAAAGGTGATTGGTTATTGCCATAATATTCATGCCACTCTTGCCAGCCAATCATTATTGTAGCTCACAGGGGTCACAGCTGGGTGAGACTACTGCTGATTTCCTTCTCCAGTGGCATGTGTAGAGCATGCTTCCCAGAACATGTACAGAAGAGTCCTGAGTTCTAGAAAAACTAGCCAGGAGGAATAAAGCTCCCAGGTTGGTTTAAGCTCGATTTCTCCGTGGTCTATGACTCATCCAGAGAGTTTTATCATCAATTAAGGTAATTAGTTGGGGCAGATGGAGGGCAGCCAGATGACCCCCACCCACTGCCATGGGCAGGACAGAGAACAACCAGAGGTCTGGGAACCACTAAGGCGAGTAAGTATTTGGTGGAGAGAGGGGGGAGAAAGAGAAGAGGAAACAACGTGCGTGTGACGAAGAGAGGCGAGCTGGAGACAGAGTGTGGTGAGGAGCTACAGCCTGATGTGAGTAGGTAGCCCGCACTGCCACCTGAGGCCACGGTGAGGTCCTCACCCACCCTGCTCCTGAGGACCACCACTTGAGGGACTGAGGCAGCAACAGGGGGTCTGTGTCCATGTTCATGGTACATGATACCACCAAAGGCCAAGAGGACACCCTTTTTCTGGGCTGCCACCAGCGGCCATGCTGATGTCTGAGGACTGCACAGAACTGCCCCCACCCTCACTGGCTGCAGCTCTCAGGAGAGCAGCCAGCACCTGTCCTCAGCAGCACAGCAGAGCTGGCCCTGGTGGCAGAGGCATGACTGAGCCAACCCTGAGGGCATAATTTAGGGAGAGCTGACCAACTGACCAACTTAGCGCCCACCCGGGCCCAGATCAAGGGCTTTTAGTTGGTCCATCCCAACATCTATCCCATCTATGAACTGCTGGAGTGGGGTCAGTCCTGCTGAAGCAAAGCTGTAGTCTCTCTATGACACAGGACGACAGCAGGATATCTGAGAGGAGTCCCTGTGAAGATCCAGTATTGATGGTGTAGCAGAAGCCAGAGACCCTGAACCAGACCAATGTTTGCAATGAGCGTTTGCAAGTAAAGCTATATGGGCAGAAGGGTATATTGTGTGACACACTGTAACATACCTTAGCTTCCATAGAGAGATGGTTTTGTTGTTTCATTTTATTGTTTGTTTTCTTTTAGTGGGGAGGTTTCAAGGGTGGAGGGCTGATATGGAGGGATGAGGATATGAGTAGGATTGGGGTGCATGAAATGAAATTCACAAAGAATCAACAATTTTTTTTTTTTAGAGAGAATGAGAATATACAAGAACAATGGCGATGGCCCATAATGTGTGGCTGCTTCCTTGCACCATAGATGGCAATGAACAGAGACCACAACTGTTCAACATGACCAGGTTCATGGATTATGGCAGAAGGGGCAGAAGAATTGTGAGAGCCAGAGGGAGTCTGTAACAAAACAATATCTGCCAGACAATTTTGACAAAGAATATTATTCCAAACAATATTTTCCAGGCAAGGCCATTGCATACATGAACTCACAGCAGCTGTGAGTACACACTCAAGACTTTCACAGGATCAAGCCAGCATGGACGGAGGAACTCATGAAGACCCACCCTTATCTGAAAAGCTATTGGCAAGTGATCGGTTCTGGGAAATTCGGGGGTGGATTTCTTCAAAGACGTGGACCCTAAGACGTTACCCATGCTGCAGAAGATGGTCTCACTTCTGCATGGCATACAGGCAGTACCAAGTGGATTTAGTGAGTACTAAGACAGACAGACACATGCACTCATGTGGACGGACACACACACACACACACACACACACACACACACACACACACAGCTCCCAGCTGATCATTACCTCGAAGCCCAACACTACCACCAGGTCCTCACCTGTCACCCCAGAGTCCTCTGTGTGTGAGCAGACTCTCGTCCTTAACACCAGCCTCCTCTGGCTGTAGAGAAGCATTTCATACAGCTCCATACAACTGCATACAGCTCCACACAGCCCCACACAGCCCCACACAGCCCCACACAGCCCCACACAGCCCCACACAGCTCCACACAGCTCTGCCTCCACCCTGGTATGTTTGTGTGTTTGTGTGTTTGTTTGTTTGTTTGTTTGTTTGTTTTAACTTAATATATCTTAAGGATTTCCCCCTACATCACTAGTCTAGGAAGTTCTGCATTTGGGGATTTACCCACTTACAGATTAAAATCATCCCTTAAATGTCTTTCTGAACATGTAGGCTTTTTGCCATTATCCCTTAGCAACAGAGAATAGCAACCAGCTTCAGAGCGTTTTCATTACAGTGTGTGTGTAAACCGCTGAGAGATAACTTCGGAAATACACACAGAAGGATGGGCATGGTAAGATGCAGATGCCTTCCCCTGTACATAAGGAGCTCGAGTGCGTGGATTTCGGTGTCTGTGGAAAAGGGATGGAGGAGGCATTTGAACCCATCCCCCACATTTGCGGATGGACAGATGCGTTATTACACAGGTGGAAAGCACCCTCAGACTGTTTTATTTTTAACTTACAAACAAGTGTATTCATATGAACGGTTCCACTGGATGACTCTGACTACATACACCCCTTTGTAATAATCACCTCAGACTATTGTTTGTGCCTTTTCCGGTCAGCTCCATGTCAGCAATCACTCGTTTTTCTCTCTAACACAGTACGGCACTGTGCAGTTGGTTTGGTTTGGTTTGCATTTTATAATGATACAAAGGCAACGCATTCAGAACTGGCCATGAACATCAGGAGACATTTCATCTCCAGCCAAGCTCCCTGCTGCACCCCGTCCTGACCAGGTGCCCTGCTGCTACCCCACACCTGCACTTCCCTCCACCATGAGCCATAGCTGAAATGATCACTTTCTATAAATGCAAGGTCCTTTTCACTGTTACCAAGCACCTCTAGGATCTATTGAGAAAGAACCAACTACATGTTTGTCAAGTCCTTTCCCAAAGCCGGTTTATAATTAGGATGCAGAAGTGTCATTCCCTGCTCCAGGTTGCTATGGAAACGACCAAATGCAAATGTCATTGCACAGTGACAGTCACTGTCAGAAAGGAGGCGGGATGCTTGCAAAGAGCCAAAGGTGCCTCTGAGATGGGAAAGACACGCAGGGGCCTGCCTCAGCCATCTGCCTCTCGTGTCGGAGAGAATATTCCAAGAGTTGATTTAGAAAATTTGAAGTGAACAGAGGGCTTACTTGGGACTCACATGAAACCATCACAGATAAGGAAGGCATCTCGTGTGGGGTCAGAACACTGTACTGTCAGCTCAAAGTAAGACGGAGAGGAACGGGGTACTCAGACGGAGAGTCCAGAGCAATTATGTTGAGCTAGGAGAGATACTTTATAAGGAAAGCCACCACCTCGAAGTCTACAAAGTAGACAGAACTGGCAATAGAGCCATCTTTGAGGAGTACAAAAAGTGAGCTGTGCTGAAGGCAAAAGGGGCGGGTCACGAACTCTGCAGAACCACTTTCCCAGAAACGAACAAGATAGAGCACAAATGGATTCAATGAAGCCACAGAACAGCCTGAGTCTGCAATAGAGCCACACCTCAACTCTCTCCGAGCCAAGAGGTTCAAGTTGTAAAGGAAACAGGAGGAAGGGGCTGTCCTTCATTGCCTCCCGTGAGGCCTGAAATCACCTCCCTGCCATCTCAGTGGTCCAGGAGGAGTCTATATTCAGTCACGAGATCAGGAACTGTGCACAGGATGTGGGAGAGTGAGAACTCCATCTCAGGACTCTGGCGGAAGAAATCCCCATAGCTTGAGCCATTCTGCAGACCCACTGTTAAGGAGCCTATGGAAAGGCAAGCGTGGACTATGAACCATCCAGTTTGTTTCTTACAACAAGCAGTGAAGGCCTAGGATCTTGTCCTTCAGTGGTTACGAATCCCCTCAACTATTTCACCTGTGTCTGCCCGAGAGCTCGGACTGCAGGAAAACATAACCACAAAGCAGTCTGGCAACAGAAATAAAATGAAAGGGGACAGTAAGATACGGGGCTCTAGAGGCTTTGTCACGTGACTCCATTTTAAGTTTTAAACGTCTTCTGGGTCAAAAACAAAGGTACATAGATCAGCAATTTTCAATTCTAAAACTAAAAACTTTCCATTCTGAACTCTTACCATCTCACACAGAAGACATTTACTATGGTTCTCTACTGCACCAGCAAGGCGTGCACACAGACACTCCCACTGCTCAGGGGATGTCTGAATGGTGCCTATTGGTCCTTACGGTGAAAACGAACTCTTTAGAACAGTACTGTTTTCTCATCTCATCTTCATTTCTAGTAAATAAACATGTGTTTGGTTTATAAAAGATGTAGTACAGAGCAGCGGCAGACGGTATGAGTTTCTCATTGCCATCCTAACAATTTACCCCAAATCCTGAGTTTCAAAGCAGCAATCTGAGGGGCTGGGGATTTAGCTCAGTGGTAGAGCGCTTACCTAGGAAGCGCAAGGCCCTGGGTTTGGTCCCCAGCTCCGAAAAAAAGAACCAAAAAAAAAAAAAAAAAAAAAGCAGCAATCTGAGCTGAGGACCCAAGCTTGATCCTTAGAAACTGATCATGGGGCATGTACGTGCCACCCCATCACTGAGGAGATCCCCGGGGCTTACGGACTGGCCAGCCTTGCCTAAATGGTAAGTTCTGAGCCAGTAACAGATGCCATCACAGAAAACAAAGTGGATAGCTTCTAAGAAATGACCCACGGTTGACCTCTAGCCTACACAGACACAAACACCACAAATCTATGATCTTATAGTCCAGATCTTACATACTGGTCCATAGTCTGGCCTGAGTCTCACTGAGCTAGAATCAAGGTATCATCAGAACCTTTCCTTCCTGGAGGCTCAAGAGGGATGCTTTCTCCTTCTCTTTGACAGTCTCAGTAGCCCCTGCATCCCTTGGCCCAGGCCCCCTTCTATCTTCACAGCATTGGTGGTCCCGGTTTCTTCCTCACAATGGTTCAGGCTGGACCCACCTTGAGAATCCACAATAATCTACTTGAAACTCAGCTGGATATCAGCTTAATTCCATCTACAATCTTAATTTCCTCTCATACGAGCACATAACATATTCCAGTTCTGGATTAAGAAGGAAACATGTTTGCAGACCATTATTCTGCCTATCACAGAGAGGTATCTCATGAGCTACCCTGTCAAAGTCCTGCATCCATGTACACCTCATACAGTGGTCCTCAACGTATGGACCGTGACCCCTTTGTGGGTAAATGAATCCTTCACGGGGTCCTAAGACCACCGGAAAACACAGGCATTTACACTGCAATGTATACCAGCAGCAAAATTAAAGTTATGAAGTAGCAATGAAAATGATTTTATGGGCTTGTAGAGGGGAAACCAGGAAGCAGGATATCATTTGAGATGTAAACAAATGGAATGACTAATTGAAAAGAGAGAGAGAGGAAATGATTTTATATTTGGGGTCATCACATGAACTGTATTAAAGGGTCACAGCATTAGAAAGGTTGAGAGTCATTGATCTGATAGATGGTTTGGTGACCTTGAACATAAACCCATCTTTTCTGCTTCAAGTAAACAGGCAAGCTGATTTTTTTCCGACTGGACAGAACTGCTTTTTATTGAGCTTTTCACTCCAGACGCCTGAGAGCCTCCATGCTAGGAGGTCCACCTTCTGATGGGAGACAGAGAAGGGACAAGTTTTGATTGTCTCTGGCCCTTTAAAGGCATCATGGGAAATCTAGTACTTGACAGGAATCTATAAACCCCCTCCCCACAGTCCAATAAATGCACCAATTATGTGCTGGTTTGCAAATCATACTCATTAGGTCATAGCCAGTGTCTTGGCTAATTTTATGTCAACTTGATACAAGCAATAGTTATCTTAGTGGAGGAGCCTCAATTGAGAAAATTCCTCCAGAAAGTTGAGCTGCAAGCAAACAAAGCTGTGGAGCATTTTCTTAAAGGGAGAGGACCCAGCCCATCGTGTGAGGGAACAACCCTGGGCTGGTAGAAAACTAAGAATCCTAAGAAAGCAGGCTGAGCAAGCCAGGGAGAGCAGGCCAGTAAGTGGCACTCCTCCATGGCATTTTAGCCACTGTTCTATTGCTGTGAAGAAATACCAGGACCACAGCAACTCTTATACAGAGAAGCATCAACTGGGGCTTACTTAGTTTTGGAGGCTTAGTCCATTATCATCATGGCAAGGAACGTGGTGGCAGGCACAGCAGCATTGTGCTGGAGAAACAGCTAAGGGCTACACCCTGATCCACTGACAAAGAGGGAAAAAAAGAACCTGGCCTGGCATAGGCTTTTGAAACCTCAAAGCCTACCTACAGTAACACACTTCCTCCAATAAGACCACACCTCCTAATCCTTCTCAAACAGGGCCAGTCCCTGGTGATGAAACATGCAAATACATGAGCCTATGAGGGCCATTCTTATTCAGTCACTATAACCTCTGCACTGGCTCCTGCCTCCAGGTTCCTGCCCTGACTTTCTTCAATGATGGACTACAGTGTAAGCCAAATACCTCTCCTCCTCAACCTGCTTTTGGTCACAGTGTTTCCTCATATTAGGAATAATCCTAAGAAAGCTAGCATTCTTCACAAAGGGTCTATGAGACAGACAATAGAGACTATCAGACTATCAGTGTCATTGTGTGAAACCAGCAGGTCAGGTATTCATCTCCAAGGCTGTGGGCCAAGCTGTGACCTGAATTGTTTCTTGGGTCTCTTAGTAAAATAAATAATGGTACCTAAAAACAAAAGGGAAAGTGACAGCCGCTCTGGCCTTTGGAAGATGATGCTTTTACAGTAGCTGGGTCCTAAACAGCCGTTAACTCTCAGCGTCTTCATTGTGGTTGTCTTTTGTTCCAGACAGTTCCATAAGGGGATGATGCTAAGAGAATTATTATCCTCTTTCTGTACCAGGATAGTCTCAATTCCGTATCAAAGCATTTATCTGGAATTCTCTTTTCTCCTTGAATGAACTAGGCAGAGGTACTGTTACGATGCTCTGGACAGGAACGGTCTGAGAGCTACCGTCCTATGTCTATTATACCATACTACAACAGAAGCACCCATATTTCTGGGGTGTGTCTCCAAATACCCAGGCCTGGAGGTCCAATAAACCCACTCCACGGGGAGGGGAAATGAGGAAAGGCTGGCGTGCCTCTGGCATGGCCCCACTGCTCCCTGTGGGCAGGCAAGGAACAGGTCTTGGTTTCACCAGCTAATCTCTAAGAGGGCTCACCTCAGGCTCTCTGCTGGGGAATCTTGACCACATTATTAGGAAAAGGCAGGAAGCCATCATAGGCTCTAACTTCCAGGGCGAGTCTGATCTGTTAGACAATACAGTGTTAGAAACTAAGGTGCATCTGTCCCCAAACTCAGATGTTCAAGTCCTAAATGCGGGATCCCTAATCCAATAAGTTTCCTGTATCCTTAAAAGAGAAGAGATACCAGATTGATCTCTCTCTCTCTCTCTCTCTCTCTCTCTCTCTCTCTCTCTCTCTCACACACACACACACACACACACACACACACACACACACACAGCTGGCTGGGGAGCAAGGACACATGAGAAATTCTTTAATCCAGGAAAGCAAAAACTTTGGAAAGAATCAACTTTGGTACCCTGATCTTAGACTTCTGGCTTCCAGAACAATGAGAAAATAACTTTCTGTTGTCTAAGCCACTCTGACTGCATGTTCTGATAGAGACACCGACTAACAGACTAATACAGTCAGGTCCAAAGAGTAACCCATTCCTTCCCCAAAAGGGCAGACCTGCCACTGACTCAAAATGGAGTCTACCTCCAGCTTAATCTGGACCAGAAAAGGATTTCTGGCAGTTAAACAAAAGCCAGCATTCCTTGGGAACTTTTGAAACCGGTTCCCATCTATTAAAAGGAGTCACTTCCCTTACTTCTGGCAGACGGGACAAAGGACCCCACTGACATATTTATACCTGTGGTTGTATGTCAAAGCCTGTGCAGGCCTCCAGCCTCCCTTGGTGCCTCCTCACAAGTACTTATGCATTTGAAGGTATACGCTTTGTCCCTGGGTACTCCTGATAGTCTCACATATGTGTGCATGCATGTGTGCGTGTGTACGTGTGTGTCCCCATCAGTTTTTCTGCAGTAGTCTCTCTTTTCCTGCTTTTCTTCCTTCTTTCACAGATAGCCGTAGTCAGTCTGCTTCGTTTCTTCTCTGTGCTCTGGACTCTTCCAGATGCCCCCTGGCTCTTTCTTTCTTATCTACAATAAAAACCTTCCTGTATCATGGAGTGGCCATGTCAGCAGTTTCTTTACTGTGCGCACTGGCATACATACACTTCCTAAACAGAAGTTGGTTTCAATCCTCTCTTATTTTCTACCATCACATTTCTCAGAAACTACAAGAAACTATTTTGAGGCATAAATATTGAAATAAGATACAGAAAGCACACAGTATCTGTAAAAGAATTTTACAGATTCAAGACCAAGCAAAACACACACATGAGAGATCCTGCAAACTCAAGACTTACCCACTATGCCATCCCACCTGTCCCTTGTTACATATGCCTTTTAATTCAATTCCAATTCAATTTTAGAATTGAACTGATCAACATGGTATTGAAACAATTTAACCCACATCAGGCAAAATAGGCCGTTTCTACTTTCCAAAGTTTTCTCTCATGAATGTGTTTAATGATTTAAAGAGTATTTTATAATTGAAATAAAGAGAGTAAAACAGAGTTAGAGAGAGGGCTTGGTGGTTATGAGTGCTTTCAGGGACCCAAGTTCTATTCTGGGTACACACATCGGATAGCTCACAGCCACCTGCGGCTTCCACACCAGGAAAACCAACGCCCTCTTCTGTCCCTCCTGGGCACCTGAAGACAAGTGTATGTGCATATGTGAATACCCAGAGAGAAGGATACACACATACCCATAAATAAGATAAAATGAAAAATTTTTTAAAAATACAAGCAAAGTAAAATATGTGACCAGTGAGAGTTTCTGTAACCCTCTCTTTCCTCACCTCTGTTCCCTAGAGCAAGCAAGCTCAAGCCACCAACCATCCTTTAAAAAAACACTTCAGCTGATCCAAAATTAGCTCTGAATCTCAGATTCTGTAGCTTGGATTGGTTTATTATGGGTATTATACGTATGTTATTAAATCAGTCCGCACTTCTTGGGAATGAAGAGAATAGCCATGGAACTGTAATAGTTACTGAATGGCTCTGCTGCCTGCTTATGAGGGGAACACGGGAAACAGGCATCCAAAGAAGAGTGTTTCTTATCCCCTTCTTTTCAAGGCAATTTAGGTAAATTATAGACATTTTCCTTTCAGAATAGAGGACTATCAATAGAATGTTAAGTGTAGCTCATTTATATTAATGTTCAATTTAGAGCTTCTTGGTCTCATCTTCCTTTATGAAATCAGCCTTCAGTTGAAATTAAAATAATTTTTTAAGATTAGGATGTTGCAAACCAAGAGAGGAGTGTTTGTGTGTGGATTCCAGGTTTTAGTAGAAAAGGAAATGATTTCATAGCAATCATCCCCTTTGCTTAATGAATCTGAATACATTCAATTCAAAACAATATGAATGTATTCAGTATAAAAGAATTCTTATTACTTGCAAAATGAAACCACTTTGCCAAATCTGTCATATTCCTGCTTCATCTTCAGTGAAACTATTCAGTGTCAGTGTTGCTTCTCTGTCTCTCTCTCTCTCTGTCTCTCTCGCTCTCGCTCTCGCTCTGTGTGTGTGTGTGTGTGTGTGTGTGTGTGTGTGTGTGTGTGTGTGTGTGTCCCAATGTGCCTGTGTTTGCTTATCTCTCTTACTAGACAGAGTTGTTTTGGATCGTGGCTTTAAAGGCGTCAGACCATCAACTGGCCCCATTGTTTTTGGGCTTGTGGTGGTGGTAGCACATGGCCAAGGGAAAGAATATGAATACAGGTGGCACAGATCTCTTTGAGGGCACACTCCAATGACCTAGGATCTTCTAATTAAGTCCCACCTCTTAATGCTGCTAACATCCCCCCACACCCCAAGTGCCACACTGGGAAGTAATCCTTAACACACAAGCTTTTCTAGAGCACTCTAGAAGCAATCTGTACCAGTGGAGAAATGGATTACACTCCTTAAGGAGTAGCTGTATTTCCACATGGGTCCTGTAACAGGGAAGCACACATGTATCACATGTGTACACATGCCAAGGAGGAGGAGGAAGAGGAGGAGGAGGAGGAGGAGGAGGAGGAGGAGGAGGAGGAGGAGAAGGAGGAGGAGGAGGAGGAGGAGGAGAAGGAGAAGGAGAAGGAGAAGGAGAAGGAGAAGGAGAAGGAGGAAAAGGAGAAGGAGAAGGAGAAGGAGAAGGAGAAGGAGAAAGAGAAGGAGAAGGAGAAGGAGAAGCAGCTCTACTTCCCTCAAAATGTGGGGAGGAGGGTAGCCCAGTGGGAAAGCGTTTATCTAAAATGAACGAGTGTTGGGTTCAGTCTCCAGTTATTAGCAGTAATAGAAAAAGCCAAACCTAGTTTGAAACTACCATTGTGTAGGAGCCACAACATAGGCCAGATACCAAGCTGGACAAGTCTCAGCCACAGTGCTATAACCTCCCAGAGACATGTGTACCATCGCTGATCTACAGTCTCCAGGAAAAAAGAACAACTTGACCCCTCGGCAACTTGGATTAAATGAGATTTGCTCATCCTTTTGACATCAAGTCAAAGGCATCCGACAGGTGAAAGTCACTTGGGACCAATGGGAAATTGATGTTCTATATTATACCATCAGCCACCAAATTGTGGAAAGCAAATATTAATTGTATCCTCCTTCCTGGGAGCCTGAGGGCCAAGGGAGGCGGCATTGAAGAAATGTCTTGTGGAAGTTATTTCTAACCCAGTCGCAAACCACAGCAGAAAAACAAATTGACCTAGACAAATTTCATTCCCTCAAGGCCACTTTGAAGACCTTGCTGTCTGAGTCTCTAACTGCTTCCTCCACAGGGGCTTCTGGGGGTGGCTGCTGGCAGCTTTGCTGTCCTTTGGACATGGAGTGGTCCATTGTCTTCCTTTTCTCCTCTGTAAAATGCTTACCGGGCCCTTCTTTTCTCTTTAGCTCCTTCGTGCAGTTTGGTTTGCATCTTCTTTAACAAATGTCAAAGTAATGATTTACCCGAAGTCCTAGATAACATTTTCACAAGCCAACTGCTGTCCGTGAACTGTGCTCAATGTGATAGTTAAGGATGCAGAGAGGGTCTCTGGGCTTAAGTGACTAAACCAGGGAATAGAGAGCAGTATTCTGGGAAAGGAGGGAGGGAGGGAGGGAGGGAGGGAACACAGGCAGCAGGGAAGGACCACAGCCTTCCAATCACACTCTCTACCTCTGCACTGCCTGGACCTCTTCACAAGCCTTCCTTCTATTTATCTGGCTGCCTTTGCACACCAGGGTTCCCCAGTGGCACCCACTGGAGACAGGACTAGTAAATGTTCTCTTCTAGGACTAGAGTGCTGGTTCCTAGATGACACATAACCTTCAAGATGTGGAGAAATCTCTTTGGTGTAGTGTGACTCCATCGTCCAGAAGAGTGAATTCTCGCCTCGGTCAGCATAGCATACACCAGGTCACCTAATAAAGCACTCCCACGGGTGCTGCAGGATACAGGCTAATGCTTATCCAGTGCAATGGGAGAAAATAATCTGGGGATTTGTGAGAAAAGCCTTGAGTCATTGTAAATACAAATGGACACCTCCACTCAGTTCTGTCAGCCATTGGATACTGGGGATATAGTACAGTGATGCCCCAAATCTGTCCTTTTTTATTGGCAGGTTGGAGTCACACACATGCGCGCGCACGCACACACACATACACACACACACACACACACACACACACACACACACACACACACACCAGCAAACAACAGAAGGGGAAATCCCTATGGATTTTCATCAGACCACGGCCATACCAATCACCCTTTCAAATCCTTTCAGTTCCTTTCCTTCAGAAATGGATTTGCTGCCAGATGGGCCAGTCACACATCCTGAAGGCTGCAGGAATTAGTAGAGGCTTTGTGGAAAACAATAGGCTGGTATTTAATAGGATCAGATTTATGTGTTCCCCGCACTGGACCCAGGAAATCTGCTTCTGGTTAATAAATTCTGTAGAAATAGCTGAACGAGTGAAAATAGCCCCATGCACAGAGCTGCTCAGCAGCTACAATCTAAAGTAAGTGCGAGAGGAGGAATTCAGTGTCAAAGTGGACGGTGTTAGCAGATTGCTACGTCATCACAGTGGACATCAAGCAAGCACTGAAAAGGAGCAATTTGAAGGTATTACACCGCATGGAAGCTGGACTACTTACGTATTCATGATTGCTGTACACTTTTTAACAATAACAAACCAGCAGGAGAAGGGAGGATAGGAATATTAAATGGCAAATTGGTGATGATTTTCGTGGCTTTATTGTGGTGCCTGCATTGCACTCGTGGTTTTCCACCATTTACAAAGAGGATCGATCAAGCCTGCATTGATCCAGATACCAGGAGCCTGGGGGAGGGGAGTCGATTTTCAGCACTGAATTAGATTCCTGCAAAGAGTTGGGCAGCCTTCTTCACCTTCAAGGCAAGCTCTTCCAACAGATGCACAAACAAAGAAAAGGCACCTTAGAGTGGCAAAGGGTTTGCTTGGCTTCCCGCTGCAGTCCAGCTCCTAACGGGTGCTTTTCCCCACTAGGCAGAGTGGCCTCATTAGAAGTCACCATGATAATAGAAAATGCATTTCCGGGACGAAGGATCTCACCACTCCTACACCAAGCAACCAGCCACAGGGTACAGGGCAGATTCCAGTCACTGTGGTGCTTCTTGCCTAAGCACTGGAGGTTGAGAGCGAGTCTCCCGGGGAGTGACACCAGGAGCTCCCAGCTTCACGGGCATGAGGACCTGGGCCCGGAGTTCCTGCCAAACTCTGGCTGCCAGGCTGCTGCAGGGCTGACCACAGAGCCAGGAATCGAGGCAGTATGGTAGCATTTCCGAGAATCCATAGGAACCAGTCACATTTTGGGGCTCTCATTCGTTAGTCACCAGAACCCAAAAACCTTGTCCTTAAGAGGGGCACTGTTAGGCTGCTGCTCCCAGGACTTCTCAAAAGTGACCCTCAGTCTCTCAGCATTATGGGAAGGGAAGGGACACAGGTGATTACAAACTAAACTGTAGAAATGGTTATGGAGAACTGCAAAGTAGCTGGAGCCAAATTTACATTTGCAAAGTAGATTCCTCAAGACCGAGGGACAAGAGGTCCCTCAGCCTGCTGTCCCCAGCAGAGAGCCAAGGGTTCTACCTCAGCAAGGCTCTGCTTCCACCTCTCTGGACAGGTGTTGACAGGGTTCATTTTTCCTTCCTGTTGATGGCGGGGCTCATGAAGCTTAACCGAGCTGAGTACGCAACAGGCCCTCAATACACTGGGAAGGAACTACATCCTATGACTGGAGAGTCGGAACACTGTACCTAACTAAATGCTAGGCCAATGTTATTTGAAAGAACTAATGCTAGCCCCAGGTGCAATTTTAAATTTCCTATTAGTCACATCTTCATAAGGCAAAAACGAAGTCAAACACATTCCATCCAAAATGTCCCTGCATGTGTAATGGAGCTTATCCATGTTAATAATGTCTTTCACTGTGTGTTTTTTGTTGTTGTTGTTTTTGTTTTTGTTTGTTTTTTGTTTGTTTGTTTTTTTGTTTTGCTGGTTGACTTGGTTGAGGGAAGTGTTGTTTTGTTGTGTGTTTGTTTGTTTGTTTGTTTGTTTTCGGAGCTGGGGACTGACCCAGGGCCTTGCGCTTGCTAGGCAAGAGCTCTACCGCTGAACTAAATCCCCAACCCCTTGTTGTGTTTTTTTAATACTATGCCTTCAATGTCTGGTATATACCTGAGAATACCAAACATCCCGACATGGATGAACGACATTCCAAGTTGCCCAATAGCCCATATGTGACCAGTGACCACCGGACTGGGCAGCTCAGAGGGAAGCTCCAAAAACACGTTACGATGCACAAAGCATCTCTTTTAAAATGGGGACTTTTTGAGTGACAATGAATGTATTTAACATCGAATTCCCCATAATCTACTTGTACTACTTTAGATTTGGTTCATATAGACTTTGGGGTAGGGGGACAGGTGCACAAATTCACTTGCGTGTGTCGAAGCCAGAGATCATCTCAGGGTGTCTTCCTTTGGGGCTCTGTCTCCATCTTACTTTCTGAGACAGTTTTTTACCTGAGCCTGGAGTCACAGGATTCATCCAGACAGACAGGCAGACAGAGAGCACCAGAGCTCACCTTTCTCTGCCCCCCACCAGGGCTACGAAGCGACAGACATTATCTGTTTTCCCCTTTGCAGATGTTCTTGGACAATTATCTAGACATTTAATATCTAATATCTAGATCAGAAAAATGTACAAAATAAACCTTGAAGGATGCCTTTGCCAAGAGCCCTGCTTACCATGGAAATTCAGTAAGCATGAACAAGTAACCACTGTGTGTCTAGGATAGAGTACGCAGGAGGCTGCTCCCTACCCGTCTAAACAGATCAGGGGGTCTACTGTTTGGTTGAGTACTTTCTAAAGAGCTACACATTTTTCTTTTAAGGCTAATGTTTCTCTCATATATATTAAAACATGAACTTACTTGACTATGAATTCAATGGATCACGCTGGCATTAGCAACAGCAACCCAAAAATACCACAAGCCCCATTAAAATTCAGCCGCTCCTTCACTTCGCCCTTCCATTGGGTTTGTCCCACAGGAATCCCATGACACACAGTATGTGTCATGTCCTAGGCAGGGCCCCTGCACCCACCATCCCAACACAGACATAAACTCAAGGTCAGGTGGTGAGAACTAAACAGGCCTTTTCTCTCCCACCACCCTACTTCCCTGATGGCCAAGCCTGCATGAACTTGAGACAGCTCAGCTGGGCCTGGAATTTGTGCGCTGCTCTGACTGCCAGTTAACAAGGAGAGAGAAACAGCCCCCAAAAAAGCTAGACCCTGCAGAGGTCAGTTTACCTCAGCTTACTTACCACAGAAGTCAGACACTGAAAGAACTGACTGAGGACATTAGTCCATCAGAAATCAGAGAGGTCAAGACACCCACCGAACAAATGGGCATCTGTCCCTCTCTTTGCGGTAAGTGGCAGCCATAGGAGAAATAACGTCTCTCCCCCAGTGACTCTCTCAAGTTTCTGATGTCAGAGGCAGCAGTTTTTTACCCAGTTCCCAGGTGGAAATCAATAAGCTCTGAGGAGCAAGGTTCCAGACAGGTTTTGAGGAAAACTACAGAACAACCTCCCCAGAGAATTAAGCAGACAGCTCTGGGCCAAGGGTAAGGAACTGGAGGGAAGCCAGGTATGGAACCTGGAGCAGGTCCCTGAGGCTACGGAACCAAGCAGGTCTTCAGAGGAAATGCTTCTAAAACGATATTGGTCTGCGGCTCCTAAGAACATACTCTGCAAAGTCTCAAAACATAAATTACCTGAATGTTTTTCTCCATTTTCCTTGTCTTTTAATGAGAAAACAGAAACTACTGGACTACTTTGCCTTATGTGCATTTCATTCTCGAATAACCCCCCTCACCCCCTGAAACTGTGTTTCCCAATATCCAATTCATGCCAAGGATGAAAAGGTAAGACGAAAATCTCACAACCACACCTGAAAGAGCCTCTCCAAATCGCTGATCAAACCAGGTTGAGTATCGTGGTTGAAAGACAGACGGCATGCATTTGCCTGTCCTGGTGACTCCACAAGCTGACTCAAGCCAGGGAGTGTGTCGCAGGAAGGCAAAGATACAGAGCGTGGAGCTTTCAAGCCGGGGAGTGTCAGCAGCAAGGCAAAGTCAGGGCCTGAAGCTTTCTCAGCTGCCCTGTAACAGCACCTCCAGCCTTGCTTGATTAGAGCGGATAATGTTGGCAGGGCTGGCTCTGGAGCCTCGATTAGCCCTCATCGCTGGGTGCATGTTGTTGCCTCCACAAAGGATGGATCCCTGGAGAGCCTCCACTTGTTCCAAGGTGAGCATGACAAGAACATTTCTCTCTCCTCACTGGAATCAACAGTGCCTGCCAATCCAATCCAAGCGCACTTTCCAAAAGAATTTATGAAGCAACGGGTCCTTGTCAGTGGGGACTCACTGGTAGTATTTTAGTTACTGTGGTGTTTCCAGTTACATCAAAGGGTCCTGACTTTTGAGAGGTACGCAATGAAGTTTGGGAATCAGCTTACATGAAATTAGAGATTTCTACCTTAAAGGAATTTAGAGAATATGGGAAAGGTTAGGAGAGCCTAGAGGGAAAAGATTGGCTATTTGGTGATGGTGGTTACCCCTGGTCCGGGAGCGCATGGGAGTGCACCTGTGTCTTATTGCTCTGATAGACATTTGAATTTTTACTGCTTTATTTTTAAAAAGTGGCTAGTGACCAAGGAAAAAGAAACTAAGGTCTTCTTCCTAAGGCCTTTCTGAGAAGACTATTTGATCCCTACTCTGTGCCCCAGTTCCCAGGGCTGACACTGGCCCGATCCGATTTCTCCTACAATCTTAGCCTCTATCTCTGTCTACCTCAAGAGAAAGATTTAGCTTTTGATCACCTGGAAGAAGCAACATCCTCTGGGATATTGAAAATGATGAGAGACCTCCGACAAACCCCCAAGGCTCGCACTGAAAGTCTGAAGACAGTGCCGCGCTCTGGATCTAGGGCTTAACAGTGCATGACGAAGACACGCTCTGGTAAGAATTTAATTTAGCACAGACAGGACTGCCTGATGAGACAAACTGGCAGCAATTCCACAGGGCAAGCAGGGAAGCAAGACTATAAGACAGAGGACAAGATTCTCCATCCCGAGCTGCCCTCTGCAGACTGAGGATACGCTACAGTCAGAACTAACCTTTATGCCGCAGTCTCAACTCTAGAAACAGACTTTACCAAAACAACTGGGCAAAGCCACAAAGAAGGCTGCTGGGCTGAGGCGGATAACATCCATTTGTAGTAGGTGGGAAACAGAGAAAACCCCTCAGTATGAAGCAGTTAATTGATTAGAAAACACTAAAAGCATAAGCAGTCTTCAAAATGCAAGTGTCTGAAGTAAGCCACTTAGTAAGCTGGGTTCTAGAACACACTATATACAGAATCTGTTTTAAAACCAAGTATACAGGGAGGAAAGGTATACACAGGGAATGTTAACTGGTATTTCCTGGTCAGTATTTTTGCTGCCTTCATGATTTTCATGATCTGAATTTTTTCAATGAGCATATATTTTAAAAAGCACCCTCAAAAACTATTAAAAACCATATTTTCTTTCCTGTGATAGAATCTCATGATACAGCCCAAGCTGGAGATGCTCCTGCCTCAGCCTCACAGTTCTGGGATTGCAAGTGAGCACCGCCACACCCAGTCCAGAGACAAGCTATTCTTATTGTTGCAATGATAACAAAACCACCACGAATGTAGCTAAGGCAGGAAAGATGTGTTTCCAAAGCCAGAGAAGTCAGGATTGTGTCCCCAGCAAATAAACACAGGCTCGGCTTGGCAAGAGGGGCTGTCTTTGCACAGACATCTCGTTAAACATCTCTGTTCCTGGCATCATTCCAGGTCTTGAGAACAGAACGAAAAAGCATGTCTTCCCGGCATTCACAGGGTGTTCAGCCCAACGGGAGAAAAGTAGGGGTATTGTGCCTGCCAGGGAAAATATAGGGAAGGGCTAACCGTTCCTTACTGACAGGAACAGGCAAGGCGGACTGCTCAGAGCACCTGAGGAAATGCACATGGAGCAGAAGCAAAGGGGATTAGATGATTGCAGGGAAGCTATGAGGGCAGTCTCTGGGCCTGGGGGGTGTAAGAAACTGGAAGTAGGGGACAGGGGACAACGGGGTCACTGAGCCAAGATACAGCACAGCTGGAACATGGATTGAGGGGAGGTTTTCAACCTGTGGGTCATAGCCCCAAGAGACCATCCGAAAACAAAGAGGTCCACATCACAATTCATAATGGTAGCAAAATTAGAGTTACGAGTGGCAATGAACACAGTGTTATAGCTGGGGGTCATCACAGCATGAGGAACTGTATTAAAGGGCTGCAGTGTTAGGAAGGTTGAGAGCCACTGGAGGGAGGGGAAAGGCTAAGCCGGTGAGCTGACTCACAGAAGCATCCCCGTCCCTCCTGCAGACACCAGGGAGCTCTGAAAGACCTGGGGTTTTCCAAGATGAGTCGGTCCCACTGGTATAGGGTCCCTATACTAGTTGGCCTGTATAGGGAATGATTTCTGAATGCTTGCTTAATACCAGCCTCTGCGTCTGTAGATTGAATGCTTCACACTCTGCTATATCTCCATCCTCCTCCACCACCGCCGCCGCCGAGCCCCCCATCCCCCAAGAGAACTGCTGCTATCGCTGTCTTCCAAGTGAGGAAGCCGGAACTCAATACAGACCAGCCAATTTTCACACTAAGAAACTGCAGACCTGGGCATCCCTCCCAGGCTGACCACAGATGTTAGGGGCTAGAGACGCTAGAATGGATTTCATCTGTTCTCCCAGTCTCTGCATATTTACAAATGATCACAAATGTGTGTAACAATTTCTACAAAGAGAAAGTTAGTTGATGTGCAATAAGTGGATATGGAGAGCACTTTCTCAGCCACAAAAATAAGATTTTTTTTAATTGTTTAAAAAAGGAAGAAATAAGATAGAATTGGACCCATCTGGGAAATTTTTTTCCCCCAACAGAAACCATTCTGGAGCAGGCTTTTGCTTTTTGCTTTTCTTTTTCTTTCTTTTCTTTCTTTCTTTTTTAATAAGACACAGGTGAGCCCTATGATGCAAGGAACATGGGGAAAAATAGAAGCGTGTTCAAACTTTAAATGGGGGGCAGAGGGTGGAAAACATTCTTAACACGCAGAGTTGGACCGTAGGAATGCAGGGAGAAGGAGAGGAATATCTCCTTTAAATAAGGTGATTCCCACATTATTTAAAGAAACACAGAAATCAGTATGATGCGGACTTGCTGCCAAGGGGAGAAAAAGAACAACTTAGTCAGAATACAGTTACAAAGTGACTCTGTAACCTACAGTAAAGCAGACAAAATCACCTAAATAAATAAATACATAGATAAACAAACAAGCAACCTCTGCCCACGGAACCTATAATGCAGCAGGGGTAGACACACACACACACACACGCACACACACACGCACACACGCACGCACACGCACACACACACACGCACACGCACACACACACGCACACACGCACGCACACGCACACACACACGCACGCACACGCACACACACACGCACGCACACGCGCACACGCGCACGCACACACGCACACGCACACACACACGCGCACACACACACACGCACGCACACGCGCACACGCACGCACACGCGCACACGCGCACGCACGCACGCACACACGCACACACACGCACACACGCACACACGCACACACACGCACACACGCACACACACACACACGCACACACGCACACACACACACGCACACACGCACACACGCACACACACGCATGCACACACGCACACACACACACGCACACACGCACGCACACGCACACACACACGCACACACGCACACACACACACACACGCACGCACACACGCATGCCGTCTTGGACCTGATTGCTTCAGATAAAGAGGCAGCTAGTGGAGCCTATAACAAGATGGAACACGGTCTCCTCCACAAGTAACAGGAAGAGAGGCTACTCAAGCAGAAGGGGTGAGCAGATGCTACGATGCAGGAAGAGTGTCCAGGGGAGAGCCAAAGTATGGCAGGAACCTGCAGGAACAAATCTAACTCCGGAAAGGAGGGGACTTATGCACGGGATAGAAAACCTGGCAGACAATTGATACCGGGCATTTTCTTTGTGCCTCACCTCGACCAGTTCATTTTAGCCTATTACCCTATTGTACAATTCTCTCTACTTTAAATATGAGAAAACTGAGGCCCAGAAAAGTTAAGCCACTTGGGAAAAGTGCCACCACTATCTAGAGTATCTGTCTTAGTTGGGGTTCCTATTGCTGTGACCAAGACAACTCTTATAAAGGACAACATTTAATTGGGACTGACTTACAGTTTTAGAGGTTTAGTCCATTACCATCATAGGAAGCACAGTGGCACGAGAAGCTGAGAGTTCTACATTTTGATCTACAGGCATCAGAAGGAGACTACATGTGACACTGGACATGGCTTGAGCATAGGAGACCTCAAAGCCACTCCCACGGTGACACACTTCCTCCAACAAGACCACACCCATTCCAATAAGGTCACACCTCCTAGTGGTGCCACTCCCTGTGGGTCAAGCCTTCAAACATGAGTCTATGGGAGCCGAACCTACTCAAACCACCACAGTATCCGTACTCAGTTCTGCCTGACTTGCCAGCTGCCTCTATTAGCTCTTCATTATGAAGCACCAACTATATTCCTCCCTGGGAACAGTGAGTCCCCTTGAGGGGTATGTGCCAGCTTCTAATTTCTCCCCTGAGTTCGTGCACTCCGATCTAACATGGTGTTTTTATAGAAAATTACTAATCTATTTTCAGGAACTAAAAACATCTCTCAATTTAGAGCATAGGGGACGAAGGGCTGATATACTGAGACACCACTAGTTTAGCATGCACTTAAAGTGACTGACTAAGCTATTTAAAACTTTGGCTTATAATGTTACCGCTTTTAGACAGGAATGCAAAATGGTCCAACCACTTTGAAAAAGACTTTGGCAGTTTCTTAGAGAATTAAACATATAGTTACCAAATGATACAGCAATCCCACTTCTGGGCATTCAACCAAGAGAAACAAAAATGTATGCTCACACAAAATCTATATGCAAAAGCCTATAGCGGCTCTCTTCATAATCACACCAATTGGAAACCATCCAAATGCCCTTCGAAAGACAAATGGATAAGCGGCTATGGTGTGTCCATATACACAATAAAAATTTATTATGCAAAATAGCAATAAACCTATTTATATAGGGATGTATACAACAGAAGTAAACCATAAAGAGTTGCTAAGTGAAAAAAAAAAAAACAAACTCAAAAAGATATTCAACATTTTATGACAACCTGGCAAAAGCAAAATTACAGAAAGAAAAGACAAGGAGTGGCAGATAGAAGGGTGAATAATTAATCTGGTTCTCTAGTCATGGTTTCTATTCCTGAACAAAACATCATGACCAAAAAGGAGGTTAGGGAGGAAAGGTTTCTTCAGCTTACACTTCCACATTGCTGTTCATCACCAAAGGAAGTCAGGACAGGAACTCACAGGGCAGGAACTTGGAGGCAGGAGCTGATGCAGAGGCCATGGAGGGATGTTACTTACTGGCTTCCTTCCCTGGCTTGCTCAGCTTGCTCTCTTATAGAACCCAAGACTATCAGCCCAGGGATGGCACCACCAACAAGAGGCCTTCCCCACCTTGATCACTAATTGAGAAAATGCCTTACAGCTGGATCTCATGGAGGCGTTTCCTCAAGGAAGGCTCTTTTCTCTGTGATAACGCCAGCTTGTGTCAAGTTGACACACAAAACCAGCCAGTACACTAATCATCGAACAACATGGTAAGAAAAATCTTAAATAATCATGATGGAGTGGACCTACAAACCACTGACTTCTCCCACCAATTTCAAGTGAGCAAAACTACAGCTTCTGCCTGGATCCTGTAGACAAAGAACAGGCAGCAGTTAGGTCTGTATTCTTAGAGACTCGAAATGGGAAAACAGCCAACCTACTGGGTTTCTGACCTATGTAAACTGACAAAATTAATCCAGGTTATGCTAAGCCTCTAAAGTTTCGGCAACTTGCTACTAAAGCAATATAAGCCTAAAGGAAGAGTCATCAAACACTATTTTCAATTAGAATTATACTCTTAACTAAGGTCTAGTGCTGAATAGTTTAATTCTTACTTTGATGGATCAATAAATAGAATGGACCAAAAAAGAAAAAAAAAATCCCAAGTACTGTCCCATTTCTTTACACCTTAATCTCCAGTCTCTGTCAGGCACCTTTCCTCTGTCCATCAACTGTGGAAAACAAATGCAAGATCCTAGGTCCCAAGGTCACTCTCCTCACCCATGTCAGGGTTAGTGACTGACTCTGAGACTCTCAGAGACGACACTGACTCAGGAGAAAGTATCCATGTGTAGCAAGGCCTACGTTCTCAGGACTGAAAACAGAAATACCCAAGGAGAAGAAACTGAGGTGGGTATGGCCATATTGAAGAACCAGTAGAAACTGGCCAACCCAGAGAACTCCCATCAGTACAGAAGCTTCGAAACCGAGAGGCAGATCCCCCAGTAATGAATGACTCACCACGACTTTAGCAGATAATGAAGGTGTCCTCTGAGAAATCCTCTAAATCCAGTAATTTTCTCTGAAGAATTAATGTGATACAAGAAAAGGGCCCTTTTTGAGCCATGAGCCCTCCCCTCCCACTCTGGCTCAGCACCAGAGTCAGTAGCTCTCCCAATCTTCAACACGCTGAACACAGCATTTTCCTCCAATTTTTTTATAGCTCTTTAAGTAGAATTAATGTTCTCACAGTATTTGTTTGCTTTAACTATTTCCTACATCCTGTTTATAAAATTAAATCAGCAAGGTAAGCTACTCTAACAAAGTAGGGGCTGGAGGGAGAGTTGAGTCAGGAAAGGGCCTACTACACAAATATTAAGACCCAACGTAAACCCCTAGTGCCTACATACGCAGGCAGGTGTAATGGCAGGCACTTGTCTCGGTGGTCAGCCTGTCCTGCATGATGGGCAAACTCTAGGTTCAGTAAGAGACCCTGCCAATGGAAAACAACTGAGGAAGACATCTCTGACTGTGTGTGTGTGTGTGTGTGTGTGTGTGTGTGTGTGTGTGTGTGTGTGTGTGTGTGTGTGATATAATGAAAAATATATTAAAGGTTTCCAGGTTAACAGAGAGCAATAAATGTTGCAATACCATCTATGAATAAGGCCCTAGAGCAAAACCTGGACGGTCTTTATCTCTAGTAGTAAAATATCACTAGTAGTATATCTAGTACATATCTAGTAGCTAAAAATACCACTAGATATGTAATCAAACCAATAATAATATAAGGAAACACATGTGTTCCCTGTAATGGTTTGGTTTGAGTAAGAAATGTCCCCTGTGGGCTCATGTATTTGAATATCTGGTCTCTGGTGGGTGGGGTTGTTTGAAGAGGTTATGGAACTTTTAGGAGGTGTGGCCTTGCTGGACAAAGTTGTCACTGGGGACTGGCTTTGAGAGTCAGTCAGAGCCTCACTCTCACTTCTGGTTTGGTCTCCCTCCCTGAGTTTGTGTTTGAGCTCACTCAGCTTCTTGCGCTAGCTACCTGCTACCGTGTCTCCCCTGCGGTTACGGACTCTCCCTCTGGAACCCAGGGCCCAAATAAACTCTGACGGGAAGCTTTGAGTCCTGGCATTCTATCACAGCAACAGGGAAGTCGGGAATACAAGATCATTTGTTCAAAGTGAAGAGACAGGGTTTGTGGATGGAAACAAGTCGGCGGAGGAACAGCGGAGGGGAAGGACTTGCATGGAAGTTCCAAACAGAATGAAGGGATGGTGAGGAGACTCTCCCAAGACTGCACATTTCCTTAAAGGGAAACCTAGAAATTCCACCTGAAAATCCTTCTCTCTTGATGCACAACTCCATAAGAACTAAACAGGATTTGAAAGGGGGAAAAACCGATCTCTGCTGCTCCAAAACTAAGGACGTGCAGATTTCTGACCTGAACTAACAGCTAACTCCACCAAATGTCCTTTACGTCTGTCTGTTGAGACTGACGACAGTGAGATTTCTGGACAGGTCTAAGTTCTGCATTCTTTGGACGTCCTCATCACGTACCCACTGAGATCAGTTCTACCTATAACTGAGTCACAAATGCTACTGTCAGTTTGGGGACATTCCACACGATGTTTAAGAACCATACATGTGGGGTTGGGGATTTAGCTCAGTGGTAGAGCACTTGCCTAGCAAGCGCAAGGCCCTGGGTTCAGTCCCCAGCTCCGAAAAAAAAAAAAAAAAAAAAAAGAACCATACATGCTGCCAGGTTATGTAGCATCTACGTTAATAATTAGAAAGGGGAAGGGTCCTCGGGCCACACCAACATAAATCTTAACACTTATTATCTCAGAGTGATCCACTCAATATACTCATGATATCAAATATCAAAAGATGCACACAACAAGAACAACAAGATTCAGAGCATCACCATCCAGTGTAGCCCCAAACAGATGCAGACCAACTATCTTCTCAACAGCTACTTACTGGGCTTCGTGGCTCACACTGGTACTCAAGCAAGAGGATCCTAAGGTCAAAGCCAAACCCTCTTCAAAAATATCTAAGAAATAAGTAAATTTAGGCATATTCCTATGGTGAAACACCACTACAAACGGGACCAATTTGACAAGCATAATGTCGAAATGCCATTGCCAGGAGCACGACAGAAAACCTACGGTGGGGTTTTACGCTGAGAAAAACAAGCAAAACTAATGTGTGGTATCAGAAATCGGAATACTCTTACCCTGGGGTGTTGGGGTCTGAAGGTTAACACTGGAGAAATCTCTAAGATCCTGAAATTGTCTGTTTCACTGAGAAGTCATCAGGCTAGTTGATAACGCTTTTCTGTATGATGCCTTAACTTCTGTTAAAATGTCTGTGTCTACTTGCCTTAACTTAGTGTTATTTTTGTACACTTAGACTGGAAATAAGCATATCCTCACAGTAATAGTGCTAAAGTTAAGAACCTCTGCTTTGCACAGAGGGTTTATTACTCTACTTCATTGGTCCTTGTAGAAGAAGAGGAAGGTGGGGGAGGAGAAGGCAGAGGATGGAGAGTGAAGCAGAGGTAGGTATGAGAAGAACTTCAGGCCCTTCAAAACATCAGGAGAGAAGACAAAAAACAAAACAAAACACAAGGTCACCAGAACATTTTCAGGCCCTGAGCAACTGTTAGCTTAAAAATTGTTACAAGCCAAGAGACAGGGACTAGAAGTCCCCAGCAACTGCCACTCCACTTGAACCACACCTCATTCAGGAAACAGCAGATCAGACAATGATGGCCTCTCAGGCTAGGAGTTGTAACCCTAGCTCCAGGCTGCCTTGGATGTATCACTAACCCATATATGCCATTAAGTATAGAATTACCTCATCAATAATTGTAGCACACATCTTTTCTGCAAGTTAACCCTAAGCGAAAGGGAGGAAATCCCATTCCTTCCCCATAGGTCAGATATCAGAGTAAGTGGCTGCCCATCCACAGAGCATTCAGAACTCTACATTTTCCTATAACCGTGAAAACAGGAAGGAAAGAGATCATATTCTGCAAAGGGGGAGGTGGGGGCTTCTTAAGCGAAATACAAGAGGAAGCCCCGAGGCCAGGGCTTGGCCTCTAATCCCCGGTGGTGGAAAATACCTGCACTTGCTAGTCCAAGGCGTTTGCAGTGACTGGCAGTGACTGCAGCAGACAACCTTGCCAAAGATGCTGGGGACAGACTGGGTGAAGAACCACAGGGCACGCGCTTGAAAAAGGCTAGGTGTTCTCTAGCTATACACTCAGAAAGCTGTCAGCTGTCAATCACTTGACCTAAATACAACAGTCACTGGGGGAATGGGGGGGAAGGGGTAGTCCGAGCATGCTCAGTGATGGAGATGACATCACTTAATCAATGCTGGAGACGGGAAGGCTGCATCAGCAGCCTGGAGCGGGATGCCAGGAACGTATCAGTGGGGACCTAAAGGCTCGCATTAACTCAGTCCCTCTCCACGCGGCTCGAATACAAAGAGGGCACCATGGGCCACACACTCTAGGGAGAGCAGGCTAAGAAAGGGGGAGCGGACGAGACTAGTTTATTTCCGTTGGTCCTCGTAGTCCCTTAAGAACTACAAGGGAGTATTCCCTCCGCTTTCCAGCAGCCAGATTGAGAGAGCTAAGTAGGAGAAAGCAATGTGAGAGGAAAGGTGGGGTAGGGTGATCAAAAAGGAGACCCTGGATTCGCTTAAGTAACTTCTGCTCTTGACACAGAGGGGTTGTTTAGGAACTCCCTCTCTTAGCAGAGGAGAATCTTCTCTCCATCTTAAATGAGGCATATGAGGCTATCTGCAGACACTAGGGAGAAAGGACCTGGTGGGGGGCTGGGGAGAATCCAACAGAGAAAGCACAAATCCAGGACAATTGGGGTGATAGGAAGCAAGAAACATGAGACCTCCCAAAGACACCAAGAGCACACCTCTCACCTTCCACAAGGGAGCAAGGTGAAACCACCTATGCAAAACCCAGGAGATTTTGTTTTTCTTGCACCTTTCCTCCCTACCTTTTTGACTAAGGTCTTGAGACAAATCGAACCCTGGAATGCCTGGATGTATCTTGCAAAGTTGTAAAGCTTACACTTTGACCAAGGCCTGGGCATCCCTACTTGCTGGCAAGCAGAAACACTGCCCACGCGGCGGCGAGAGTGGGAACAATAGGCCCACCCGAGCCCCCCACCCGCGAACAATGGCGGACCTCGCACTCCCCCGCCGCCCCGCGCCACCACCGCCATGGGGGGGGAGTCACCAACCAAGGGCTCTCGTACGGTTCACCCGCGAGCCCAGCCCCGCTGGGATGTCCGAGGTAGCGTCCGGAAAATCTCCACTCAAGCAATGGTGCAAAGCCGGAGGAGGGGCAAGACACCAAGGCCACTTACCCCGATCACCACCGTCTCCTCGCCTTTGAATTTGGGGATGAATTTGTCCCCGCGGAGGATCTCAGCTTCGTTGAGGGGCCGGAACCGGCACATCACTTTGATGCTGCATTCGGCTGGATCCGCCATCTCGGGCCGCGGCAGGAGGGGACACACGGATGGGATAGGGGGTCCGGCTGGGCAGCTCCACCAAAGAGGCCGCGAGCCAACCGCTGCCGGCTGCTAGGCCGCCTCCCGCAGCTTCTCAGCAGGTCATCGCAAGCCTGCGCCGGACGCCCAGCAGCTCTGCCGCCGGGAAGGAGAGCAGCTGGGCCGCCCTGCTGCTGACCTCCAGCCCGGTCCTGCGCCCTGGTCCACCTGCCCGCGACCAAGCGGCGGGCGGACTAGGCGATGCTTAGGGAGCAATCCCAGCCCGGCTCAGACCTCCCGGGCTCCGGCGCGCTCAGCCATCCTGCATCAGCACCACCTCGCTCCGGCACCTCCAGGCCCGCCCCTCTGCCCCGCCTCGGTACGGTGACGTCACTGCAGAGATCCGCCTCGCCCTGGGTGTGAGCGCGGCGCATCCCGGGACTTGTAGTCAGCCACTCTACCTGCAGGTGGGAGGAGGGCAAGGCTTTAGTTAGCTAGTGAGGACTGATGTGTTTCCACAAACCAAGAACAGAATCGGAGTCATAGTTAAACTCTATAAAAAACCAACTCACATCTTTTCCTGAAAGAAAAAATATTTATCAACACAGTGTACAACTGAACAGCCACAGAGCGTTCCCCCATGCTGTAGAGTTTTTGCAAGAGTTCTAAGGAAAGCAAGAAGGAAATGAGTTTTCCATGGACGCCAGTTATAATGGAAATGCTTGAACATACGTAATTGATAACAGTTCATATCCGATCAAAACCAAGGATTTTATCACTGCAAAACCAAGTGAGAAAACAAATCAACATGCCCGCGTATTTAGCATGCCACTTTAGAGCCTGAGGGTTGAAGTCAGGAACGTCTCAGCGTCACATGGCGGTTCATGCTTGGAATCCCAGCATTCAGAAGGCAACTTGGGACAAAAAACAAACAAACAAAAAAACAAACCTCAAAAACCAAAAGCAAGAAAAGAGGAAAAAGAAAGCAAGACCTCTCAGTTACAACTAATCATAGTTCAGTTTCTAATTATGTTTAGAATCCTGCAGAAACTAACAGATTGTATAGAAGATCAAATCCAAGACAGGCCCAGGCCCTCATAGTCACTATTCTCTCTACTCATTTAGGCTCCCTCTTCTCCTATAACACCCTTGATATTTACGATCTAACAGGTAACAAACTTCTTGTCAACTCTTCCATCCCACTCGTCCTGCTTTGTTTCTACCATTTTTGCTCTGCCCAACTGGCCCATTCCCACCCAACAGTGAAGAGGCATCTTGGTGGCCCAATGACAGTTGACAAGAACATGACCAAAGCCACCGACACAAATGGAGAACTTAGCAGAATACAGCTTGTTTTTGCTAATTTATTCAAGAATCGACTAAACAGCCAACCCAGAGAAAAGGCAGGCACTGGGACTGCCTTCCAGACCATGGTTCCTGAACTGACCTTGTTCTTACTCAAGACGCATTCCCACCTATCAGCAAACTAAGTGCCAACAGCTTGTGGACGTCGTTCTCCAATTGAGATGAGGATGTATGGGTTTTCAAGGTCGGAATTTGAAACCTACCGTGGTAGGTCTATGAATTGCCTGGGATTAGCCTAGCATCGACCTCTAGCACAATGGCCTAGAGTCAAAAGCTTTGTAACTCTACGAAGGAACCTCATGGTACGAAAGATCCTGAAAGGAAACTGATGTATTCCTAGGTCTCGCAAGAATGCTTTGGCCGAAGCTGGCGCCCATCGGACTTTGTCAACACTAACTTTTGAATCCTAAGACTCTTTCTACAGAAGGATTTCCCAGATGATCTGCAGCTGACTGTCCTTACTTACTGCCCCAGTGTCCTGTCCGTATCACTACAGGTAGAGAGTGAATACCCCGGTGCCTTTGTTCTGTCTGAATAGGAGTGCAGAGTAGGAAAGCCCACTGAGTGGGGAACTCGGCTGAACATGAGTCCTTCCTCCATCGCTGTGGCAGGATGCTTACTTTCCTTCAGACCCTGTCTCCTATTCTCTGGCATTAGAATAGCAATATCTCCTAGCAGAATTTTTTTAATCAAATTAAGAGCAATATTACTTGTAATGCATTTAGTATGGTATAAAGCATTTAGTATAATATTTTATATAATATGCATATTATATATAATATGTCAAATCTTAGGTAGTGTTATTCTTCCTGGGCACTGAATAAATGATTGTAAATAAGGACTTCTTTAATTTTAGAAATAAATCTATTACGTACATCTCTACTTGTACCCAGGAATACAAGTTTCCTGCCTACCCGAGAAGACAGAGCCGCTGAAGTGAACATTCTGAGCCATTGTAAACAATAACCAATCTGACGTTCTCTCCTCAGCACAGCTAACGTAGCTGGGAGGAAATCTCTGGTGCTGCCTTCTCATCTGTGCCGCACTGAGCAAGTCTCTTGTTCTTTGGACCTACGTCAAAACTTGGTTTGAGAGATACTGAGGTGTTTAAGGGGTGGGTTGGTTATTAGAAGAGGTTAATACCTTTTTCACAGGAGCAAGCCCTTGCTCTCATGATACTAGATTAGTTACCATGGGAGTGTTTGTTACTAACCACATTCAACCTCCTCTGCTCTCTTTCTTGATCTCTCTTTCATTCACTGTGCGGTCTTTCCCACAGATACTTTTTCTGGCTGCCCACCATGCGAGAAGCAGCCAATCTGCCTCGCCAAAAGTCAGGGAGATGCAATCCCAGATCTATGGGATAAATCAAACTAATTTTTACAAGTCACTGAACCTCAGATTGTTACAGCAACAGAAACAAAACTAAAATTCAGTATACCAGTGATAACAATCTTACTAATTTCTTTGTGTCCACCAGAGGATGCGCAGAACTCCATACACACTCATTTCTTTGAGAGTGTCTGAACTATGAATAACCCAGATGCACAGACATCCCCCCTCATGGTAATGGGCTCCCTCTCTACTCATTAATTCATCTCTTCAACTATCTACGACTCAAGCAAATAGCATTGTTCGTTACTTCCCAACTGCTAAGACACATAAAGTGAACCCTTACCAAGGAGGTTGTTACATGAATCCCACTTAAGAGGTCACAAGATACAGAAAATAAAGTATCCGGTGTGTCTGAGAAAATGGGCCAAGTAAGACTCAAGAAAAAAATATATAAAGGCCACCGAAATAATGAGAAAATTCAATAAGCTTAAAGACATAAAAATGTAAACTTTGGAGCCTGGTGAGATGGCTCAGTGGGTAAAGACCAGCTGTCACCTAATGACCCCTTTCCCTCACACTGGTGGAGAGAAGTGACTCCTGAGAGTCATTCTTAGACCTTCACAGGAGTACCATGGCTGGTGTGCACGCACTCGAGCACACACACACACACACACACACACACACACACACACCACACACAGACAACATAAAGAAATGAAATGTAACTCACAATCTTTATGCATTAAAGAATGATAACAACAACAATAAACAATGTTCAAGACAAAAGAATTTGTAAGTGATATATATATATATATATGATACAGGTTATCATAAACACAGAATATATAAAAAGAACCCCTGCAACTCACAACCAAAACCAAACGAGGTTTGCTTTTTGGTGTCGTGTTTTTGTTTTTGTTTTTTGCTAAAGGAATTAAATAGACTTTCTCTGAAGATGTACACAAGACCAGTAAGTACGTGGAAAGATAATCGTCGCACATCATTACAGAGGGAAGAGCAAATTAAAAACTCTGAGAGGCATCACTTAAAAGCAATTAGGATGATTACAACAAAGGAGAAAGGAAGAGAGTGGAGAGACAGAGAGACAGGGAGACAGACAGGGAGATGGGGGGAAGAGGGAGAAAGGAAACATCCGCGATGTGAAGAAATTGAGTCATCTGTGCACGGGTTTTGGTAGGAATGGCAGAACTATTGTAAAGAACAGCATCAACCCCTCAAAACTGTAAGCACTGGGGAAAGCAGCCTAGGAATTCTATTTCTAAGTCAACTCACAGGAATGTGTACGTCAACGCTCATAGCAATGTTATTCACCAAAAGAGAAAGCAATCCAGTGTTCATCACTGAAAAATGTATAAACGTATAATGAAATACTGTTGCCCTTAAGAGCAAGGAAATCTTGACGCATGCTGCAACCTGAATAAACCTCGAATTCTGTGTTAAGTAAGGCAAGTCAATGACAGAAGAAAACAGCCCACTAGTGTTCCCCTCCCTGAAGATACCAAAAGGAAGCTGAAATTTCTCATACGCATCTTTCTGTATACTTTAAGTCATCCCTAGGTTACCTCTTTTTGAACTTTTTATTAGTTCCTTGTGAATTTCACATCATGCACCCCAACCTCACTCGTCTCCTCACCCCCTCAATCCCACCCTCTCCCCTTGAAATCTCCCCTCAAAAAGAAAAAAAAATCTTATCCTGGAAGCTGTATGTAACATTGCGTGTTCCACAGTATACCCTTTTGTCCACACTTCTTTGCTTACAACTGTTCTTTGCAGTGAGTCATTGGTCTGGTTCTAGGCCTCTGGCTTGTACTACACTATCAGTACTAGATCCTCACGGAGGCTCCTCTTGGATATCCTGTTGTTGTCCTGTCTCATTGAGGTCCTATAGCTTTGGATCTGTAGAACTGGACCCTTCTCGCACTCCAGCAGTTCACAGATGGGGTACGTATTAGAGTGCACTAACTCGGAGCCCTGTATCTGGACCTATTCAGCCTGACCTAGTCGGCCTGCCAGCTCTCCCACCACGCCACCAGGGTGAGCTCTCCAGCACTGCCTCTGCTAGCTCATTCAGTGCCTCAGCCAGGAAGGGGCAGAGGAAGCCATCCTACTCTCTCTCTCATGCCCTCAGGGCTGGCTCGCCCTCACCAGAGGGCCAGCTCTACTTTGCTGCCCATGCGAGGTACAAGCCAAACTCCCCCATGTACTGGACCTGATGAGGGGGCAGGGGCGACTTTCCTGCTCTCATGCCCTCAGGGCCAGCTCTTCCACAAAGCCCAAATAAGGGGTTAGGGCCAGTTCTGTACAGCCCTCAGACACCAACATGGCTCCGGGCAGCAGCTCAGATCAGGAATGCCCCCGCCTTGGGTGGTAACAGAGCCACCCTGTCCCCACTACTGCAGAGCCACAGACCTAAACATGTCCCTCTAGGCACTGGACTGGTGGTTGCCTCATGCTTGGTCCTTGCTGAGACCCTATGGCACCGGACCGGTGGTCATCTCGGGCTTGCTCCCCACCGGAGCCCTCTAGGTCCCTTCTAATATCTAGTTCAACATAAACACTATATAAATAGTTGGTAGACTGTATTACTCAGCAAATAACAGGAAGAACTTTGCACAGCTTAGCGCACACATTCTTGAGTGTTTCCCCCGCTCCAGCTAGTCAGACGTGCAGATGGAGACATCGTGGATACAGAACCGTGGATAAGGAGGAGCAATAATGCTGTATGACTCTATGTAGAATAATAACTAGCGCCTGTTGTAGGATTAATGGTGGGGTCCTGTGTCCGCTCCGCCACAGGGCTTGGGCCACTCAGTGGGGCAGGACGTACGAAGTTGACCATGCTTGCCCCACACGTGCCCGGCAGGGGACAGGTGTCAGGCTTCTTGCCGGACCTGCTTCTGGGGTGGGGAAGCGCGGTCTGAGAGCAGGACACAGCCGAGGCTGCCTCTGGGGTCCCCTGGCCCGCAAGAAGGCCAGGGCCATTGAGTTCTCAGGCTCTGGGAGATCCAGGCGCTGCTGAGCTGAGAATGGAGTGTTGGCCCTGCAGGACTGGATCTAGCCCAGGGACCACAGGGAAAGAGGGGAGAGCTCCAGCTGGTCTCTCAGGAGTGTTCTTGACTGGAAGGCTTGAGCTTAGTAGCAGAGTGCAGGGGGGCTTTCTTCTGGAGATTAGATGGAGTCTCTGTAGGCAAATGCCTTCTCTATGGCTCCCCGAGGATCCCAGTAAAAGAGACAGTCCAAGGTTTTAAGGTGTTTATTGTCATGGTGGAAAGTGAATGAGTAAAACCCTACCCCACTTCTCAGAGTGGGCCAGAGACTAAATACCTTTTGCAGGGAGGAGTGTCTGGGAAGGGAAAGTCATTGGCTAAGCCTCCAGGCAGGTACCTCTTTATAATGGAGATCTGGCTTGAGCCTATGTGACCTGTGGTCACCTCCTCTCCCTGTGAAACGGCTTGAGGCGTTGCCCTGCTACCTGTGAAGGGGCTTGGGGCGTTGCTCTTACGTGACCGATAGTCATAAATCTATAGAGAGCTATGGCTAGTATCCGGCCTGGTTTCCTGGGAGTCAGGCAAAGCTCCTACCGTCCCTTTCAGGGTCTCCGGGGTTCAAACCTCCTCAACCTGGAACCAGGGTGTCTTTCACTTTCCTACAACTCTATTTCCATGAATACTTAGCATAGTGTTGGTTGCCAGGAGTTGGGGAGGGAAGGACAGGAAGTTATTTTTCTTGTTTGGGTTGGCTTGGTTTGGCTTGTGGTGGTGGTGGTGGTGGTGGTGGTGATGGTGGTGGTGGTGGTGGTGGTGGTGGTGATGGTGGTGGTGGTGGTGGTGGTGGTGGTGATGGTGATGGTGGTGGTTTTCGATTTTGGATTTTCAAGACAAGGTTTCTCTGTGTAGCCCTGGATGCCCTGGAACTCACTCTGTATTTCAGGGTGACCTTGAACTCAGAGAGCCACTTGGGATTCACCATCACTGCTTTTCTTTAGCAAAGTAAGTCTGGTGTAATATGATGATATATATATATATATATATATATATATATATATATATATATATCATCTGATCAGAGTTTCATTTCTTGGTTTTTGTCTTTTTTCCATTTGCACTTTGTTCCATATACAGCTATAGATCAAAAAATCTTTTTTAATTTTTTTTTTTTGTAAATAACATTGGTGCTTCATAGGCCACAGAGTGCAAGATGTCTTCCAGGCCTTCACCTGCCTCCTCCCCTTTTACCTGCTTATCTCCATCCCAGGGTAATCCATAGAAACCATAACTTCTCTTCCCCAGGGTGGGCCTGATGGTTAATTTTGATTATCAACTTGACAGGATCTAGAGTCACTTAGGTGACAATCTGCTGGACATGAATGGGGGTTAATTAGGTTAACCGAGGGGAGACAGCTCACCCTGAATGTGAGCTGTACTATTCTATGGGCTGTGGTGCTGGACTGAATAAAAGGGAGAAAGTGAACCGATACCCCTGTTTCTCCCCCATCCCTGACGGTAGATGCAGTGGGACCAGCTGCTTCATACTCCTGCATCGTGCCTCTCATCTCAGCTGCTTTGGCCAGATACTCTACCACAGCAGCAAAACAAACAAACAAACGAACGAACAAACAAAAATCAGTGCAGACAATGTGTCGCCAGCAGTGGAGGTGTTGCTATGACAACTGTGCCCATGCACTTCATGAAGAGGTTTGGGAAGCTGGGCTAGAAAGCTATAGAAGACTATTCTGTTTGGGGGTTTGAAAGGGGCAGAGTGCCAGGGAAATGCTGACAGTTAAAGGCCTGGCTCATGAGGTTTTTTTTTTTAATATTTATTTGTTTTATGTAAGTACACTGTACACGGTCATCGTCTTAACAGGCATCAGATCCCATTACAGATGGTTGTGAGCCACCATGTGGTTGCTCGGAATTGAACTCAGGACCTCTGGAAGAACAGTCATTGCTCTTAACCACTGAACCATCTCTCCAGCCCAGGCTCGTGAGTTTTTGAGAAGAACGTAAGGACCCTGTTGGAAAAGGTGCTGGAGGACATTCTGTCACATCTTAGCAAAGACCCTGGCTATATCCTACCTGAGAACTTCAGTGACGCTGAACTCACAATCATAGACTAGCTTCTTTGGCAGAAGAAATTTCAAAACCACATAACATTTAGGCTACGGCGTGGCTACTGCTCACTACTCTTCTTCAGATTAGCAGAGAGAGAGAGAGAGAGAGAGAGAGAGAGGAAAAATGTGGTTTAGCGGGGAAAGGTGTGTGAGCAAGTTTAAAATGGTAGACCAGAATACGGACTAAGCGTCTGTAACGGTTAAAGAGATAGTCACTATTAAAGAGGAACCTTCACTGGGATACTAGGAAAGGCACCCAAAGGGCAAAATCCTACCCACAAAAGGTAGTTTAAGAAAATGCAAATTCACTTGATAAGGGGGAAAATGGAGCCCACAGTGCGGTCGAAGGGGTTCTCTGTTTATAATAAACAAACCCGTACACAAAGAGGTGACTGCAATGACAGTCCAAGGAGCAGACAACACCTGGAGATGACAGCTGGAGTATTGCTATGCCATAGGATAATACGCTGAGAACAGCCGCATGCCTGACCAAAAGAGAAGGAGCTGTGTGTGCTGCGGGTAAGAGAACTCCAGGAGTGGAGTTAACCCCTTTGTAGCCCAGATGAGTTCATCACAAGCCCCAGATGGCTGACATGGAGCTGTTGGATTTAGTGTTTGCCTTGCTGGGGTTATGTTTTGGCTTAGTCCAGTCTTCCGTTGCCATGGCTCCCATTCCCTGTTGTCCCCAGACCCCCAATGGGGTGATCAGCCGAAGGTCACAACTGGTGAATTCTGAGAGAAGATTAGACTCTCAGGAGGCAGGCTTCAGTGAGACAACTCATTTAATTGGGGGTAACAGGTGCTATTTAAACCTTTCAGGGATGAGTAGGGGCTACCGTGGTGAGTGTATGAGTGTACGTACAGCATTGGCAGGGGCCAGGGTGCTGGGGATGCCGCATTTGCTGAAGGAGGATTTCCACACATGCTGCGGGACATGACCTTATAAGGGGAGAGGAAGTTTTAGCCTAGCTACAAGCTATGTGACCTCCTCAGTTGGGGCAAAAGATGGGGGCACAAATCTACGTGCACCAGGGCAGAGTGGGGGTGATCCTACACCGGCTGATCTCAAGATGAGATTTTCGGGGTTTGGACACATCTCAACCCGGCTCTTGCTTTAGCCTGCTCCACATAGCTCCATGAATCCCCGGCCCCTCTTTGGAATGGTAGCATTTACTCTCTAGGTCATTGCCCTGTTTGTTTCTTTCTTTGTTTTTATCACCTTGACAGAAGCTAAATTTGTCCTAGATAACCAGTTGAGAAGATGCCTCAGTAAGATTAGTCTGTAGACAAGACTATGGGTCATGTTATTAATTAGTGAGTGATGTGGAAGGATCAATTAAATTGTGGGTAGTGTACCTCTGTGCAAATGGTCCTGGGGTATATAAGAAAGCCAGCTGAGAAAGCCCATGAAGAAGGAAGCCAGTAAGGTAGCATTAATCTATGGCTTCTTCTTCAGTTCCTGCCTCCAGGATGCTGCCCGGTCCCTGCCCTGAAATGCTATGAAAGTGTAAGAAAAATAAACTCTATCCTACCCAAGTTGCTTTTGTCATGGCCATACACATCCTAAGGCAGCCATTGTATTTAGAAGTATACAGCCTACTTTTGAGTGTACAGGATTGTACAGTTAAGGGATTGCCCGAGTCTTACATTCTGCATTTTCACTGTGAGGACTTTTAAAGGTAGTCTGAAGGCATTTGCTTGTGAGGTAGCCATGAGCCAATGAGAACATGGGGCGGAAGGAAGATTGTGCTTACATGTGCTATGTCTGCACGTCACGTGACTTTCCTTTACAAGCCGTCTTGGTCGTGGTGTCATGCTGTCTTTTCACAGCAACAGAACACTAAGACAACCCAAAACAAAACAAAAGCAAACAAGCAAGCAAACAAAACGACCAAGGAAACAAACAAACCCCCACAAAACTAGAACAGTAACAACAAATCAATAAGGCTCACACACAAAAGTTTGAAGTCTGTTTTGTGTTGGCCAAATACTGAGTTTGGGGTCTGCCATACAGTGAGGTTGACATGCTCAGTGACACTGCATTAGACAATCTCTTTCCCAGCAGATATCAGTTGCAAATAGCTACTTGGCTAGGGACGGGGCATCGTGCCAGGTTCCTTTTCTCTGTGCTGGGAATTTGTCTGGCTTGAATTTGTTCAAGTCTCAGTCTGTGACTCATATGTGCCTCAGCCCTGCGGTGTCTGAGAGATGCTGTTCCCCTGGAGTCACTCACCACCTTTGTCTCTTCTAATCTTCCTGCGTCCTCTCCCCTATAGACTTCTGAGCCCTGAGTGGGAGGGTTTGGTACAAACATCCCATTCCCGGGTGCTGAAGTCTCTCACTGCATGTTCTCTAGTTATGGGTCTCTGTGTTAATTAACATCTATAGAGAGAAGAAGCTTCTCCAATGAGTGTTGGATGCAGTAATGGGGGTCCCAGCTCAGTGTGCTGGATGTGAGTCCCTAAGAGAGCATTTCTGCAGGTCAGTAAGGAGTCCCAAAGGAATCTTCTCTCTCTCTCTTTCTCTCCCTCTCTCTCTCTCTCTCTCTCTCTCTCTCTCTCTCTCTCTCTCTCTCTCTCTCTCTCTCTCTTAAAGCCTGCCCCACCTCAACCCAACTTCCTGAGACAGGGGGTTTCTCTGTGTAGCCTTGGCTGTCCTGGAGACCAAGTTGGCCTCAAACTCAGAGATCCGCCTGCTTCTGCCCCTGGGTACTGGGATTAAAGGTGTATAGTACCACTGCCTGGCTGAAAACCCTTATTTATTTATTTATTTATTTTTAAAAAGCATAAATGACTCACATGGTATTTTGATTGAACCACTGGTCTGGCTGCCACTTCAGCTTCAGTGTGGTCAATAAATAAGCGCGAGAGAGTGCATGGGCGAGGAACTGAGCGTCCTGTTGATGATCTTAGTCATTTGGGCTCTGGGAAATGTTAAAGTTAGAGTGTAGGGTTTTTTTTTAAAGATTATTTATTTTATGTATGTTGAGTATACTGTAGCTCTCTTTAGACTCACCAGAAGAATGCATTGTATCCCATTACAGATGGTTGTGAACCACCATGTGGTTGCTGGGAATTGAACTCAGGACCTCTGGAAGAGCAGTTGGTGCTTTTAACCTCTGAGCCATCTCTCCAGCTCTAGAGTGTAGTTTTGTTTTTTTTTTTTTTTGTTTTTTGTTTTTTTTTTTTTTTTTTGTTCTTTTTTTCGGAGCTGGGGACCGAACCCAGGGCCTTGCGCTTCCTAGGTAAGCGCTCTACCACTGAGCTAAATCCCCAGCCCCTAGAGTGTAGTTTTAAACATGTCTCCTCACATCAGGATATTTTTGCATTACTGTAACAAAAGCCCGAGGCAGGCAGACTTACTTCAGTTTTAAGACGATTATTTTCACTCAGACTCCGAAGGTATAAAGTCATTTGTTAAGGGTCTCTTTTGCTATCCGGATCTTGATGAAGTACCCAGTATCACATGACAGGAGGTGGAGAGGAGTGTGTGTGTGTGTGTGTGTGTGTGTGTGTGTGTGTGTGTGTGTGTGTGTCTGAGAGAGAGAGAGAGAGAGAGAGTTGGTCCCTCTTCCTCCTCTTCTAAAGCCACTAAGGGCAATCATGATGCCTCTATCCCCTAATGGTCACTTCACTAAACATCACAATTAGATAGGTAAATTCCAACTGTTCTTTTACTAGAGATTAAACGTCAACACCCACACCTTAGAGGACACTCAATCCATATCTAAGCCATATAACCTCCATGATGAAATTTTTTTTCTAAGTATCTCTACCCCATAAGACTCTGTAGCCCACAGTCTGATAGCAAAGATGTCAGGAAGAATAAGAATGGCAGGTTGGGGCAGGGACAGAGGACTTTGTACCACGTTAATACCTGGCTGAGACCCACATAGAAACAGCAGTAGCAATAGCATATTGAAGAAGAACCAGACCTGGAACATTGGGGCTATGATAGGACAAGACAGGATATGCTGTTCAGCAGGGCAGAGATGGTGTTTAGGAACACACCACTGAGGAGATGTGCTATCCCCTGAGGGAAGGATACAAACCCAATACCTGTGTTCGCAAACCTATCACTGGAAAGCATGCCAGTCATGGTGGAGCTCTCCTTTAATCCCAGCACTGGGAAGTCAGGAGCAGATAGATAGATTTGCATGGTTCAAGGCTAGCCCAGGGTTCCAGACCAGCCAGGGCTACAGAGTAAAACTCTGTCTAATGTAAAGACAAATAAAAGAAACATAAATCAACTACTGAAAGATGATCCTAAGAGGAACAGGGCAAGATAGCACTGTTGACTGGAGAGGAAAATCCCACAGGTCTGCCACCTCCCCAACCCCCCCCCCCCCCCGTCACTCTGCCTCAGGACCTGGGTTCCTCATGCTCTGGGCCCTGCTCACGGGGTCAGCTCCCAGTCTGCCCATGTCTTTTCTCTCACCTCTCCAAATCCCAGATATTTAAGAACCTATCAAGTGTTCTGACATGGAGCTGTCATTTGGAGCCATGAAAATATCCTGAAACTAGATGGTGGTAATGGTTGAACAACGTTACAGATATACTTGATGCCACTGAGTTGGGGGTCTTACAATGGTATAAGATGGTGAATTTTACGATTGCTTTACTTACTACAGTGAGGGTGAACTTAAAAACACCTCATTCACTTTCTGTGCTCATCTTCCTCCGACACAGAGCCTAGCCACTGGCAGCCTTTCAGTGACCTTCATATCAAATGCTTTGTGTGCACGTCTTAGTCGATTTTGTATGTAGTGAGAATTGTGTGCTATTTGCATGTTTAATATGATTTTCTGAATGACCGGTCTATTTCCATCATACTCCTGGTCATGGTAAGAACCAGTGAATGCACACAGGAGCCTAAAGGTAACGGTGCTAAGTTATATAGATGGAGCCTTGGGCTCACGGTCCTTTGACTTTCATTCTGAATAGAGTGCTAACTAATTCTGTGGTTGAGATAGTCTATTTACTTCCAAAAATGTTTTGGGTTTTTTTTTTTTAATCCCATCTGCTAAAACGGTACTAAAAATATCTATTCTGGCTATAAAAGATTGGAAAAAGTATTTGCAAAAAAAAAGTACTTTGGAAATAAAATCTTTAAAAGGCTGTGGAAAGATTGAAGAAATTATTCCTCCCAAGAAAATATGAGATAAAGAAAGTAGAAATTATAAATATATGTATGCATACATACGTGCACGTATTCATATGTATACATGTATATACGTATAACACATACAGCTTTTTCTTCTGTTTCATTTATTATTACTGTGGAGGAGGTGTGAAGACAGAGGACAATTTCGTGGAGTCGGCTCTCTGCTACTTCCTTTACATGATGAGTTCCTGGGACAGAACTCAGGTTTTCAGGCCCGTGTAGTGAGCGCATTCACATCTGAGCCGACTCATTGGCTCCTAGTTGTTTAAAGTCAGATTAGCCTCAAACTCATTACATAGTCAAAGATGACTTTGAACTCTTGTTTCCACCTCCCAGGTACTGGAATTACAGGCACAAGCCACGAGCACCACCGCCGCCACCAGCACCACCGCCGCCAACAGCACCACCGCCGCCAACAGCATCGCTCTGACTTAAAACAAGATTACACTAGTATAAAGTTGTCTCTAGCTCCAAGGCCTAGCGTAATGCAATGCAATAAATGTTATTTCGTGAATTCATTCACCTTTTCAGCCAGCAAATGTGGGTTTTCAGTTGTTGGGCAAGGATTTGCAGGAGCCCTCAGAGGTTAAGGAACTCAGGAGCTCACTCCTAGCGAGGAAAGGGTCTCAAACAGACTGGAAGGGCCCTCGTCTCACCTCACCTTTACCAGCAAGACTTGCACGTCCTGAAGCTTCGCTGTTGAGATGAAACAGACACTGGAGGGATATCTGGATCGCTCAGAGAATCGGCAGTGCTCGCTTTGAGTGACTCACATCTGATAGAAATCAAGGCCAGAGCACGTGAGCTTCTTCCACCCTCCCGATAACCCTACTTTATCGAAATCATTTTCCAGCACGCCGCCTCCCTTTGTGCAGCCCACTCCTAGAGAATAGTTTCTGTCCCCATCTCTACTGCCAGTAAGAACTGAAAATTGAAGCAATTATCTGGATTGTTCAAGGAAAAAAAAAAGCCTCAGAAATTCTTCTGCCTGAGTGATCCAGGTAATTGCTTCCATTTTCACGTCAGCTCCTGTCTTGGCAGTCCCCAGGATGGCCATTTAACTGAAACCCTGGGGTCTACAGGATACCATGTGGGTCTAATCATTTCTGATTGTCCAGGCCCAGCCCTGTTCTTCTAAGTGTGAAAAGGAAGCTCTGACCCTGGTGAAGATCAAAACCAAAGGAGCAGATGAACTAGTTTTTAAAATGCTGGGGGGAAAAATCCCTTTAAAACTTGCAAAAAAAAAAATAATGTCGGGGCTGGGGATTTAGCTCAGTGGTAGAGCGCTTACCTAGGAAGCGCAAGGCCCTGGGTTCGGTCCCCAGCTCCGAAAAAAAGAACAAAATAATAATAATAATAATAATAATAATAATAATAATAATAATAATGTGCTATCATAGATTAGAAAAATCTGGATGTCTTTTAAAATGTAATCCTCAAGGAGGAAGAAGGAACAATTATCCCATCGCGTCAGTGGGTGTGGGAGAGACCACCTTTCTTTTTCATGAGGACTGGCACGTTAGTCGAGGTTTCGCCGGATTAAACCCCTTAGTGTTCTTACAGAAACAGAATGAAGAATATGAAAGAATTACACAGGCGAATCCTTGGCTCTAAGAAAGGGCAGGAAAAGAAATGTCAAATTTCTAAAATTTGAGTAAGAAGGCATCTGTGAATGGGCATTGGCCATTGAGGATAGTTGAGTTACTGGAGGTGAAAGGCACCTGGGCCTCTCAGGAATAACCCAAAGGAGTCAAATTTCTGCAATTTATTCAAAACCCACTTGGACACAAAATTCAACATTGGTAGTTCCTGTAAAATTCACTCACAGGAAATCACTAAGAAGGTCAACTTTCCTAAAGTGAACCAGGAAACACAATTGAGATACCTGTTCTATACCTCACATCAAGCTCCATAAAAATCCGCTGGAAACTTCATGCTGTTGAGTTCCTCATGTCCTGCAAGCACAAGCCATCCTTTATCTTAAGGTACCCAGCGTGGCTCTTTTCTTCTGAGAAGAATCCTCCCTGACAAAGTCAGTACAGAGTGGCCCAGCTCCACGTGGGTTTGTGGCCCACCTATAATACCATGTTCTCAAAAGCAAAGTGTGCGCTCACAATCGATCAGCACTCTGTCTCCTAGATGGTGGGAATTAAAAAGGAGAATCGAGAGTTTCTGTTGCCCACTGGGGTGTTTTGAATATGCTTGCCCCACGGGAGGCATGCCCTTGTTGGAATAGGTGTGGCCTTGCTGGAGGAGGAATTGTGTCACTGTGGGAGTGGGCTTTGAGGGCTCCTAGTGCTCAAGTTCTGCCCCCTGTGGAGTCCCTCCGAGCTGCAATATTAAGATGAGAACACTCAGTTTCTTCTCCAGCACCCTATCTGCCTGGAACCCTGCCATGCTTTCTGCCATGGTAATAATGGACTGAACCTTTGAAACTGTAAGCCAGCCCCAATTAAATGTTGTGCTTAATAAGAGTTGCCTGGGTCACGGCATCTTTTCACAGCAATGGAAACCTAACTAAGACACTCACCATGAAACTAATGCAGCATCTACAGCAAACCCAGCCCGAGAGGACATAGTCACAGACCCTGGAGATAAGCTGTGGGCTGGGGACGGAGCTCCCCATAGAGCCTTCATTTCTTCTTTAAATGTTAAATGAGGTGAGGTTTTCTTCCATGGAGGTCAAGGGGAAGCACACGGTTACTAGGGACCTTTCCCACACTTGTGTTTGTCATCTGTTGCTGGTAACAAATCACCTCGTAGCTTGGTCTTGTGGCTCAAGGCTCTGTCGTGCAGTCAGGGCTGTAGTCATTTTAAGGATCAATTGGGAAAGGACCTTCTAAGGTGCTTCATGGTCATTGGGAAGAAGCTGCTCTTATTTCCCCCTTATGTGGGTCTCCCTCGGCAGCAGGCATCATTACAGGCGGATGAGAAAACGGGAACCACTTCTAGTTAGTATAAGGATGTCACTGGTTTAGAGGACATTCATTGGAAAGGCTTCCTTCAATAGAGGGAATAGTCAGGGGACTGGCTCACTGGGAACCATGTAAACAAGCAACCATGTATTCCTGGACCTCTTGCACGGAATGGGGCATAGAGTAGAAGAATGAACATAACTTTGAACCAAGATAACACCCTTTTCTCCAACAGCCTCGGTCTGAAGAATAAGCTATAGAGAAATATCACCATTTAAGCAATATCATCACCAAGGCATCGACTGATAAAGGAAAATAGCAATATATAACACCTCATTAAAAACAGAGCCCTACACAACAAAATCCATACCACAGAATAAATCTTAAAACTCAGCTGAAGAAGGTTTTTTTTGTAATATACATAACAAAGAGTCAATACCTTTAATAAAGAAATCTTACGAATCAACATGACAGTTGTAAAATGCACAGGAGAAAAGCTAAAACGAGACACACAAAAGAATTATAAATTACCCGGAAATGCGTGGAAAGCTATTTGGCCTCATTAGTAACCAGGGGAATGCCTGTTAAATTGAGAGGATGACAAAGAAACAGGACTGTGCACTCCAAAGTAAGCCAGGGAAGCAGCTTTCATGCCCTACTGGTGAGGAGGTAGGTTTGTGTGTTTTTCCTAGGAAGGCAACATAAATCTGCACTTGACAAACATACAGATATGGACCTCCTGCCATCAGAGGCAGAAGCATCAGGATCTAAGCATGTGACCTGTGACGCCCCTCCCCCACCCTGGGGGGAGACAAGAATTGCAACATTATGTAAAGACATCTGGGAACTAAAGTTGAAAATGTTGCCAAGTCTTAGAGAGCCTTGAAAAGCAGGTGGAGCTGCTGGGAGCCTTGACAAGCAGTGGAAAGCCCCTGGGAATTTGTAAATAGAGTACACCGGTTAAAAACTGAACAGAACAGAACAAAAAATGCCCTAATCGTTACTCGAGCCCTCTAGGAAATACTGGGATCTAGAAGTAGCATTTGGAAATCTTTTTCCTCTCCCCAATAGAACTCTGGCCCCCTCTGCTTGGTCTTACAATCTCTAGGCAAACCGTCCTTAGTACTCAGCCTTTGGGTCCCTTCTGACATTGACAAGTGAGGCCTATGGTCTAGTGAGCCGGATAGCATCATGCCAGGCGCAGCAATGGAGGGACCAGGAACTTCAAGGACGGAGATTCCTAAGCCATGGTGGTTAGTGAAGCATCTTTCAGTTCCAAGCAATAGAAATATATGTAATTTATCTAAAACAAAAAAACAGAGGAGGAGTAGATTATATTCTTGCAGAGTTTTAAGACTAAACTTCAGCTAGACTCAGAAGCAAAGTGGATTCAGCAGGCTGAACACTGCCAAGTTTCTCCTCCTCTGGTCTTTGCTGCCTGCTGAATGTATCCTGTCTTCCTTTCTTCTTTTGTATGAGACTCCGTGCCTTCTCCAAGCAGTTCCAGCCTATTCAGCTGCCACGACTGCCACAAGGCAGATAATAGAAGCTCTTTCCTCTATTTTAGTGTCTCAGCTCAGGGCAGGCACATCAATCCAGAACCAGGGCATTGTCATGTTCTACAATCCTGGTTGTTATAAGTGACCCGGTAATTTGGGGGTTGGACAGAGGACGGTGAAGAGCCATGTACGAGGAAGGCGAGTCCTGGGAAACAACCATGGATTTTGATAACAGTAAGACTTAGGGAGTAACCGTGCGCCCAGGCGTCCTCCCTCAGACAGATGCTGGGGCAGTCAGTACTGTGTGTTCTCCACAATGACGTTCAGTTCTACCACAAGCGAACGCTCCACCTTCTAGATCTAAAGGAGCCCTGAAATAACCACAGCCAGCCCGTGCTAGCAGGTTCTACTTCCAGCAGCCAACTCACTTGTCTCTGGACGGCCAGCAGGGGAGTGTGGCTTTAGAGTGTTTTTCCATGACCTGTTCGTTTTGAGAGGAAGTGTGCCATTTGGCTTTCCAAGGAGTTAACTGAATAAGATACTCTGAAGTAACCCAGAAAACAGACGAAGTACTTTGAAAAGCCAACACTGTCACCATCAGAGAGGATTCCAGACTCTGCTCTTGTAAGCACCTAGCTGCGGGCAGGGCAACAGCTTGCAGGCATTTGACAGCTATTCCCAGCCCTGTGTGAAGGGCTCCTTACTCCTCCAGTACTTACCTCAGCAATGTGGGGCTCGGCGACTCTGACTAATGAAAGCTAACAGTCTGACCTGTTTGTCCATTTTCACTGCCATTCATTTGGCACCTCAGCAAAACCAGAGCCCACAGTGAGCTCCGCTGGTCCACGGTATGTACTCCATGCTATCAGCGCTAGGCTTATATGTCGATGTGTGTAAATACGGGCATACACATAGCACACTTATGCATAGGACTGAGATCTTGTTCCAGTGTCTTGAAAGAACCGCTCCCTCAGTCATCCTAGCCTTATCTCTAAGGTTTCTCGTAAGTGCCAGCCGCTGTCTTAGGTGATCAGATGGGCTCCAAGCCAGATGGAGCTAGCCAATAAACCCATAAGTAGACAACAAGATAGCCAAGCAGTAATAAGGGCCATGAGCTAGAGTAAAGGTGTAAGGAAGGTAAACCGCCAGTGATCCAGGTACACTGGTTATCACGTGAACTCCAGGGATCTGCTGTCTTCACCTCACTCTCTACCACTAAAGATACAGAGTCACATTGCTACACAGGGCTTGTCTTTGTTTGTTTGTTTGTTTGTTTGTTTGTTTGTTTGCTTTGATACCGGAGATCCAAACTCCATGCTTGAGAAGAGCAGTAGGTACTTTTTTTTTTTACTTATTGAGCCATCTCCCCAGCCCTTAAACAATCATCTCTCCCAATCCACAGGATATCTGAGCAGTGTTGCTGGCCTCTGCCAGGTCCCTCAGACATGGGCTCAAAGCATTGGATGTCTGTCTGCCGATTCTGACGAGATCTTGGCTCCACGAGGCTTGGCCAGGAACGTCCTCATGCAGCGTCAGAGACCAAGGCTGACTAAGAGAACTGGGCAAGATAACCAGTGAGCATGCACTTACACCTTCGTGCTTTGTCTTGCCTCACAGTTGATAACCTTGACCAAATCAGGCCACATAGCTGAAGCCACACATACCTAAAGGAGACTAAAATATGATACAGCAAAGAACATCACTATAGAGTACAGACTGAATTGTGCCTCTCTCTCTCTCTCTCTCTCTCTCTCTCTCTCTCTCCCCCCTCTCTCTCTCCCCTCTCCTCTCTCTCTCTCTCTCTCTCTCTCCTCTCTCCTCTCTCTCCTCTCCTCCTCCTCCTTCTCCTCCTCCTCCTCCTTCTTCTTCTTCCTCTCTCTCTCCCCTCTCCTCTCTCTCTCTCCCTCCCCCTCTCCTCTCTCTCTCTCTCTCTCTCTCTTTCTCTCTCCCCTCTCTCCTCTCTCTCCTCTCCTCCTCCTTCTTCTTCCTCTCTCTCTCTCTCTCTCTCTCTCTCTTCTCTCTCTCTCTCTCTCTCTCTCTCTCTCTCTCTCTCTCTCTCTCTCTCTCTTTCTCTCTCTTGTTCATAAGCCCTGAACCTCATTCAACTTCATCTGGAGACAGGGCCTGTAGGAGGGAATGAAATTTGGGGTCCTTTGGGGTTCTCTCTGTGGATTGTGAATACCAATAGTCCTGGAAACTCTAATCCCTCTGACACAGCCTCCTGCGTAGCTGTGCTTATAGGTCTGAGTCATCAGGCTCAGAGAAGTTGCAGTCTTAATCCAATAGGAATATTGTTATGGAAAACTCCTCTACACATGTGGTTACAAGGAGAGGAAGGTGGCCCTCACCAAACTTAACAACCTTTACCTTTAACTTCCAGCTTCCAGAACTGCTGGGGGGGGGATCAAGTTCTATTGTGTGAGTCCTGTACTACTTTGTTTCTTTGTTGCCATAATCAATCTCCCAGACCCAAAAGAGGAAAGAATTCACGGCAGGAAGCCAAGGCAGGAACTCCGGGTAGGAACTTGGAGGCAGGAACTGAAACACTGATTGGTCAGGAATGCTAATTACTGGCTTGCTTAGCTACATTTCTTGTACAGCCCAGGCACACCTGCCTAGGGAATGGCACTGCCTACAGCGGGCTGAGCCCACCTACAACAATTAGCAGTCTAAAAAGTGTCCCACAGAGATATTCACAGAACAACATGATACATGATACAGGCAGTTCCTCCACTCCAGGTCCCCTACTCAGGAGATTCTAGTTAGTGGAGAGTTGACATTTAAACCAACCATCACAGGCCCCCTTGACATTTTGTTCTGGCACAGTGAGTGCACTTAGATAGGTGTGGGTATAAAGAGGTCATTCATAGTCATCTCCCTCCAAAAAGAAGGAGGGAAAGATGCTGGGAGGGGAGGGTGAGGAAAAGGAGAGGAGGGAAGGAAAAACGGAAGGGAGAAAGAAAGGAGGGACAGAAAAGGGGGGATGACTTCTTTTAAATGTGAATAATCGAAAATATAAGCAAAGCCCTCCTTCTCTTTTCTGGTAATCAGGTTTGTGACTTATTTGCAGTCTTCCTCTGTGACCAGACACAACCAGAAGGGAAAGAGCATCGGAACCAGAGAAAGAGTCTGGGTCTGACTCTCCCTATTCCAAAAATAAATGGAGACGGAACAAAGAATGTGTGAAAAGCTATGGTTCTGTCTGGAGGACTCTCGTCATAGCCTATTCACTTTCTGTCTCCAAATGACAGGCAAGCTTTAGGAATAGGTTTATTTAAGAATATATTTCTGAGTAATGGGGACAGACGAAGAGACACACAGACAAACATCAGGGGGAGGCTGGGGAGTATTGTAGAAGAGTGGGGGATAGAACTGAACAAGTTGGAGGGGTCAAGGACACCACAAGACCCACAGAGTCAACTGACCCGGGACCACTGGGGTTTGCATTGCCTGGGCAACCAACCAGGGAGCCTGCAGGAGCTGGACATAGACCCTCTACACATCTGTAGCAGATGTGCAGCTTGGTCTTCATGTGCATTCCTGAACAAGTGGAGCAGGGGTTGCTTCAGTCTCCGTTCCCTGCCCTTGGATCCCCTTCCCCATCAGGACTGCTTGTTTGGGCCCCAGTGGGAGAAGATGTGCCTAGTCCTGCTGGGACTAGGTTTCCCAGGATGGGGTGGTACCCAAGGGGTGCTTTCCCTTCTTTGAGGAGAAGGAGGGGAGTAATGGGGGAAGGGATTTGTAAGGGTGGGACTGGAAAGAGAGGAAGAAGGGGGCTGTGATCGGATGTAAAGTAAATATAAATAAATCAGAAAAAAAACTTTCTGTTTAATAGAGGATACTTGTAGGTTTCCCTACCCTACAATATAAATAGAAAATGGCTCTAATGGAAAAAAAAAACCTTCTTTACAATACATTGAGTTTTTCCAAGATCTTGCAAAAGAAAAATACATTGGCTTGAGTTTTTCCAAGATCTTGCAAAAGAAAAAAAAATATTCACCTGCCTATTTGTTTTAGGAAATTATACTACATACCATTAAGGACTTTTTTGTGTGTTTGAGGAGGTTTTACTGGGAATTGAACCCAGGGCTTCACACATGCTAATCAAACACTTTACCACTCAACTATGTCCCCAGTCCTCTCTAAGGCTGCTTTTTAACTAAAACACAAAATAAAACACACACACACACACACACACACACACACACACACACACATATGCAGATCCAGTGTTGCATCCTTTCTATCATGAAGGTCATTAAGGCAAGCAACACATTGATCCCACCGATTTATAAAGACACCATGGCGGAGGGACCAGCCAGGCAGAGCATTGCCTATGTACTCCTCTGCAGGGAATGTAGGGCTTTCTTCTGTGCATTCAGAGGAGTGAACCTGTGCTAATCACAGGAGAAGGACAAATCCTAGCAGGTGGCAGGCAGTGTCTATGAGTAGGGAAGGGAAGACAAGTCCATGGTTGACCTACTGGAAGAGTAAGGCAAGTCTGAAGCAGTCAGGAGAGAAGTCCAGTTCTCCTTGGGATTTTTTGGAAGCTGGGTGCCACGGGGTCAGGTGATCGTGGATCCCTATCATGCTCAGTGAAGCTCCCAGCTTTTCCTCCTGTCCAGGCATTCAGATTAGGGGAATAGAGCCAAAGGAGTCACTATTTATTGCTCGCCAAGGCATAAAGGCTCTGTGCTCAAGACAGGTTTCCCCAGCTCTCAGAGTTGTTAGAGAAGCTCTCATGAACATCTACTTGTGGTTCCTCCTCCACACCTCAGGTCTGCCTGACCAGGGGTTTTCTCTTTGGATGATGCAACCTGCCCTCAGGAGCCTCTGAAACTCCAGGAAGGGGGCTTTCCTCTATTGGGAAAGCGCTGTGGAAAGACAGAGGTACATACATAAGATGCCCCAGGCCTGGAGTTGGTGGCTGGGCAAAGACAGGGATTCTTGTGAGCATGGTTCCTTAGGGAGTGGAACAGGATCCAGAAGGAGGAGAACAAGGGTGTGGCTCTTCAGGATTTCCCCCTCAGCCTACCCCAAGAAGAAAACCTAAAATTGCATCACCTTGAAATGTGGCCTCCTATCTAGTCAATGACTGTTGTGTGCTGCTTCCCCCCCCCACCCCAGAGGAGACTTTATTCTTAGTTCTTTGGAGGAAGGTCATCGTTCATTAGAAAGAAAAAGGTGGGGCACATGGCTTCCATAGTGGGGGACATGCTCAGTTGAGAGAGGACCTGCCTGTATATAGTATGTCCAGAGTTGGTACCTGCAAAAACAGGGACTGCCTTGAGGTGACAGCCAAAAATCCCAGATCTGTAATTCTTGCACATTTGACGTCAAACCCAGGTGAGGCAGAGTAAATATAAGTGTTCTCTGTAAACTAGAAGGTACCATCTAACTCCTCATTTTTTTAGGATATGTCTTGATCTTGCCAAGATGTGCCCATGGGTGTAATAGTGGTACAAATTACGGGGTAACCAGCTGCTTTCTGACAGGAAGTAAGGCTCGTTGCACAGGAGAAAGTCATGTCGGAGTCACGATTTGGGAGTTCATATACGTCAGGGCTGAACCTTCTATTTTGATTCTGTTTAGTGATCATAACCTCACCTTGTTCTCTAAATTCCTACCTTTCTGCCCACAAATCAGCACAGTTCTCAGACCTCATTAGAGAAAGTTTCTTTGTTCAGAGGACAGTTGTTAATGCAGGGTCTCACAACTGGTCAAAGCACAGAGAACGAAACGTTTGTGTCGTGCTTAGCCACAAAAGAGGCATCTGGATCAAACACACTCTTCCCCAGGGCTCAGAGACAACTGAGGGAGAGGAATGAAAAGATCATATGAGCAAGGGTTGGGGTGGAGCGAACCAAAGCAGCGTCATCCAGATGAGAAGGACTGCTGCCCTCAGGAACTCACAGCAGGTCAGTTACCTGCAGTAGACCTGCATAAATACTCATCAGTGGGGGAGGGGCTCGCCCACTAGCTGAGGAGCTAATGACAGTCAGTGGCTTCTATGAGGAGAGTCAGTTTTCTTTAAGGGTGTAGTCCCTGGCAGGGGGATCATTCTCCAGGGGACAGCCTCACATAGGATGAATTCATAGGCTGCAGAAATCGGACTTGGTGGGTTAATTTTAACCAGCTTAGGTCCTCCTATCAGTTTAGGTCAGGGAAACAGACCACACAGTCATGTAAATGCCAAACTCACCCTTAGAGAATGGGAAAGAGTGAAACTGATCCCTGGGCTGGAGTCATAACGAAAGATATCTTAGAAGGAATGGATGGTGGGTCCAGATAAAGAGAGCAGCTCATGGGTGAGGCCAGCCAGTGAAAACAAGGACAGACAGGAAAGAGAACTGAGCCATGGCGCTTTGATTTTAAGAACTCTGGTTCATATCCATGATCGCCTGTAAAGCCAGAACATGGAAGGCTGAGGAAGGTGGATGGGGAGTTTGAGGCCAGCTTGGACAACATTGTGAAACCCTTTCTCAAAACAAGACCTATGCCAATGCCCTCCCCGATGGACACCTGGCACCCATCCTCTGATTCTGACCTCTGACTCTCACCCAAGCCATATGTTCTCCATAGATCCTGACATTTGTTGGGTGTTACTGTCCCATAGATCTCTTGGTTTCAGGTAGCATGTATTTATTTTACTGCTCAACAACAAGGTAAGGTAGTCCTTTGCCCAAACATCTTTCAAATGTGTCCTCGGCGGCCATCCTAGATAAACCATTTTGACTTCGCACCTAAATTCTTGCATAATTCTTATCTCATAAGGGTCGGTCCGGCAATGCCAGGAAACTCAGTTTTATTTTTATCATCAATTAGAGCTAATGAGGTGAGACAGAAAATAGAAACAGGAAAAGGACAAGCAAAAGTCCGACGAAATTGCAGGAGAGATGAATACATGACTACCACACAGCCCAAGAGACTCAGCTCAAAAGCTAACAGGGCTAACATCTGAGGGTGCAGCAGGATGACGGGGTGAGAACAAGGAGGTGATCGGCTGTTCTGTTCTGTAGGGTTCAGCTTCGTAGGGGACAGCGACTCCAGCTGCTGAGAGCTGCCAGTACTCGGGGCTACAGCCTGAACGTTCGAGGCCGTTTGAGATTTGCGTTGAGATGTAATCACCAATGTGGTGTCAGCTGGGGGGCCATTGGGAGGTGATTAGGAGATTTGGACAGATTCTTCATCACTGAGACGACTGAACTTACAAAATACCCCCCAAGGTGGTATGTCTGTCTGTCTCTTTTGTCAAGACACCAGAGAGAAGGTGCAGATAAGGAGGGGACCCTTGTCAGACACCAAATCTCAGAGTTCTTGACCTTGGACTTTCCAGATTCTAGAACTACAACATTTCTGTTATTTATAAACTACCAATGACGTTTTTATACCAACTCGTAACTGTGATCTTATGCAGCAAAGGGAAGCAACAGGCTCTGACCAGAGTGGTTTTAATCAGGCATGGAGACACAGACTCTGAAGTCCCTCCTGGTCTTAGTTGAGTGACTTGGAGGAAGTTATCTAGTCTCCCTCTGCTTAAATTTCCCCGTCTGTAAAAGGACTGTACTGTAATTGTACTGTGACCTTTAGTGATGTAGTGGACCTCAAGCCAGAGCCACCCTGACAAGGAATAAGCACTAAAGAAATTTGCAGGGGCTGGGGATTTAGCTCAGTGGTAGAGCGCTTGCCTAGGAAGCGCAAGGCCCTGGGTTCGGTCCCCAGCTCCGGAAAAAAAAAAGAAAGAAATTTGCGGTTGACGTTACCAACTAATGTTACTAGCCACATTTTGTCACCTCCCCTGAAAATTTACCCTCAGTAGAACTTCAGTATCACAGCCTCTCCCGTGGCTATCGTTCCATTCCCTCCCAGGCTTTGGATGCAGCTGCTCAGTCAAAGGCCAATGTCAAGGCCTAGGTGCTATTTAGTTTTCCATCATTAAAGCAGTCAAGGCCCGAAGAAGCCCAACGCCATCTCCATCGAAGGTGAAACGTTCACAATGTCTGTTTTCAGTTCAGCCTGGAGAAACTGTCATAGCTCTTTTCGCTCAGACAAGAATCCTAGTCTTACAAGGAACCAGCTAAGATCTCCATTTGCCGTCAGATCAGGACCAAAGAATTACTCAGCATGCAGATTTTTAAATGACAGCTGATCTTTACTGTCAACTGATTAGACTCACCAAGGAAACACAACTCTGGGCACATCTGTTGTGTGTTTCCAGAGAGGTTACACCCAGGAGGGAAGACTCACCCTGAAGGTTGGTGACACGATCCTATGGGCTGGAGTTCTGGACTGTATCAAAAAGGAGAAAGTAATCTGAACGCCAGCATTCACCTCACTCCGATTCTTGACTGTAGCCTTAACATGACCATTCCTGCCTTCATGCCCTCCCCACCATGACGGACAATGCCCTCAAACTGGGAACCAAAGTAGACCTCCCTTCCATAAGTTGTTTTATCAGGGATTTTGCCATATTGAGAAAGGTAACTAAGAACTTTTGTTTGTATTTTCTTAGTTACCGGACTTTCAAAGATGTTAGGATCTGGGCTGGAGGGATGGCTCAGTGGTCAAGAGTTCTAGCTGCTCTTGCAAAGGACCTAGGTCCCACATGGTAGCTCATGATACCCATAATTCAAGTTCTAGGGGATCCAATGCCATCTTCTGGCCTCCATGGGTACCAGGTAGCAATGTGGTGCACAAGCATACCATGTAGGCAAAACCACTCATACACATAAAATAAAAGGAAGTCTTCATTTTTTAAAGGTTAAAAATGGGTGTTAGGATCCAGAATTTGACACAAGCATGCCAGGCACACATTCCCACTCCCTTCCTGTTCTAGAAGGCTTTAAAATAAGGCTTTGACAGTATCTGTGACCTGGAAGCAGGAAAGAATGCAGAAGGATCACTGAGCTGAAGATGGCCAGTAAGATAGATTGCCCAGTGTCCTCTATTATCACCATGTGTTTCTCCTCTGTTACCCCGAGGTCTTCATTAGCCTTGATAAACATCTTTCTGCCTGTCTTAGCTGTTCCAAATGGGATTAAGCAAAAGGTCCTGTGCCTTAAAACATGGGCTAAATGCTCGAAAGGAAAGCAGAGGTCTCTGGGGCCTATGGGCAGGACCGGTAATTGGTGAGTACTGGGGAAAAGTGAATCTGGAAAAGGAGTTGAACTTTGAGGTCCAGCCAGCACTCCATACTCAGTGGCCCTTCCCAGCAGCAAGTCTTAGAGGACCTGGGCTGGCCATCTGGCTTCCTTATAGCCTAAAACCTAAAAGCACTAATGTAAAGAAAAATGCAATGTTGGGAATCGGTACCACAGGGAAATCAGGGGCGTTATGAAAATTCAGAAGAATGAGAAATTATTCTGTCTGGAGATAAGGCAAGATTTCACAGGGACGGTGACATTTGAGTAACAAAATAGTAATTTAAGCACACATGGCTTTATACTCTTCATCAGGAAGCAACTTAGCATGGGTACAGCAGCTTTGCAAGGTTACAAAGAGCTGGAATGAGACAGGAAGGACTTCTGTTTCTGCTCTGTCATCCTTAGCGCAGAACTTAAGGTTGCCTCTCTGCCCAAGACAACTGCAAGTGTACCAGCCTCCAAAGCCAGATTCTAGGCAACAGGAAAGGCCAGAGTTCACCTTCTGGACCAAACAACTCACTCGAACAGCTTTCTTCAAGACACAGGCAACATTTGCACTTCAAACTCCCTGACTAAAATATATTTTTACGATCTCACAGAGCAACTGTGACCTTTAGGAGGTACCTAAAATAGGTAAGCCTCAAAAAAATGCTGAGAAAATGTGCGTGAGGGGAAAGGGGGGATTTAGCATAAAATCTTGATCAGTATTCCCTAGCGCTGAAATTCTGATGATTGATAAAAAGAAAAGAAATCAATCAATATGCCCCAAATAGTGATGCCCCATGAGCAAGGGATAAAATGAAGTTTTGGATAGGAATTCTATTTTCGATGTGCTAGGGCACAGTGTTCTCCAGCATTCTCCCATTCTCCAACAAAATAGGTCAACGTCCTAAAGACACATAACAAATACACATTTACCCCGGGGCCATGTATTAGACTCTAGATCACAGCAAACACCTGTGCATCTGAGCAGACCTTCCCTCTCCTAATCCTGGGTTAGCAGGATGAGTGGTCAAGAAAAAGAAGGGCTCCCACTCCTAGATGTCTCCCTGGATGTACCAGGCCATTCCAGTTCTCATGTCCCCACGCTCCAAGTAGAAAGCTCATTGGCTATGGAGCTTTTCCCAGGCTTTTCAAACCAAGAATACCAGAGGCTCGATTGTTTTTTTATCCTACTTTACTCACTTGTAAGGATCAAGGCAAACTGAGAAGGCGGAGGCTGCCCACGACACACTCAGCTGTCAGAAAAGAGGCTTGGAGAGTCTGTTCGATGGGAACTCCGGCCAAAGAGATTGACTCCCTTTCAAACAGTGACAGGTAGAGCAAACCTAAAAATGCTCTTTTTACTGAAGAGCAATAAGCAAAACGATAGGCTAGCCACTTTACCACAAATAACTAAGGAAGAAAGTCCTCCAGGATCAGAGGGTGTATCAGAGACTGGCCCCAAGACCGGTTCCTGGAGGATTCTGGGAAACAGTGGAGGAAGAATCATCAGAAAGCTATCTCTATACCTAGACACCCAAAGAATCAGGTGAGGGTACTGTTTTGGAACCCTGAAGTCATTGTAGGTCTTAACTTCTAGAGGAAGGCTCGAAAAGTAGAGCGAAGCTAATTAAGAACTAATTTTAGTCAGTTTCTGCTGTTAGCACGGCAGCGATCAAAACCAAACTCCCCAGGAACTCCGGGGGAGGGGTACAATCGGACTTCCAGAATAAACTATAAAATCTAAGGGACAGATTTCATCAAAAACATCATAGAGCATAAACAAAAGGAAGGGCTATTCAAAGGCAGAAAACGCATGAAGTTGACCAAACCTAAAAGGAACAAAGAGAAGTTTTAGAACCAAAGTCAGAAGTAAGTCAATATAGGAGTCGAGGGGCAAACTGAACGACAGAGGGTAGAGGCAAGGGTTGTTTTTTAAGTCAAACATGGGAAATTGAAAGAAAAAAAGCCGAAGAAAGTTGAAGGTGACCTAAGGAAGCCACGGAGCATGTCAGTTGGATGAGCAAACAGCTAGATTATAGATGTCTCTTAAGAACAAGACAAAGTGAAGCATGCTAAGACAATACCTGCCAAACCCGTGGCTAAAAGCATCTAGTCGCTGAAAGACATAAACATAGGCTTCCAAGAAGCTCAGTAAAGTTCAAACTCATAGAGCCAGTCTAAAGTGCACTATAACCAGCCAGATGTAAGCTCTTCGACAGCAACAAGAGAGAGAGCTCATCACTAACAAGGAGTCTTTTAAGACTGCCCACATACAGCTCTACAGAAACAATGGAGGAGAAAGGCAGTGGGCTGAGGTGTTCACAGAGCTAGACACACAAGAATAAACCACAAATAAGACCCTGCCAAGCAATCAGGAGAGAGGGAGGCAGAGAGAACAGTGAGCTCAAGGCCAGCCTGGTCTACAGAGTGAGTTCCAGGACAGCCAGGGCTACACAGAGAAACTCTGCCTTGAAAACAAAAACAAAAAAAAAAAAAAAAAAAACAACAACAACAAAAAAAAACAAACAACAACAGCCTCCCCTGCCAAGCACCCAAAGAACAGAGAGAAAAGATGATGAAAAAGGGAACTGAGCCTCATAAAATATGAGAAAATATGAGCATGTCTAAGCACATTAATATGTTAGCAAGGAAGGAAGAGAAAGAAGCAGAAAAAGCATTTAAAGAAGTAATGGATGCCTCCATAAGAACTGGTTATAGGACATTAGTGATTAATGGGAAGGGCTCAGCCCATTGTGGGTGGTGCCATCCCTAGGCTGGTGGTCCTGGTTTTTATAAGAAAGCAGGCTGAGCAAGCCATGGAGAGCAAGTCAGTAGGCAGCACCCCTCCATGGCCTCTGCATCAGCTTCTGCCCTACTGGAGCTCCTGTCCTGACTTCTTTCAGTAATGGACTGCACCGTGGAAATATAAGCCAAATAAACCCTTTCCTCCCCCCCCCCCAAAAAAAAGAAGTAATGGACGAAAATGTCTGTGACTATGCCCAGAATATACAACTCTGTAAGGAAAGGGGTGGTAGCTGCCTAGGCTGGGAAACATGGAGGACCTGTAGGGGGTAAGATGTCCAAGAGGTATAAAATTTCCTTGGGACTTATGAAAATATTCTAAAATTGGTTGTCATGATGGTTATCGTCCATATAAACTGTAATAAATGCTATAGACACCTCAAAAAAGTCCAGTTCAAAGCATAAGAAAACAACAATGTTGCAAAGAACAAACCACGTGCATTTATGAGAATTTGTCACAAGGCCACTTGGTACCGGAGAAAGGGGGAATTGTGATCCAGAGGAAAAGATAGCCCTGGTCAGGAAAACTGAAGCCCCCCAGTTGAGACAGGTATCCGTTAATCAGTCTGCCATGAACAACACTCTGGACTTACTGTGCTTAAGAGCCTACTAGCTTCATGGAGATTGCAGTCTAGCATGGGGAGGAGAGAGTAGGTACTCACAGTAGGTACACAAAACTGCATGCAGTATGCTGTAGAGGAATTAATGCTACGTGAATGAGGGAGACAGAGCAGAGAGGTCTTGTGCATCATGCAGATGCTGTGGGGTGGCATAAGTGAAGAGGTGAGACCTATAGTCCTGTGACTACACAGGCATCTTAGAACAGGCTAGTACAGACAGGAATGAACTGGAGAGCTAGAGAAATAACAAGAGCAGCAGGTCAACGAGCAGAGTAGAGACAGCAGGCAGGGAGTCATAGAAGCCGTCAGGGACCAGGTTATAAACTAGAGCTATAGAAAAAGCAATGTAGTAAAAGTGTAGAGTTGGAGGGCTGGGGAGAGGTATCTCATTAAAGCATTTGCCTTGCAAGCACGAGGATTTGATCTTAATCCCCAGAACCCACTTACTTATATAGTTCCGTCGCTGGGGAGGCAGAGACCCACAGGTCTCTGGGGTATATTGTTCAACCTGCCTAGTTGAATTGGTGTGCCCTAGGCTAGTGAGAGACCCTGTGTCAGAGAAAGTCTCCAGCTCCTGAGGAATGACACAAGATCGAATTCTTGCCTCCACATGCATACATACATGCACACATGTGGGAGCACACACACACGTGCGTGCACACACACATATTTTTTTAGTTTAAATATATAGATTATTTTTTAATGATACTGATACATACCAGGAGCGGTGTCACCAGGTAATCTCTGGTGCATTAGGTTGGGTAGGCTGTTGCAAAATTACTTGGCCAGGAACATGCTTAAGGAACACTCCAAGACCAATAAAGAAACCTTTGACTGTAGAGTGTCCAAGGGAAGAGATAGATCAATGGAAACTTTTGAGGCCATGGGGGTGTGAAGAGCATGCCCACGAGTAAACAAGCATGGGCTGCTGGGGTTGCAAGTGCCAGGCCTCTGTTTCTGTGGGTGATATGAAGGCCAGGTTGGAGGGCACCCAAAACCGACAAGTCACACGCAGCTATATCAGTCTATGAGGTTTATCATAGGTCTTGAAGACACTCAAGAGTGACAATGGACAATAGACGATCAGCGTGTGACTTTACTTATGGGTTTTGTCCAGGGAGGCTGTCAACCCTGTGAATGAGAGAATCCTTATGAGGTTTGCTTAGCCACATGGGGACATTAAACCTAAGGGTTTAGGGAAACTTTGGTTTTATGTGTCTGCCCAAAGATTCAAAGCCAATTCCAGGTACCCCAAACTACCAGTCTCCCCGCTGGAGGCCTGAGCAGTCTATTGAACTTGCTTTGGTGGTGGCTGGTGGAGGTGTGCAGACTTCTGAAGAGTAGCGGTGGACTATTGAAAACTTGCCATGTGCTAACAGTATGATACCAATTTTACCTTTGGATACTGTCCCCTGAAAAGCGCGGCTGTTTCATTTCACAGCTAAAGAGATGGGAGGGTCAGAAAAATCTAGTACTTGTCCAGTGTCCCTGCCTCTGTATCCCTAACAGCACTGCCAAGCATCCAGGATGAGCGGCTGTAGCTAAAAAAATAAAAAGGGCAGGCACGAGATGGGAGCTGCCAAGAGACAGTGTCACTGAGACTCGAAGAGGACTCTCCTGTCACCAGGCTAGAAGAAACACATCAGCCATCTTTACCCAGCCCTGGTCTAGCCTCTTCTGTAGAAGGGGTGACGGTGCCCTCCCTCAGAGGTACACGTCACCGTACCATCAGTGACAGCAAATGTGTTTGGAGCACAGTAGGTGCTCAGTTCCCCTCAGGTATCAAGACCAATGCTGGCAGAAAGGAGAGATACACAGGAAAGAGGCTGTTACAAGAAGAGGTAAACCGGAGGCCATAACTGCACTTGGCCTGAGGCAGCCCCACTGGTCTGTGCTCCAATCCATCATCGTCCTTTAGAACAGAGTATGCGATGTCCTCAGCAACTTGTGCTTTTCCAAATTCTCTACCGGGAGTCTGGCAAGTGTGCCAGCACTCCACTTTCTTGCATTAAACATGTCTCTTCAATTTGTGATTACTGCTCAAGCCACCGAGACAACTTGCCTTTGAGCTCTAACAAGTGTTGAGCAGCTGAGCTCAGAGGTCCAGCAAAAAATGCTTTCTGAGGTACATCTGTGTAAGAGTCCCTGTGTTTTCTATCTTGGACCCCCAAGCTTGGCTCTCATGCCCTGCATGCACCTGCCAGCTGCCCTCTTATGACTTCTGCTTGCCTCTGAGCACAAACATGGTGGACAATGTGTTGTCCAGAGGAACTGTCACTTGGTGAGGTCTCTGGGAAGTGAAGTTCACATGAGGATGACTAAAAACATCCAAGACCTGTGGTACCTCAGACCCAGCATAGCCTGTCCCTGCTAGAGACAAGAATGTCCTCAGAGACCTGCCTCTGGCTGCCCGTACATCCCTGCCTGCCCATTCTGACAGCCTGCCCATGCCCCCATAGATAAAGGTGGATAGGAGGCCATGCACAGCCTGTTCTTTTCTTCCAACCATGCAGAACTATGTGTGCCTGGTTCTGAATCCAGTCCTGACTGGAGTCCTTGAGATTTTTCTGTTGCTTTCTTGACCCCGGACTCTCAGTTCAGCCCGTGAATGCACATGGCTTTGTACAGCTGGCTCTCCTGTAGACCATTCCTGCATCCAAGAATTCCATCAACCGTAGACCAAAGCAATGTAAAAAGCTGCATGCATCAGAACATGTTCAGAGTGTCTCTTGTCATTTTTCTCTAGACAATACAACAAGTATCTGTGTTTTTCATTTATGTTACTTTAGTTAGTATAAGCAACCTGGAAGTGATTCAAAGTATGCGGAGGATGTGCAAGGTTATGTGTAGGCGCTACACCATTCCATAAGACAGAAGTGAGGATCTGTGAATTTTGATGTTCATGGGGTCCTGGACCAATACGCTGTGATACTGGGGTTCAGCGTGTACCGTTCTCAGCATTTCCGGGCATCCGCACAGCAATTTCTTATTGTTCCAGCTATCAGTCTCCTCCCTGTCTAGCTAATTGCCTAAGCCTAAGCTCATTGAATGCTACAATCAATCTATGTTCAACTTCTTGGCAGGTGGCTGTGACAGCAGGCTGCCCTCCTTCTCCTTACCTGTGCCTGCATTTCTGTGGCCATTTACCTCAGGCTGATAGACAGACACATCTTGAACAAAAGTCATCGGTCATGCGTAGAAGCTGGTACCTCATCACCCTTACTGCATGGCAATATCCGCCCTGTATTGGACTTCTGTCTATTACTTTTTGATCCAACCCAGGGAGGTTAATCTAGACTGTAGATCAAAGCTCTCGACACTGGTAACAAATGTAGACTTGGCCTATGATTTTTTGTGACTTTGGGACCCAAAATGAAAAGGTGGTTGGGAGAATGTTGAATTAGTACCTTTATCCCGAGGTCAACTAACCTTGACGCTCAATATCACAGATGGTCGGCAGTCGGGGTGGGAGACTCCCTGTGACCCAGGCTACTGGAAAGTGAGATCAGGAGCACCCGGTGCACAGGCTGACCTGGATGAGGGAAAGCTATGACAGCCTCTTCTTCAACAACCCAGACCCTGTGCTAGTCAGCTCTCCACCACTGTGACGAATGCCTGGTATAAGTCAGCTTAAACGGAACAAGGGTTTGCTCTGGTTCACAGAGTCAGGATTCACAGCCCATATTTGGCTCTGTTGGTTTAGGGTTTGGGGAAGGCAGCACGTTATCATGGAAACGTGTGGAAACTTCTTGCCGCATGGCAGCCAGGAGAGAAAGAGACAGGAAAAAGCTGGAGTCCTAATATCCCTTCAAGGACATGTCACCAATGATCAAACTTCCTTCTGCTAGGTCCTAAAGTTTCCAACACTTTCGATGAGTGCCACAGACTGGAGCCAACCCATAAGAACACACAGCACTTAGGAGACATTCTGAAAATAAACTACAGCGTATCTCAACTCGAGTAAACTTCAAACAAGAGAGGGGACATAAGAAACTATTTCCTCGGTGACAGAATGGGCTGAGGTAGAGGGTGATATGATTATTTCTAGCCTGGGGTACCAGCTTGAATGCTCAAAGAGAAGAGACAGGGGGAATAAAAGATAAATAAGGCAGGAAGGGCTTTGCTAAGTTAGAAATGATGGGCACAGAACCAGGAGAAAGTACATCAACAAGAGAACATTGAGTGGAGTCCATTAGGCATCAGCAAGACTCGGGCTTGGTCTAAGTGCAATCAAAGGAATGGACAGAGGAGAATTATGGTTAAGGTGGATAGGGTGGACACACTGCCAAGGCTGGACACGTTTCCTAAGTCGTGTGACCTTGGATATGTTGGTGTCTCTCTCTACACCTCGGTCTCCATGTGTGAATGCTACTTGCAGTATGCTACAGAGCTTTCGGTGGCTTGCCCACACCCAGCAGCTGCCGCTGGTTTCAGCTGAGCTAGTGTGGACACTTCCATTCTGGGAGGTTCTGACTTGTGCCAACATTTTTTTTTGCACCAGATGCTCAGGCCGGAGCCTCATAGCCAGGATCCTCGCCCTATGTTGCAGCATCCCTGAAGCAGAGGGATGGCTGCTCCGGGGGTTCAGGAAAGAAATGCTCTGTGGTAGCTTGAACGAAGGAAGGGCAGACAGGAGCTGCTGGGGTGGTCACAGGCAAGTGCTCTTGGGGACTCCAGGGGAGGCAGACTGTTCTCAGCTGTCTCTAGAATGCCTCTGAATTGACACCCGTGATGCCACCTCATCATTACAGCTCTCTGCCACCTTTGGCTTCAGTACTTACTTTCCAACAGGCAAGCTCTAACCAGGACCCTGTCCCTGGGTCTGTCTTCTAGGACTAAGATAAAATATTTTCCTTTTGAGGTGTTACAGGGTTAGAGGAGCTAATCTCTGGAGAGCTTTGAAAGAATGAAGCAGCCCAGTGAATGAAAAGGAACAGCCCCAAAGCCTGTGCTGCAGGCTCTTAGCTGGCCTTAGTGCTGTGGGACAGTCCACCGATATAAGTGACATTTTCTATGTCCAGTTATGAAGCCCTGGAAGGCCACGTTTTATTCTTTTGACGGCCACACTCTTGACAAGGGGACTTAGCTCCTTGCATACTAGCTGCAAGAGTTACACACTTACTTTGGTCACCTCTTTCTTTTTGTAGATGTCAAGCATGTGGTATTGGTCTGTGGACAAGGGTTCAGTTTTACCTCTGCGCAGAGCCATGCTTGACAGTGTAAGGAGAAACATCCAGGAAGAAGTCACAATCCAAAACAGGCTCCCTTCTTTCATTAATTAAGTGCCTGGAGGCCATCTCTAGGTATATATTGTGTAGAGTGCTGACCAGCTTAGGTTGGTCCTGAGCTGCAAATCAATCAACACAAACCTCAGCCCATAAGGTTGCAGGACATGACAGAGAAGATAGATCCCACGTATAGGCAGTAGCTTGAATCTTTATATGTAGTCAAGAATAAAGTCCCCACCCTTGATCCTTCACTGTTTGAGTTGTCCTTTTACAAGACTCTATGAAGTCACAAAACTACACTGGGACTAATTTAATTAATGTGATATATTTCTTTATTTTTTTGTCTCATTAAAAAGAGAAAGACATTGTATATTACTAACATTTGTATTAATAATGTCTCCTGGGAGTGTATTATGACAACTTTATATGGCACAAACATGTCTGCTAATCAAGTACATCACGAGTGATGTCATGCTGAAGGCTGATACCCTTGATTGAGTGAATTCATGTACCGAGGATGACTCTACACCTAGGCAATGATCCTCTCAAAAATCCATAGTCGCATCAAACCAAGGTTCAGAGGTAGTCCATTATCACCATGGCAGGAAGCAGACAGGCATGGCCCTGGAGCAGTAGGTAAGAGCTTTACATCCTGATCCACAG